>NW_027509141.1:5680000-5900000 GCF_051911475.1 Siphateles boraxobius | reverse complement strand
AATGTTCTTCACTGAACGGTTCTTTGTGGAAACAGAAACGCTTCTTCAACGCATTGCTGTGAAAACCCTGTGAACTTTTATTTTTATGAGTGATAGCAAAAATATGCCTTTATTTATAGTAAGTAAATCTAAATGTTTTTAGGTTTATCTTAACCCTATAATGCCTGAATAAATACATTAAAAGCATACAACAAATATACAATCATTCCCAGTCCTTTCAGTTTCAAACATGATGTATTTGGAAAGATTTACAGAACTGCTGAAATAAATGATGACAGTGGATATTACAGAGGTTGGCTATAGTCATACTTTTGTCAGCCAATTTTGAATTTATGTTATCCTTAAAAAAGAATAATAATCATAATACATTGACATATAAAGAGGAAAATCATGTAGAATTATGAGCAAGAGTCAAAGGTCAAGCACATGTTGTTGTTTGGGTGTCACAGCTTGAATGGTTAAAGATGTGTATTGGGCATCAAAGGGTTAACTGGAAAATCTACATGCATTTTTGTTTATGGTGAAATTAAGTACGTCAAGTTACATTTTGGCTTTTTCCAAAGAAAATATATGAAGTAAAAAATATTTTTATTTTCCAAAAATGTTTTTGTCTTTGGGAAAATAAATAAATATTTATTCAAAATATAAGAATCAATTTGAACCAAATTCTGTAAATAATTTGAAAGTATATTTGGTCCAAAGATGATTTATTTCAGTGCACACTCCTGTTCTTTTGGTGATTATTAAATCTATAATCATGGAGTTGTAGCAAAGTGACTTATAGTCAACATAATGTGTTTATCACAATTAAGTGAAACCAAAATGTATTGTCTATGAAGGAGACTGAATTAATCATTAGATAAAACTGTGTTAAATGTCTAAAATTATATTAATACACTAAATATATATTTTCACACCATGCTAAATATTGGGTCAATGCAAAAGTAAAATCTACTTTTTGTAACTACGCTGTAAAAAAGTTTACAGGAGAAGATTTCACACTTAATTCAATGTTTTACTGTTTTTGTGAAATGTACTAGCAATTTATGAGTAAAAAATGTTTTTAGTATAAACACTCTATTAGTGTCAGAATAAAAGCTCTGAAGAATGTTTGAATCGGTCATAATGACCCGCGCTAACATGCAGAAAGACTGAAAACACACTCCCACACACACATCCCCACAGACGTTGAGCAAAGACTCCCAGCATGATGGATCTGGGATTTGGGGGTTTTCAACTGTCTGTTTGTTTGCTTTTTTCCCAGCCATTCGTTTTGGTCGAATGCCTCAGGCGGAGAAGGAGAAGCTGTTGGCCGAGTTCTCGAGTGACGTGGACCACATGCACCCGGAGTCTGCGGATCTCCGAGCGCTGGCCAGACTCCTGTACGAGTCTTATCTCAAGTACTTCCCCCTGACCAAAGCCAAGGCCAGAGCCATTCTCTCCGGGAAGACCAGCGACAGCGCCGTGAGTCGGGACACTTTCACTACATCTGTTCTGGTGCTTCATTTAAGGACGACTTAGTATGCAAAGTCTTGTTGTTTTTAGGCAGGTTTTCCTGCTTGAATGGTGATTATTTTCCTCATATTCTCCATTGTTGCGGCTCCTCTCTTCCCAGTCTGTCAGTAACGCTCTGTTTACTTCCTGTCTCTATGAAGCCCCTCCTCCTGAAAAGCACACTGTCCTCTGATTGGTCGGCTGGAGCAGTGTGTTGTGATTGGTCGAGCGCTTCGAATGTGTGTTTGGGAAATGTCCCGCCCCTTACCATAACCGCCAGTTTAACACTACTAACTAGGGGTGGAACGGTACATGTATTCATATTGAACCGAATCGGTATGGGTGTCACGGTTCGGTGCATGAATTAACACGGAGAATACACGGTATAAAAATAAATAAAACTCGCGTGCAAATTAATTAATGTAATGCGGAACTACTGTTAGATACGCGGGTCCTTTAGGGACACCTAATCTGTTGCCCTGCTAGGTTTGTTCACTTTAGCCTGCCTCCGCAGCGTAATCCTCCGCTGACCGCGCGCGTGCCTTCCCAAATGGACGAGGCATTTTTACTTCACGCTCGCCGGTGTACTATTCTTTGAAACGACAGTGTGCGACTCGGTGTAATTGTCCTCTAAACCATCAGGAATCAACGGTGAGAAGTAAGGTACACTCGTGAATGTTTATTTTAGTACTTTAGTACTCTACTAACACTTTAGGACACCCAAACCACACTACTAAAGAATCGTGTAAAGCAGTAAACCAGATTATTCCTTGTGACATTAGAAAAAAAATAGATATGAGAACGTAACCTACAACTAAATTTACGTTATCTCACATATTTTCTAAACATTTTTATTTAGTTTTGTAAACCTTTTTATAAAACATGGCCATTTATTTTTATTTAAAGGGCCCCTTTATTCTGCGTATGAATTATTATAATGAGGAATATTGTGACGTGTTCGTTCCCGGAAGAAACTCAAGATACAATGGAGGCGTTTCAGGAGTTCAGAAACACTGACACTGATATAGAGAATAACTGGAGCTTTTCATGATCAAACAGCAACATTACACACTAAACACAGATGAACACTACACACTAAACACAGATGAACACTACGCACTAAACACAGATGAACACTACGCACTAAACACAGATGAACACTACACACTAAACACAGATGAACACTACACACTAAACACAGATGAACACTTCACACTAAACACAGATGAACACTACACACTAAACACTGATGAACACTACACACTAAACAGAGATGAAGACTACACACTAAACACAGATGAACACTACACATTAAACACAGATGAACACTACACACTAAACACTGATGAACATTACACACTAAACACAGATGAACACTACACACTAAACACTGATGAACATTACACACTAAACAGAGATGAACACTACACACTAAACACAGATAAACACTACACACAGATTAACACTACACACTAAACACAGATGAACATTACACACTAAACACAGATGAACATTACACACTAAACACAGATGAACACTACACACTAAACACAGATGAACACTAAACACAGATGAACACTACACACTAAACACTGATGAACACTACACACTAAACACTGATGAACACTACACACTAAACACAGATGAACATTACACACTAAACACAGATGAACACTACGCACTAAACACAGATGAACACTACGCACTAAACACAGATGAACACTACACACTAAACACTGATGAACACTACGCACTAAACACAGATGAACACTACGCACTAAACACAGATGAACACTACACACTAAACACAGATGAACACTACGCACTAAACACAGATGAACACTACACACTAAACACTGATGAACACTACGCACTAAACACAGATGAACACTACGCACTAAACACAGATGAACACTACACACTAAACACTGATGAACACTACACACTAAACACTGATGAACACTACGCACTAAACACAGATGAACACTACACACTAAACACAGATGAACACTACACACTAAACACACAGATGAACACTACACACTAAACACAGATGAACACTACACACTAAACACAGATGAACACTAAACACTAAACACAGATGAACACTACACACTAAACACAGATGAACACTAAACACAGATGAACACTAAACACTAAACACAGATGAACACTACACACTAAACACAGATGAACACTACACACTTAACACAGATGAACACTAAACACTAAACACAGATGAACCTTACACACTAAACACAGATGAACATTACACACTAAACACAGATGAACACTACACACTAAACACTGATGAACACTACACATTAAACACAGATGAACACTACACACTACACACTGATGAACACTACACACTAAACACAGATGAACACTACACACTAAACACAGATGAACACTACACACTAAACACAGATGAACACTACACACTAAACACAGATGAACACTACACACTAAACACAGGTGAACACTACACACTAAACACAGATGAACACTAAACACTAAACACAGATGAACATTACACACTAAACACAGATGAACACTACACACTACACACAGATGAAGATGTAGAAAAGCATGATATGTCCTCTTTAAAATATACCAATGCATCTCTTGTCATTATTTGAATATGAAATTCTCAAGGTTTCTCTCAAGTGCTTTTTAGGCTCAAAACATGCAAGTAATCATGAGTAATTATGTATCAAAATTCCAATTTTGAACTCCAATTCATAACACAAGGGGCGCTTATAAACCCGTCTAAACTACAGGTTTTCTGTTTCAGCTCAAGGTCAGAAGTATCTTGTTGAACAAGTTTGTTTTATCTATAGAAGGTTCCCTGAACAAAAACTTGGTGTAGGATTTCCTTTGAAACAAATTTCACCCCAAAATGTTTTTTTTTTACAGTGCACCTGATGCATAAAACATCCAGTATAATGAAACAAATATTGGCTACGTCTGATATCACATACTTCTCTACTATATAGTAGACGAAAAACAGTAGGTGACACGAGAAGTATGTGTGAATTTACTGTACTACTATAGAACTTTATTTTTGCAAAGTAAGTTCTTATTCAAAATAAGTGCCTACTCCTGAGATTATGATATTTGGGACGCAGCCGTGAAGGTTCCTCTAGCGCCCCCTTGAGTCCTGGAGTTTATTACAGGACTCTGAGCTGTCAGTGTTTACTGTGCGCTCGCAGAAGAAGAACATCTCCTAAACAGTTCTGATATATAGATATAAACTACCAGTCAAAAGTTTTTGATCGGAAAGATTTTTAAAGTTTTTAAAAGAGTCTCTTCTTCTCACCAAGGCTGCATTTATCTGATTAAAAATACAGTAATATTGTGAAATATTATTCCAGTGTAAATAAGCTGTTTTCTATGTGAATATATAGTAAAGTGTAATTTATTCCTGTGATCAAAGCTGAATTTTCATCATCATTCAGACTGGAGTAATGATGCTGAAAATTCAGCTTTGATTACAGGAATAAATTACACTTTACTATATATTCACATAGAAAGCATCTGATTTACATTATAATAATATTTCACAATATTACAGTTTTTGTTGTTGCTGTATTTTCATTAAATAAAGCCAGCTTTGGTGAGCAGAAGAAACTTCTTTTAAAAACATTAAAAATCACTGATCCACACTTTTGAAAGGCAGTGTATAATATATCAATTCTATGATGTTTCCTTCCTGCAGTCTGTGCCTTTAAAAAAGTCTAAAATATCTAATAAATGTTTGGGTCCGCAGAGAGCAGATGTTCAGTATCGTTCACAGCGTTAGTCAAAACACACATAACAGCCTTGCTCATATCTCCAGCTAAAGACACGCTTTACGGCAAAGCTGGAATTCAACTTATTTCTGTAGAAATGTTCAGTGGAGAGGATATAATCAGTATTGCTATTTATATGAATAAAAGGGTAACACTTTACAATAAGGTTCATTAGTTAAAGGGTTAGTTCACCCAAAAAATGAAAATGATGTCATTAATGACTCACCCTCATGTCGGTCCAAGCCCGTTAGACCTCCGTTCATCTTCGGAACACAGTTTAAGATATTTTAGATTTAGTCCGAGAGCTTTCTGTCCCTCCATTGAAAATCTATGTACGGTATACTGTCCTTGTCCAGAAAGCCAATAAAGACATCATCAAAGTAGTCCATGTGACCTCAGTGGGTTAGTTAGAATTTTTTGAAGCATCGAAAATACATTTTGTTCCAAAAATAACAAAAACGACGACTTTATTAAGCATTGTATTCTCTTCCGGTTTTGTTGTCAATCCGCGTTCATGAGTCCGCTGACGTAAGACGAGCTGACGTGTTACCTGGTGCGCCCGAGCTTCGTTTACAGTCTGAGGGAGACGCACGCTGGAAACAAAACAATCTTTGCAAACAATTCTAAGGATTTCGACACAGGGGAAGACTTGCATTTTTTATTTGAACCCGAATACACGGACGCACCAGATAACACGTCAGCAGCGTCTTACGTCATCAGCGTCACTGCGGACTCGTGAACGCGAATTGACAACAGAACCGGAAGAGAATACAATGCTGAATAAAGCCATTGTTTTTGTTATTTTTGGAACAAAATGTATTTTCGATGCTTCGAAAAATTCTAACTAACCCACTGAGGTCACGTGGACTACTTTGATGATGTCTTTATTGCCTTTCTGGACAAGGACAGTATACCCTACATAGATTTTCAATGGAGGGACAGAAAACTCTCGAACTGAATCTAAAATATCTTAAACTGTGTTCTGAAGATGAACGGAGGTCTTACGGGCTTGGAACGACATGAGGGTGAGTCATTAATGACATAATCTACATTTTTGGGTGAACTAACCCTTTAACTACACTAGTTAGCATGAAATAATGATGAACTGCACTTATACAGCATTTATTCATCTTTTTTAATGTAAATATCAACATTTACTAAAACTTTATTAAAATCTTGTTAACATTAGTTAATGCACTGTGAACTAACATGAACAAACAATGAACAGCTGTATTTATATTAACGTTAACAAAGATGAATAAATACTGTAACAAATGTATTGCTCATTGTTAGTTCCTGTTAGTTAAAACATTAACTAATGAACCTTATTGTAAAGTTTTACCAATAAAATTAATATAAAATGTATTCTATAAAATAATTTCATTATTGTTATTTAATGCAAGTGTTATTGATATATTTTTAAGTGTCCAAATACATTACAGGGCCAATGCATATAATTTAATAATAAATAATTTAGATGTTTGCTTTTACCTCAACATTTTAATATTAACCAGTTAATAAGTCTTTAATTTTAGGAATGTTCTTGAAATGATCTAAGAGTGAAACATGTCTGTTATGATTGCTCATGCACATCAATACTGTATATGAGGAAAGTATTGCGTGAGAATGAGATTATCTGTGTTTTCATCCGTCAGAAACTTGAATTTCTGGCTAGGCTTCGCTTCAAGTGCACTTCATGTAGCATCTAGACAGCGGCAGAATGAGCAATAGTGTGTAGTGTTCATCTGTGTTTAGTGTGTAGTGTTCATCTGTGTGTAGTGTGTAGTTCATCTGTGTGTAGTGTTCATCTGTGTTTAGTGTGTAGTGTTCATCAGTGTTTAGTGTGTAATGTTCATCTGTGTTTAGTGTGTAGTGTTCATCTGTGTTTAGTGTGTAGTGTTCATCTGTGTGTAGTGTGTAGTTCATCTGTGTGTAGTGTTCATCTGTGTTTAGTGTGTAGTGTTCACCTGTGTTTAGTGTGTAATGTTCATCTGTGTTTAGTGTGTAGTGTTCATCTGTGTTAAGTGTGTAGTGTTCATCTGTGTTTAGTGTGTAGTGTTCATCTGTGTTTAGTGTGTAGTGTTCATCTGTGTTTAGTGTGTAGTGTTCATCTGTGTTTAGTGCGTAGTGTTCATCTGTGTTTAGTGCGTAATGTTCATCTGTGTTTAGTGTGTAGTGTTCATCTGTGTTAAGTGCGTAATGTTCATCTGTGTTTAGTGCGTAATGTTCATCAGTGTTTAGTGTGTAGTGTTCATCTGTGTTTAGTGCGTAATGTTCATCTGTGTTTAGTGTGTAGTGTTCATCTGTGTTTAGTGTGTAGTGTTCATCTGTGTTTAGTGTGTAGTTCATCTGTGTTTAGTGTGTAGTGTTCATCAGTGTTCAGTGTGTAGTGTTCATCAGTGTTTAGTGTGTAGTGTTCATCTGTGTTTAGTGTGTAGTGTTCATCTGTGTTTAGTGTGTAGTGTTCATCTGTGTTTAGTGTGTAGTGTTCATCTGTGTTTAGTGTGTAGTGTTCATCTGTGTTTAGTGTGTAGTGTTCATCAGTGTTTAGTGTGTAGTGTTCATCTGTGTTTAGTGTGTAGTGTTCATCAGTGTTTAGTGTGTAGTGTTCATCTGTGTTTAGTGTGTAGTGTTCATCTGTGTTTAGTGTGTAGTGTTCATCTGTGTTTAGTGTGTAGTGTTCATCTGTGTTTAGTGTGTAATGTTCATCTGTGTTTAGTGCATAGTGTTCATCTGTGTTTAGTGCGTAGTGTTCATCTATGTTTAGTGTGTAGTGTTCATCTGTGTTTAGTGTGTAGTGTTCATCTGTGTTTAGTGTTTAGTGTGTAGTGTTCATCTGTGTTTAGTGTGTAATGATCATCTGTGTTTAGTGTGTAGTGTTCATCTGTGTTTAGTGTGTAGTGTCCATCTGTGTTTAGTGTGTAGTGTTCATCTGTGTTTAGTGTGTAGTGTTCATCAGTGTTTAGTGTGTAGTGTTCATCAGTGTTTAGTGTGTAGTGTTCATCAGTGTTTAGTGTGTAGTGTTCATCTGTGTTTAGTGTGTAGTGTTCATCTGTGTTTAGTGTGTAGTGTTCATCTGTGTTTAGTGTGTAGTGTTCATCTGTGTTTAGTGTGTAGTGTTCATCTGTGTTTAGTGTGTAGTGTTCATCTGTGTTTAGTGTGTAGTGTTCATCAGTGTTTAGTGTGTAGTGTTCATCTGTGTTTAGTGTGTAGTGTTCATCTGTGTTTAGTGTGTAGTGTTCATCAGTGTTTAGTGTGTAGTGTTCATCAGTGTTTAGTGTGTAGTGTTCATCAGTGTTTAGTGTGTAGTGTTCATCAGTGTTTAGTGTGTAGTGTTCATCTGTGTTTAGTGTGTAGTGTTCATCAGTGTGTAGTGTGTAGTGTTCATCTGTGTTTAGTGTGTAGTGTTCATCTGTGTTTAGTGTGTAATGTTCATCTGTGTGTAGTGTTCATCTGTGTTTAGTGTGTAATGTTCATCTGTGTGTAGTGTTCATCTGTGTTTAGTGTGTAATGTTCATCTGTGTTTAGTGTGTAGTGTTCATCTGTGTTTAGTGTGTAGTGTTCATCTGTGTTTAGTGTGTAATGTTCATCTGTGTTTAGTGTGTAGTGTTCATCTGTGTTTAGTGTGTAGTGTTCATCTGTGTTTAGTGTGTAATGTTCATCTGTGTTTAGTGTGTTGTGTTCATCTGTGTTTAGTGTGTAGTGTTCATCAGTGTGTAGTGTGTAGTGTTCATCTGTGTTTAGTGTGTAGTGTTCATCTGTGTTTAGTCTGTAATGTTCATCTGTATTTAGTGCGTAGTGTTCATCTGTGTTTAGTGTGTAGTGTTCATCTGTGTGTAGTGTGTAGTGTTCATCTGTGTGTAGTGTTCATCTGTGTTTAGTGTGTAGTCTTCATCTCTTTTTAGTGTGTAGTGTTGCGGTTTGATCATGAAAAGCTCCAGTTATTCTCTATATCAGTGTCAGTGTTTCTGAACTCCTGAAACGCCTCCATTGTATCTTGTGTTTCTTCCGGGAACGAACACGTCACAATATTCCTCATTCTAATAATTCATACACAGAATAAAGGGGGGGGGGGGCTGGTTGAGTTAGTTAGTAGTGTGTTAAACTGGCGGTTATGGTAAGGGGCGGGACATTTCCCAAACACACTCGGAGCGCTCGACCAATCACAACACACTGATCCAGCCGACCAATCAGAGCACTGTGTGCTTTTCAGAAGGAGGGGCTTCATAGAGACAGGAAGTAAACAGAGCGTTACTGACAGACTGGGAAGAGAGGAGCCGCAACAATGGAGAATATGAGGAAAATAATCAACATTCAAGCAGGAAAACCTGTTCTAGTCTTTATTAAGCATCATGACTTTGAGGAAGAGAGTAATGTAGTGCCTTTCTTAAAGAGGCCATATTGTAATAATGTTTACAGCCCGTGTGGTAGTACTCGAGTCCCAGTCCAACACCATATTGAACCATTTGGACTCGTTCATAGAAAATAAGTTATTTGACTGCACTGTTTACACACAGTAAAAAATTTTGGGTAACATATATTGGGTCACTATGTTGGGCTATTTTCCAAAAATTGTTGGGTCATTTTTTTTAAATCGTAGTTTAAGTTCTAATAATAGCCCAATACATTGGGTTAAAATAACCCACAGTTGGGAAGGTGCTATACCACCCCATAGTTGGGTTACTCGTTATTTTTATAACCCAACATTATTAAATGACCATGCTGCATCTTTCTTAATGGAAGCAGATTCAATCAATCAATCAACACAAAATCAAACAAAAACAACACAAGTTGGCCAAAGTGCTCTACAGACCCAACCTTACAAAACATTTAGACAAACACACCATAAAACTAAACCAAACAGTAAGTAAACCACATGTAGCTACGAACAGTTGAAAGCAGTGGAGAAGAGATGGGTCTTACATGAAACTGATCCTGGACGTTCTTCTCGTTCACAGCCTTTCGTGATCCATGACATGAAGTCCCTGATGGAAGGCGAGCACATGATCAACTCCCGGCAGATGCCGATGCAGGAACACCGGAGATCCGAAATGGGAGTCATTCACGAGGTGGAGCTGCGTTTCTTCCACAGCTGCCAGTCGAGATCGGCCGAAGCCGTCAGCGAAGTTACCGAGTTCGCCAAGAGCATCCCGGGCTTCGTGAACCTGGACCTGAACGACCAGGTGACGCTGCTGAAGTACGGTGTGATCGAGGTGCTCATCATCATGATGGCGCCGCTCATGAACAAGGACGGCACGCTCATCTCCTACGGCCAGATCTTCATGACCCGCGAGTTCGTCAAGAGCTTGCGCAAGCCCTTCTGTGAGATGATGGAGCCCAAGTTCGAGTTCTCCGTCAAGTTCAACATGCTGGAGTTGGACGACAGCGACATGGCGCTGTTCCTCGCCGTCATCATCCTGAGCGGAGGTGAAACACACAGATCTCATTCAAAGATAGCATTAAAGGGATAGTTCACCCAAAAGTGAAATTAGCCCATGATTTACTCGCCCTCAAGTCATCCTAGATGAATATGTCTTTCTTCTTTCAGACGAACACAATCCAAGTTATATTAAAAAAATGTCCTGGCTCTTCCAATCTTTATAATGGCAGTGAATGGCAGTGTATTTTTTTGAAATCCATAAAATCTAACCAAAAAGACGATTCAAAGATAGCATTAACCTTCAGGTCCGACCACAAGCTCAGTGACTCAACCCAGGCTTAGATTCAACTCTGATCATTATGACTACACTGTCAAACATACACTCTAATAAATGCTGGGTTGTTTTAACCCAACTTTGGGTCAAATATGGACAAACCCAAACGTTGGGTTAAAAATGTAATGTAAAAATCTAACCCAACGGCTGGGTTTGTCCATATTTGAAACAACCCAGCAGTTTTTAGAGTGTATGATCAATAAGTTATAGCGACATGTGTTTTTACATTGCTTTAACTCATCAAAATAAGTTAAGTAGTTTTCAACCTTTTTTTAAGTTATGAAATATTCTACTAATTTTTTATGTCAAATGCGATTTAAATTGAAATTACTTCATCCAAGTTGATTGTACTTAAATATAAGGCAGCAACTTTTTTTTTACAGTGTAGGATTATTTTATGCTGTAAAACCACAAGACTCGGAAAGCACCAGTTATCGTTTCGTTTTATTGGTCACCGATGCATGAACATTTCATAAAATAAAAACCTTGAGCTTTGATGATTCAAACTCATATGTGAAATTTAACAGGTGAACCTCAAATATTACTAATTACTACAAATAACTGAAAGTAAAACTAAAAAAACACTTGAATTACTTGAAATAAAATAAACCTTGACTGACATAAAACATATTTTATTATTTTAGCTAGTTGCCATTTTCATTTAGTTTAACTTCATGTACCAAAACTTCATGTTTCCTCTGCTAGACCGGCCCGGACTGCTGAACGTCAAGCCCATCGAGGATCTCCAGGAGACGGTTCTGCACTCTCTGGAGCTGCAGCTGAAGACCAACCATCCAGACTCTCTGCAACTGTTCGCTAAAGTCCTGCAGAAGATGACGGACCTGCGGCAGCTGGTGACGGACCACGTGCAGCTCATCACACTCATGAAGGAGACCGAGGTGGACTGGTGCCTTCACCCACTCCTGCAGGAGATCATCAGGGACCTGTACTAGTGAGCCTGAACTCCTGGTTCTGATCCTGATCCTGGTCCTGATCTTGATCCTCATCTGGAGCCTGAGTCTGATCCTGAACTCCTGGTCCTGATCCTGATCCTGATCCTGATCCTGATCTTGATCATGGTCCTGATCGTGGTCCTGATCCTGAACTTGATCCTGATCCTGATCCTGATCCTGATCCTGATCCTGATCCTGAACTTGATCCTGATCCTGATCTTAATCTTGATCCTGATCCTGATCCTGATCCTGATCCTGATCTTGATCTTGATCCTGATCCTGATCCTGATCCTGATCCTGATCCTGATCTTGATCCTGATCCTGAACTCGTTCCACAGACATTCGTATCTGGCTTTCAAAACCAGCAAAACATGGCAGTTCCACTGTGAAGATCTGCGTCAGCAAAGCCAAGGACATAAAAGTGACACTCCATATTTCATTTTTTGATCTGAGTACAGTGGTGTTCACAAGTCTGAGATCGCATTGCAAGTCAGGGATTTATTCTCATTTAAATCTGTAAGATTCAAATAAAGCAAAATAAATAAACTAGGGAAATCCTTCCCTCGCGGGTCAAAGTGACCCAAATCCCTAAAATTATACAGAAAGCTTATTTTATTTCATTTTGATCATATTTTTTATTTTGTGTACCTTTAAATGACTAGATTTTATCAATAAATAATAAATAAATAGTAATTTAAGAACATTTCTCACATTCTTTCAACTTCAATAAAAAATAGCACAATTCATGCATAATCTTTTTAATTCCGCTTAAAATATCTTACATTGCGTGTCTTTGCCGAACTCTTGTGGAAAATAATAATAAAACATGATATTTCATGACTCTAGATGGCCTTATATCTCTATATGGAGCAAATGTTCCGCTGGGTCCTGAAGTCAGTTTCTTCAGTGTGCATTCAGATACACATGTAGACATTATAAAATAATGTTTTGGTAAAGTTTTAGCATTTTTCTATGTGTACTGAAGCATTCCTCACATTTCAGTCATTGGGTCAGATTGACCCGCGAGGGAAGGATTTGTTACTTTTGTTAAAAAGTCATAGGGTCTTGGACCTCTCGGATGAACACTCAATTTAAAAAAAAAATATTTCCGGGTCAAAATGAGCTGTGGGGAAGGATGAGGTTAAAGAGGTTTTTCTGCTTCTATTGAAGTTGAAACGCTCAGGAGAATCTGAATCATGTTGATCCGCAGGTTCTGTCGTTCCTGCAAGACAACAGTAGTTTCTGTGATTCTGCAGATCTAGGTCTCAGACTTCTGGACCCTGTTCATTTTTGCCCATTATCAAAAACTGTACAATAGCAATAAGAAAGTTGACATTTAGCAAACTCTTCTGGAGTGGCTCGCGTGTGTTTGTGTAGGACTGCACGGAAACTGACGGAGCTGAAAACACACTTTCTGATGCAGAGACTGACCAGATCAATCTGAACATGTACAGTTTCATCTTCACCCCTGATGTGGGTCGCAGTGGCCGTTTCATATAAAACACTTTCTTAGACTGTTTTCCAAAGATCTGCTCTATTTTTGCCTTCGATTTTGATCTTAAGTATGTTGCCTTTTACATTTATGAACAATTTGTTTAAACTGTGAGGGACTTTTTTTTATTTTGCTTTATTGTTCTGTCAGGATTTGTTTTTGTGTAACACTGTACGATAAGGTTTATTAGTTAATATTAGTTAACTACCTTAGTTAACATGAATTAAGAATAAACAACACTTCTTCAGCATTTATTAATCTTAGCTAATATTAATTTCAACATTTACTGATAGCTTATTAAAATCAAAGGTTGTTTTTGTTAACATTAGTTAATGCACTGACAGCTGTATTTTTATTAACTACAGCAACATTAACAAAGATTAATAAATACTGTAACAAAATATATTGCTCATTGTTAGTTCATGTTAGTTAACTAGTGAACCCTACTGTAAAGTGTTTTACTTGTTTTTGTTTATAAATCATTCTAAAGCCTTAATTTTTTTTTACTTTGATTCACAAAATGTGTGTAAATATGAAACAAAGATTTTAAAAGGGAGCGTCTTTCATACATTTTAATGACGTGTTAAACCGTTAAATGTCAATTTATTTCAAAATGTAAATAAATATTTTCAAACTATGTCGTTTTCACAATTGCACATACCTTTGATTGACATGATCAGGTCGTCGCACGCACAGCCACTCTCAGTCATTACATCATCGTTTATTGCGTGTGTTTCTGAACACACACACACGCACACACCCTTTTGTGATTTCAACACATGAACTTCTCTGAACCCGCTGAAAAGATGCATATCTCCTTTAACGAAATATCATTTCCAGCTGGACAGGACAGGAATATACTTTTCCTTTTGATATGAGAAGGTTTGAGTTGAACGTCTGTGAAAAATGAAGGAGTTTGAAGAATAAAAGATGTTTCATTTGATGGCGTTTTCCAGCGGGAAGTGGAAGGATTTGATCCGTCGTTTCCACTGCTGATGTCTTTCACAATCTGCACAACATTTTTAGAACAAAATCAGTTAGTTTAATATGACTGGTGAAAAAATTCAAAGGTTAAATCTATAAATTAAAGTGAACCCCAGCTAACAAGGAACGTTAATAGAACATTCGTTCAGAGTAATGCGGCCTTTCGTTCTCAAAACATGAGCGCAAACATCTACATCATTCATGCAGTGTTTTATTTCTCAGAAATGTTTTAGTTGGACATTGTTTAAATAAACGTTTCAGCGAACATTTAAAAGTAACGTTCCCATAATTGTTTGCGCAATGGAATGTTTCCTTAATATTTGCATAACCAAAAAAAAAAACTTTTAAAAACCGGATGTTCCGGAAATAACGTTTTCACATTTATTTTACAGTGCCCTTGTTACATCTTTTACATACTCCAGTAATAACAGTAATTATGTGAAAATCCATCTTTTAATGTTGTTTATATGTCTATGTGGTGTTTTTAATATGCTTTAAGACCAAACATGTGTAAATTCATAAGTCGACAGCATTGCTGAGTATTTTCTCCTTAAAACTGCAGTGAACCAAAGACAGTCTCAAAAACACGGTTTGAAATCGCTGGTGTTTCTGACGTCACAAACTACCTTGTAACCAATCAGATCAACTTGTGATCGTCAACGAGTGGATCTCTGAGCTGAGAGAGTGAGTGGAGGCGGGACTCATTTGCATATTCATAGAACCGCGTATACTAAATGAGGCAAGGGTGTCGAGTTACATTCAAGATATTATAAGGCAAGAACGTTTAAATAGGTTATTTTGGTGATCAAAGATGAGTTTTAAGGAATAAAATGATTGACTATGGGGGACTTTAAACCTAGCCCTAATTATAGTAAGCACATGTTCTTAATATTACTCAGTACTAACATTTTTTATTTCACTGCAACAAGGACACCTTAAAATAAAGTGTAGCCAAAATATGGCTTTATTTAGTTAATTTTAAAGCCTTTTACAACATTTACAATCCCTCAGTTCTTCATCTCCTCAAGACAAGCTGATGTTGATTCTTGTTTTATTACGAGTTCTGTCTTCTCCAGCAGACTCTCCTCTGTTCACACACACACTTACACACTTACACACACACTCACTTAGGGGGCTTTCACACTGGCAGTTTAGTTCGGAACGGGGCACGGTTCGCATGAAAAATCGCTAATGTGAACGCTGTCATGTGAACCCGGGTGCGCACTGGGTCCCGAACCCGAGACAACCTGGAGGAGGTGGTCTCAGTTCGGTTGCTCCCGAACCGTGCTGCGGTTCGCATGCATGTGAAAGCAACACAGACTCGGGTGCGCACTTGTTCAGGAAGTAAAGTGTCCTGCGCATGCGTTTTAGCCGATTATGATGTATCTTGTTAAATAAAACACACGTAAGATATGAAGATTTACCCTGGATACGAGCAAGAGTGAGTCTGCAGTGTATTCGCGTATAGTGCGTGCAATCAGGGCAACAAATTAATAGAAATCCACTGACTCCTCAAAAGAGTCCATTTGCAAGCAGCAGAAAGACAGCTTATGCGACACACACACACACACACACACACACACACATACTTAACCTGCGTTGTTACTCAGCTATGCATAATAGCACCAAATTAATAAAAAAACACAATATATTGACCTGCGTCGTGTTTTCTATCATGCGCCGTGCACGTTTGGAATGACGTAAGATGCACGCAAACGCACCAGAGTTGGATAGAATCAAGTTGAGTATGAAACCAGACCAACGCTGCGGGGGCGCCGGGAACAATCGCGCCTGGGCTCGGACCGCAGCAAACGGGCCCAGTGTAAAAGCCCCCTTACACACTCTCTCTCTCTCTCTCACACACACACACACACACACACACACACTGACACACACACACACACACACACACACACACACACACACACACTGACACACACACACACACACACACACACACACACACACACACACACACACACACACACACACACACACACACACACACACACACACACACACACACACACAATGTTTTATTAACAAAGTTCGAGAGGAGCACGTTCAAATAATTGATCCAATTATCACATCATTCCAACCAGCTGTCGACAATCACTTATCAACATGTCTATCCAATCAGCTTGAGTTGGAGACCTATATATACACTCATTTGACTCACCAATGTTCCTCGACAGTTTTCCAGCATCCCTCCACCACCCTGTCTCCTCACACTCGCCTGGTTACTTCTTAACCAGCAATACGGGGGGAGTACTCTGGGTTCGGGGGGAGTACTCCGGGTTCGGGCCCAATATCCGAGCTCGGAGCCCTCTCCCCGGACAGCACGCCAAATATGCAACCTATTTATTCTATCTAACTTATTTGTAAGTGTGAACTAGTGAAATACCTACACTCTCTCACACATACACTCACTCTCACACACACTATCTCACACATACACTAACTTACTCACACATATACACACTTACACTCTCATACACACATACTCATGCACACTTATATTCTCTCTCTCACACAAACACACACTGAACTAACTCCTGCCAGAGCAACTTTACTCTATTTACAGATATGACAGATATTTAGTCGGCGACTTGTAAAACACATGTGCAACTTAGTGCTGAATATTTTGTTTAGCCTGCCATTATGTGAAGCTTTTACACTCATATCCTCAGTGGTGTTCCTCAAACTCATATTCTCTGGAGATGCGGATGGGAATGGACAGCTTCGTGTGGAAGCGCTCAAACTCGGCCTGTTTCGATGATGATGATGATGATGATTAAATGTGTGTGTGTGTGTTTGTGCTGTATCAGCATATCCTTCGCTTTGTTACTATCAATCCCTCAGAGACTCGATCCTGCCAAGACGATCACGGACAATGCCAAGCATTTCAGAAAAACACTCATTCTGCTGCTTTAAAACCCGCAGCCAAAGATAGCAGAGGCTGTGTGTGTGTGTGTGTGTGTGTGTGATCTCAGAATAAACCCCTTTAGGCTGATGAAGAGCTGATCCTGATCACCCTGTCGGGTTTATTTTGAGATAACAATTGGCTGGATGTACATTATCACTTACTTAATATCATATTTGCTCAAAGTTTTCTGGTCTTTAATAATGTTCTCAAAACATTAGCACACAAACATCATTTATACATTATTCATGAAACGTTTTTTTTTTCTCTGAAATCTTTTAGTTGGACGTTCGTCTAACTTGTTTTAAATATTACAGAACTATCAAAAGTAACATTTGCAAAATGGAATGTTCCTTTAATGTTCCTTTTAACCCAGGAAAAATATTTTTTTTTAATCACTGGATGTTTTGAACATTCAGAAAGATTTTTTTTATAACTTAATTGGAATGTTAGTAAAAGGTCTACATGTTTGTTAGCTTAGAATCTATTTAATCCTATGGAATGTCATTTAGCTAAGAAAAAGTGTGTCGTCTCACAATTATTTACAGGAGTGGCATCTGTGGTTTCTAACAAAAGATCATGAGAGGATTTTTTAAAGAAAATGCTGAGCAAAGCATCAATGCTGAATGCCTGTGGAACTCTTCCATCAACTCAACTCTCCACCCACGTCCACCTCTCTCTCTCTCACACACACACACACACACACACACACACACACACACACACACACACACACACACACACACACACACACACACACACACACACACACACACACACACACAGTGCGGATACTCTGTGTGTATATAAATGCATGCACAGATAGGCATATAATGTACATATAAAGTAGTGTGGCATCACGTCATCAGATTTTACATGAAACTGAATGGTTTTTATTTTATTTTTATTTTTTATAAATAATGGTTTTCACTTGTTTCTCCAAGGTACTTAAAATTACTTATGATAGTTCCAGGGTATTTCCCAGCTAACAAAAAATATGTTCTAAGAACGTTTTACTAATGTTCCCATTAAGTTACACATTAAAACATTATTTCTGAATGTTCAAATCGTCCAGTTTTAAAAATAAATGTTTTTCCTTGGATGGTTAAAAGGATCATTCCATTTCGCAAACTTTGAATTTCTCTGAAAGTTCTGAAACAAGTATTAACATTTCAAAAACGCTAGATCATCCAACTAAAACATTTTAAGAAAAAAAGTTTCACAAAATAATGTAGGCTATCATGTTTTTGTGCAATGCTTTGAGAACATTATTGAAGACCAGATAACATTGAGCAAATATTACATTAATGTTACTTTAAGAGAACCTAGAACGTTCCCTGGGTTTAGGCATACATGTAAGTTTAGCCATAACGTTCACATTAAGCTATGTTATAAAAACGGTATTTCAAAACGTTTTTATTTCTTGGTTATAGCCTACACACGTTAAGGAACATTCCAGTTCGGAATATTATGGGAAGGTCACTTTTGAAAGTTCTCTAAACGTTCTGAAACATTTAAAAAATATAAGTTGTCCAAACGTTTCAGGGGGGAAAGTGAATGATGTATAAAAATGTTTTTGTGGAAATGTTTTGAGAACATTATTAAAGCTTTTTGTTTTTTAGTGTCCTCCTTACGTTTATACGTAGGCTATAAATATATGTTTTCTGGTTACGAGAAAAACTCCTTAAAACTGCAGTGAACCAAAGACAGTCTCAATAACACGGTTTGAAATCGCTGGTGTTTCTGACGTCACAAACTACCTTGTAACCAATCAGATCAACTTGTGATTGTCAACGAGTGGATCTCTGAGCTGAGTGAGTGGAGGCGGGGCTCATTTGCATAATCATAGAACCGCGTATACTAAATGAGGCAAGGGGGTCGAGTTACATTCAAGGTATTATAATGCAAGAACGTTTAAATAGGTTATTTTGGTGATCAAAGATGAGCTTTAAGGAATAAA
The DNA here is from genome assembly GCF_051911475.1 of Siphateles boraxobius. Taxonomy (NCBI): domain Eukaryota; kingdom Metazoa; phylum Chordata; class Actinopteri; order Cypriniformes; family Leuciscidae; genus Siphateles; species Siphateles boraxobius. The sequence continues at coordinate 5,880,686 of NW_027509141.1, read as the reverse complement.
ATGATTGACTATGGGGGACTTTAAGGAATGGATATAGTAATAGGAATGGAATATGCTATAAATATATGTTTTCTGGTTACGAGTGTCTGCTAAATGCATTTATTGAAAATATGTATGAAGTACACGTATAATTGAGTAAAATGAGTAAAATCGTCTCTCATACTTGTTTATTTGGGAAACATTGCTCTCTACTGGCCTGCGAAGCAAATTGCAATGTCCTTAAAACAATCAGAATAAAAGTGTAACATAAATTCGTAACGTTTAACGGTGGGGTTTATGATATGGTCACTTATTTAATATGATTTTTTGACGTTCGACTTGTACGAAAAAGAAGATTCCCCTAAACAAGAAACTCGGAACTAATGTTTCCAGACGCGTGACGGCCGGACGGTTTTTGCGGTGACACCGAACGCATCTCACATGGCTTGAATCGATCAGTCGCTTGAGACTCTGTAAAGTTGTGATGTTGTATCTATGATCCTTCATGACTGAAGCCGTGTTTCAAGCGCCCAAACGCCGGGCGAAGGTTTATGAGTCGTTTGAAGCTCCTCTTCCAGTGTTATTGAGCTCACAGGATGAGGATCACATCATATTCAGAGCAGAAATCATCAGTCATCAAGTCATAGTCACAGATCCTGCACACACACTGACTCTGTATGAGAGGGTGAGACAGCACTGCTTGTGTTTGGGTCATACCATGGTAAAACAGTCGTTTAAACCTTCTCTCTTCTTGTTCTTGAAGGGTTACTTTGGTAAAGGAGTGTTTTCGAGATCCAGACCGGAGCACGCGATCTCTCAACAATGGAAATGTAGGTATTGATTGACAGCTGTGGATTTTGGAAACATTAAATCATATGTTTATTGCGCTTATTGTTTAACAGTGATAGTTCGAGCAAAAAAATTTTTCTCGTTACAAACCCAAAAAACTTTAATTCATCTTTGAAACACAAATGAATATACTTTTTAATTAAATCAGAGAGATTTCTGTCCCTCAAATTGAAAGTCTGTTAACCCCCCCCCCCCCCTGTGTACCCCCCCCCCCCCCCCCTGTAATATGAATCGAGTGGTTAAAAACTAAGTCTTCTGAATAAACACACTTGTTTTATATGGTGGAAAGATTTAGTTTAGGCTTTTATTCACTTATAAACAGGGCCTAAAGCAAACTTTTTGCCACTTAAGAAAATTTACAAGCCATAAAAAAATTTACCTGCCAACTAATAAAATATTATATATAACATGCTTAATTAAACATCCTTATTAAATGTATTCAGCCAAGAGCAGTGAGGGATTTCCCCCCCCGTTTGATTAACATTAAAAACTCACAACAGCAGGTTTGTTAGGCTACTGTCACTTTAAGAGTGAATGCATGGATCTTATACTAATAATACAATATAATAATACACATAGTATAATAATACACTAAAACTGATTTTCTTTCCTCACATTTGGCGCTTGGTGAGTCTTAATTTTAGGCCCTGCATACTATAAATATTGAAAAACTTTTTATTTTTTAGTTAATTAGATAATCATTTTAGTTTATTGGCAAGGCAACACTGTAGTTTAAGCATTTTTACTGATATTTATTTTTTTATTTTAACTAACAGAAATGTTTTATCTCATTTCATCTCGATTTGTTGAAGTACCAGTACAACAGAGTCGGCTGAATCAGTGGCCATTAAAACATCATTTAAAACTTTTACAGTAGTTTTTCTGATTGGAAAAACATCAAAAACCTTATTGTTGTTCAGAAAGCTCTGCAGCTGTTGAAGAACCACTTTAAAAAAAAATGGATAGAAAATAAATATTAGAGATGGGCATAAAATTGTTGGATCCATTTTGGATTGTTGGGAATGTTTGTAACAGTTTTAGTTAACGATAATAACCCTGTTTAGAACGTTAACTTATGAGTGAGTAAATTACCGTTTTTATTTTTGGGTGAATTAACCCTTTAATCTACCATGAGCACCTAAAAATTTAATATGACCATTACTGATTTTATTTCTTTTTTTAGACTTTGGAGACAAATGTCTACCTGTGATCTCCTCGTCAGAGTAAGTAATATTGCACTCTGGATGTGTTTACAGTAGGGATGCACGACATATCGCCACCATATTGGTATCGGCCAATAAATGTTCATTTTTGATAATAAAATCTGGCCGATATATTAAAGCCGTTAAATCATGTATTATTTCCTTCAGCTGAGACTCTTAAAATGCGACCTTTCAACATGATGGTTTTGACCTGCTTAAAATATCGTTGGAATCATTTGAAAAAAGGAAAATATAATAAAGTGCAACACAAGTCTGTCATATCAGCAACATAGAATTATATTGAGAACATCATTATAGTTGTGTTTTTGGGTTATGGATTTTAATGCTGAGACTTTTGTTTTTGTAATCAGGCTCTCAAAAATTATCTAAAAATTTTGATTTAGATTTATCAGCCAATATATCGGTTATCAACTTTCAAATATGAAGAAGTATCGGCCTAAATTTTGATATCGGTGCAACCCTAATTTGCAGTTATTCTCATGCATGCGCTTGATGCTTAATAAGCAACGGTGTTGTATTAATTTCTACCAGATACGAGAAGCGGCTCATGTGGGCACGGGTGGCTCTCGGGATGCAGGGATTGGAGGAGGAGTCTGTCAATCATGCACTGCAGATACTCACAAAACCAGTGGAGTTTGATATCAAGGAAGAAGATATCCGAGAACGAGTGCAATCTCAGGCCGAAAGTGTCGGGGGCTCAGTGGATGATGTGTCTTGTGAGACGGATTTAAATGTGGATCAGCATCAGGGAAAGACGGGTTATGACCCTCTGGCTGATCTCCATCCTGAAGAACCGGAGGGCTTAGACAAGCTCTCCAAACCCAACGTGAAGTGCAGGAGACACGACGACTGGGTCACTCACTGCGGCTGTAGAGCGGATGAAACCCAGCCGAGGAGTTCAGAGCCGGTCGTGCCCAACACCGACCCATCAGACGCGTGTGAATATGTTCTGGTGGAGGTTTCTGAGGAGGATGATGATAATGGAAACGTCTCAATGGTAAATTAAACTAGATTTGCTAAAGATAGGGTTTGTACAAGGTGCTTAAAGTGCTTGAATTTGACGTTTTGAAATTTAAGTCCTGGAAAACCCTTGATAACAGTCATATTTCTGAAAGGTACTTGAAAAGTGCTTGAATTATTGAATTCATTTTATTGATAAAACAATCTTTTCACACAAAATCAACGCTGCAGCCCGTCCCATATATATTGCCATTTCCCATGACAACGAATGTAATATTGCTCATAAATATAAATAGAGATGCTCCGATCAGCATTTTTGGGGCCGATCACCGATTACCGATCACCAAAAAATCATGATCTGCCGAATGCCGATCACTGCCGATCACAGAATGGCAGGGGAATGGGAATCTTTAACTATAATCTAGCTGAGTTTGCACCATTTGTAGAAATGTGTTTATTTAATTGTATTTAGAAAATGAGATGTCTTAAGGCTACTGTAGGCCAGCTTTCCCAAATAAGGCAGAGTAACATTAAATTATTCCAAACAAAGAGGGGTCAGGAAGACCAACACACATCAGATCAGCCTAATGGGAGGGGATCAAGTTACACTGAAGGCTGATTTATACGTCTGCGTCGGACATACGCCGGAGCCTCTACGCCGTAGCCTACGCTTTGGTTTTAGTTTATACTTCTGCGTCGTTGTCCGCGTTGACGCACGCAGAGGGAGCATGTGAAACCCGAGGGAGCGGTTTGAGCAGACCAATCACAGCGCTTGCGTCCGCTTAGAATAAACGCGTTGTTACATTTTTGGAGAGGTGCACGTCAGGGTATGCCGGAGGGTACGCGCGCTACGCACAGCCTACGACGTAGCTACGGCGTAAGTTTGACGCAGAAGTATAAATTGGGCTTTAGGCATATTTGGAAATTGTAGCCTCTTAATACACCCACTACATTTACTAATTGGCAACAAAATGTACAACTTGTTACACCAAAACTGGCTACTGATAAAAAGAAAAAACTATGGCAAGTTTTTTTCTGTTATTATTATGAACGTCTGATGTAGTTGAGCAGAATGCTCTTTTATGAAGTTACTTCATTAAAGGACATATTTAATGAGATTATGCCTGAAAAGGTTTTGGATTTTTTTATCATATGTTCATTTAAAAATATATATTGTATAAAATGACTTCTTGTTTATATTTGTTTTGTTTTATTGTATTTATATGATATTTGTATTTTTATAATTGAATTTTTGCCATGAAAATAGCTTTGAATGCTGACATGGCATTAAATAAAATAATCTGAATCTGAATCTGATGTAGTTGAGGAACCAACTACGTCAGATCAAAAAAATAAATAAATACCACCACCACTTTTGAAAAATCTCACGGCACGAATGTACCAATACAAATAAATAAAAACATCTCCAGTTAACTCAGAGCATTCATTTTTAAATAAGAGGCGATCTAGTGCTGAAATGTTTTTTTTTTATCAAGTGATCAAAGTGCTCGTTGCCGCAGATACCGCGTTATGTTGTGGCTCGCGCGGTGCACGGTCTTCACTCGGACGCGCGCTTCAATCCGTGAAGGAGAACTCATGTTGCCACTGCCAAGCTCCACTCTGCTGTTGTGTGCCCGTGCGCCACGCGTGCAGGGGGGAAAAAGTCGCGCGAGTAATTTACGTCACGTGATCGGCTTTTTTGATCGGCGCTTTTGGGGTTCGCCGATCAATCTATTTTTAGCCAATATCGGCCGATCATGATCGGCGTCCGATCAATCGGAGCATCCCTAAATATAAAAGTATGATGGTTTCATTCTTCGGCTCAATCATAAATTGGAGAAAAAAGCCGGAAAGCGATATCTTTGTCATAGTATCCTTTCAATGGTTAAAGTGACCATTGATTGAGTGTGTTGCACTTTATTTGTACCATTTTGTTTTATTAGTTTGTTGTTTATCTATTTACCTTTTTTAGAATTTGAAAGATAATAAAGATATTGTTTGATAAGTGAGATCTCTGATTATGGAAACGTGTGTATTTGACAGTTTAAGCGCAATAAGACACGAAAGATAACTTGGTTTAGTACACGCGCTGTTTGACAGGCTTTTAGTAGACGTTCAGGATCCAAAGTTGTCATATCGCACACCCCCACTATAACATTTTCCACTTGTCGACACTTTTTTAAATAAGTAATATCAAAGATGGCGACTGAAAAGTCTCAAGACTTTTGACACAAGAGTCCAATCGAGTCACGAGTTCATCAGTCAAATCTTCATTAACCGACAGACAGCATTTATATTGGGTTTTAATTTATTTATCAGCTTTTTTAAAATATATATATATGGTAAAGAGATTGTTTAAACAACATTCAGGCACAAGTTAAAGAGTGTTCAACAATATATATATATAGAGAAGACCAGTGTCCATTGTGTTTTATCACTAAAGCCACTTCTCCAACATTTAGATTGTTTTCCGAGAATGTGGTTGTGAGTTCGGTTATAGAATGAGTTGTCGCTCCAGTAACAACTGAACTGTCTGTGTGTGAAAATAACCGAATTTGGGACTGAAATACAGGACTGACATACGTATTCTGTGGCCTTTGAGAGCATTAGCTATAAATTAAAAGTCCTAAAAAAGTTACAAAATATAAACAATCGTAAAAGTCAAGGAAATGTTTCGGTCAAGCCTTCATGCATGTTTCATAATGAATGCATGCTTATAGAACAGTTTTGTTTTCTAAGACACTTTAGTTTAAACAAATAATGATTAGGAGTGTAACGACGATATCCTCATGTCACGATTCAATACATATCACGATACTGAACTCCTGATACCATATTATTGCGATACTCCAAGACGTGATAAAAGGTTCACAAAATAATTACTGTTGATTAAAATGCTAAATTTGATATTGTGTATGTAAATGAATAGGATTGGACTTGGTGCTGAAACCCAAAGCACAGGACAATAGAGACACCAGAATAACAATATTCATGATTCTGAAACTAAATACAGAATTATTTTAGATGAATATGCTTTCACTGTCACTGACTAGATATATTTAAAATAATGTAGGACACTTTTACTGGTAACATCAGACATTTGGCATTATCAGGACCCACAAATATTATATTATACATTATATATAGTAGTTTAATGTAGTACTGACACTAAAACTCTGAAAACTGGATTTTTTTTCTCACACAGTATTTTTTATTTTGGTTGAACTATCCACGATACATATTGTTGCATTTTTGTATTGCGTTGTATTGTGACACCCCTAATAATAATGCATTTCTCCAGTCTTAGTTTTAAGAATGAACCTGCCAGTAATGGACTCTCTTCTAATATCAGGACCAGCTGGGCAAGTGTGTGTGCAGAATAAACCCCTTCCCCATGATGGAGTATCTCCAGCTGAGTTATGAAGAAGTGAGTGACTAACCTGAAGGTTCAAGCTGTGTGTGTGATGATGCATTACCCAGAAATCCTGTCTGTCAACATATTGGACATTGCTGCAATTATTCTATTATTATCCCAGTCTTCCATCACTGTGGTCTCGTGCCCCTGGTTTTTATCTGTCCGCTTTGAGTTAAATGGTGTTTTAGTAGAGCATTTATTGTTACAGCTGGATGTAGTCGAGCGATTTGAGCCAATCCAAACAGCAGGAGTGAATGTGAATGTCTTCTCTACTGTATTCTGCCTTAAATGTTAACTCAACCTCCCTCAACAACAGCTTACTGAAATTACCACTCCTCTCGTTACTATGATCACATCCCATCATTCTCCAGTTAAATACACCCTTGAGTCGAAGCAAAGAGTCGAAGAGCAATATGTGATATTTTATAATTGTTATTTATCATCCCGGCTGTATGCTTTACCTTTCTCTGACACTCCCCTGTGTAATTTCTTAGACGGCTATTGTGGGTTTGAACCAAAGCCAGTGTGATTTAGGAGACATCCTAACATAACCTTGTTAGCAACCAAGCAAATCAATTAAGAAGCAATGCAGAATCTTTTTTCTCCTAACAAGATGCTTGTCTTTGTATTTCAGGCTTTCTTTCTGGTTTATGCTCTTGGATGCTTGTCCATTTATTACAGCGGGGTGAGTTTTTACCGTCTTTACTGTGTGTCGGTCACGAGTGTGTTTCCCAAAAGCATCGTCAGCCAACTATAGTCCAGGATTGTTTCTCGAAAGCATCGTTAGCCAACTATAGTCCAGGAGTGTGTTTCCCGAAAGCATGGTTAGCCAACTATAGTCCAGGAGTGTGTTTCCCGAAAGCATCGTTAGCCAACTATAGTCCAGGAGTGTGTTTCCCGAAAGCATCGTTAGCCAACTATAGTCCAGGAGTGTGTTTACTGAAAGCATCGTTACCCAACTATAGTCCAGGAGTGTGTGTTTACCGAAAGCATCGTTAGCCAACTATAGTCCAGGAGTGTGTTTCCCGAAAGCATCGTTAGCCAACTATAGTCCAGGAGTGTGTTTCTCGATAGCATCGTTAGCCAACTATAGTCCAGGAGTGTGTTTCCCGAAAGCATGGTTAGCCAACTATAGTCCAGGAGTGTTTACCGAAAGCATCGTTAGCCAACTATAGTCCAGGAGTGTGTTTACTGAAAGCATCGTTACCCAACTATAGTCCAGGAGTGTGTGTTTACCGAAAGCATCGTTAGCCAACTATAGTCCAGGAGTGTGTTTCCCGAAAGCATCGTTAGCCAACTATAGTCCAGGAGTGTGTTTCTCGATAGCATCGTTAGCCAACTATAGTCCAGGAGTGTGTTTCCCGAAAGCATGGTTAGCCAACTATAGTCCAGGAGTGTTTACCGAAAGCATCGTTAGCCAACTATAGTCCAGGAGTGTGTTTACTGAAAGCATCGTTACCCAACTATAGTCCAGGAGTGTTTTTACCGAAAGCATCGTTAGCCAACTATAGTCCAGGAGTGCTTTTCCCGAAAGCATCGTTAGCCAACTATAGTCCAGGAGTGCGTTTCCTGAAAGCATCGTTAGCCAACTATAGCCCAGGAGTGCGTTTCCCGAAAGCATCGTTAGCCAACTATAGTCCAGGAGTGTGTTTCTCGATAGCATCGTTAGCCAACTATAGTCCAGGAGTGTGTTTCTCGATAGCATCGTTAGCCAACTATAGTCCAGGAGTGCGTTTCCCGAAAGCATCGTTTGCCAACTATAGTCCAGGAGTGCGTTTCCCGAAAGCATCGTTAGCCAACTATAGTCCAGGATTGTGTTTCTCGATAGCATCGTTAGCCAACTATAGTCCAGGAGTGCGTTTCCCGAAAGCATCGTTAGCCAACTATAGTCCAGGAGTGTGTTTCTCGATAGCATCGTTAGCCAACTATAGTCCAGGAGTGCGTTTCCCGAAAGCATCGTTAGCCAACTATAGTCCAGGATTGTGTTTCTCGATAGCATCGTTAGCCAACTATAGTCCAGGAGTGCGTTTCCCGAAAGCATCGTTAGCCAACTATAGTCCAGGAGTGTGTTTCTCGATAGCATCGTTAGCCAACTATAGTCCAGGAGTGCGTTTCCCGAAAGCATCGTTAGCCAACTATAGTCCAGGAGTGTGTTTCTCGATAGCATCGTTAGCCAACTATAGTCCAGGAGTGCGTTTCCCGAAAGCATCGTTAGCCAACTATAGTCCAGGAGTGCGTTTCCCGAAAGCATCGTTAGCCAACTATAGTCCAGGAGCGTTTACCGAAAGCATCGTTAGCCAACTATAGTCCAGGAGTGTGTTTACTGAAAGCATCGTTACCCAACTATAGTCCAGGAGTGTGTTTACCGAAAGCATCATTAGCCAACTATAGTCCAGGAGTGTGTTTCCCGAAAGCATCGTTAGCCAACTCTAGCCCAGGAGTGCGTTTCCCGAAAGCATCATCCGCCAACTATAGTCCAGGATTTTGTTTCTCGAAAGCATTGTTAGCCAACTATAGTTCAGGAGTGTGTTTCTCGATAGCATCGTTAGCCAACTATAGTCCAGGAGTGTGTTTCCCAAAAGCATCGTTAGCCAACTATAGTCCAGGAGTGTGTTTCTAGATAGCAGCGTTAGCCAACTATAGTCCAGGAGTGTGTTTCCCGAAAGCATCGTTAGCCAACTATAGTCCAGGAGTGTGTTTCTCGATAGCATCGTTAGCCAACTATAGTCCAGGAGTGCGTTTCCCGAAAGCATCGTTAGCCAACTATAGTCCAGAAGTGTGTTTCTCGATAGCATCGTTAGCCAACTATAGTCCAGGAGTGTGTTTCCCGAAAGCATCGTTAGCCAACTATAGTCCAGGATTGTGTTTCTCGATAGCATCGTTAGCCAACTATAGTCCAGGAGTGCGTTTCCCGAAAGCATCGTTAGCCAACTATAGTCCAGAAGTGTGTTTCTCGATAGCATCGTTAGCCAACTATAGTCCAGGAGTGCGTTTCCCGAAAGCATCGTTAGCCAACTATAGTCCAGGAGTGTGTTTCTCGATAGCATCGTTAGCCAACTATAGTCCAGGAGTGCGTTTCCCGAAAGCATCGTTAGCCAACTATAGTCCAGGAGTGCGTTTCCCGAAAGCATCGTTAGCCAACTATAGTCCAGGAGCGTTTACCGAAAGCATCGTTAGCCAACTATAGTCCAGGAGCGTTTACCGAAAGCATCGTTAGCCAACTATAGTCCAGGAGTGTGTTTACTGAAAGCATCGTTACCCAACTATAGTCCAGGAGTGTGTTTACCGAAAGCATCGTTAGCCAACTATAGTCCAGGAGTGTGTTTCCCGAAAGCATCGTTAGCCAACTCTAGCCCAGGAGTGCGTTTCCCGAAAGCATCATTAGCCAACTATAGTCCAGGATTTTGTTTCTCGAAAGCATTGTTAGCCAACTATTGTTCAGGAGTGTGTTTCTCGATAGCATCGTTAGCCAACTATAGTCCAGGAGTGTGTTTCCCAAAAGCATCGTTAGCCAACTATAGTCCAGGATTTTGTTTCTCGAAAGCATTGTTAGCCAACTATAGTTCAGGAGTGTGTTTCTCGATAGCATCGTTAGCCAACTATAGTCCAGGAGTGTGTTTCCCAAAAGCATCGTTAGCCAACTATAGTCCAGGAGTGTGTTTCTAGATAGCAGCGTTAGCCAACTATAGTCCAGGAGTGTGTTTCCCGAAAGCATCGTTAGCCAACTATAGTCCAGGAGTGTGTTTCTCGATAGCATCGTTAGCCAACTATAGTCCAGGAGTGCGTTTCCCGAAAGCATCGTTAGCCAACTATAGTCCAGGATTGTGTTTCTCGATAGCATCGTTAGCCAACTATAGTCCAGGAGTGCGTTTCCCGAAAGCATCGTTAGCCAACTATAGTCCAGGAGTGTGTTTCTCGATAGCATCGTTAGCCAACTATAGTCCAGGAGTGCGTTTCCCGAAAGCATCGTTAGCCAACTATAGTCCAGGAGTGTGTTTCTCGATAGCATCGTTAGCCAACTATAGTCCAGGAGTGCGTTTCCCGAAAGCATCGTTAGCCAACTATAGTCCAGGAGTGTGTTTACTGAAAGCATCGTTACCCAACTATAGTCCAGGAGTGTGTTTACCGAAAGCATCGTTAGCCAACTATAGTCCAGGAGTGTGTTTCCCGAAAGCATCGTTAGCCAACTCTAGCCCAGGATGCGTTTCCCGAAAGCATCATTAGCCAACTATAGTCCAGGATTTTGTTTCTCGAAAGCATTGTTAGCCAACTATAGTTCAGGAGTGTGTTTCTCGATAGCATCGTTAGCCAACTATAGTCCAGGAGTGTGTTTCCCAAAAGCATCGTTAGCCAACTATAGTCCAGGAGTGTGTTTCTAGATAGCAGCGTTAGCCAACTATAGTCCAGGAGTGTGTTTCTAGATAGCAGCGTTAGCCAACTATAGTCCAGGAGTGTGTTTCTAGATAGCAGCGTTAGCCAACTATAGTCCAGGAGTGTGTTTCTAGATAGCAGCGTTAGCCAACTATAGTCCAGGAGTGTGTTTCCCAAAAGCATCGTTAGCCAACTATAGTCCAGGAGTGTGTTTCCCAAAAGCATCGTTAGCCAACTATAGTCCAGGAGTGTGTTTCCCGAAAGCATCGTTAGCCAACTATAGTCCAGGAGTGTGTTTCCCGAAAGCATCGTTAGCCATCTATAGTCCAGGAGTGTGTTTCTCGATAGCATCGTTAGCCAACTATAGTCCAGGAGTGCGTTTCCCGAAAGCATCGTTAGCCAACTATAGTCCAGGAGTGTGTTTCTCGATAGCATCGTTAGCCAACTATAGTCCAGGAGTGCGTTTCCCGAAAGCATCGTTAGCCAACTATAGTCCAGGAGTGTGTTTACTGAAAGCATCGTTACCCAACTATAGTCCAGGAGTGTGTTTACCGAAAGCATCGTTAGCCAACTATAGTCCAGGAGTGTGTTTCCCGAAAGCATCGTTAGCCAACTCTAGCCCAGGATGCGTTTCCCGAAAGCATCATTAGCCAACTATAGTCCAGGATTTTGTTTCTCGAAAGCATTGTTAGCCAACTATAGTTCAGGAGTGTGTTTCTCGATAGCATCGTTAGCCAACTATAGTCCAGGAGTGTGTTTCCCAAAAGCATCGTTAGCCAACTATAGTCCAGGAGTGTGTTTCTAGATAGCAGCGTTAGCCAACTATAGTCCAGGAGTGTGTTTCTAGATAGCAGCGTTAGCCAACTATAGTCCAGGAGTGTGTTTCTAGATAGCAGCGTTAGCCAACTATAGTCCAGGAGTGTGTTTCTAGATAGCAGCGTTAGCCAACTATAGTCCAGGAGTGTGTTTCCCAAAAGCATCGTTAGCCAACTATAGTCCAGGAGTGTGTTTCCCAAAAGCATCGTTAGCCAACTATAGTCCAGGAGTGTGTTTCCCGAAAGCATCGTTAGCCAACTATAGTCCAGGAGTGTGTTTCCCGAAAGCATCGTTAGCCATCTATAGTCCAGGAGTGTGTTTCTCGAAAGCATCGTTACTAGAGATGCACCGATTGATCAGCTGGGGATCGGAATCGGCCGATTTTCACGTGATCGGCCCTGACCGGCGACCGGCCGGTCAGTCTGACATATTCCGATTTTTTTGCCGGTCAAATGCACTCGGGCGCCACATGATTAACATCGCGCAACATCAGCATCACACGTGCACCCCGGCTTGCATGTTAATCAATGAGTGCATTCACACACCGAGAGCAGGAGCAGCGCGTGAGCAGCAGTTTTGCTGCGCTGCTCGCGCTCAATTAAAGTGATTGTTTAGCCTGGCTGGACATGTGGCAGACAATAGAACAACTGTTTGCGAAATAAAACTTGCCATTGATGTACAAGTGATTGCAATAGGAGTGTGTGTGTGTGTTTTGAGAAACATCTTTATACTGCAATGTTATATTTATTTTATTTTTATTTGCTATTTATATATTATTTTATTGCCATTACCTGTTTTCATACAGAAGTTTAGTTTCCTAAATCAGTAAATATATTACTTTTTGTTTTAGTTGAATATTTGGAAATTAAAATGGTTCTTCCATACCATAACACTGCACTTCGATATGTGTGAATTTCCCACACCAGGAGTAATAATTTATGTAGTTCTATTTTATTTAATTTGTTAAAAAAAAATTCTATGTAAAATGTTCTATTAAAGAAAATATAGAAAATAAATATTTGTGTTTGCTGTAAAGTGGTTAGAAAAAATGAAATCGGAATCGGCTAAAATCGGTATCGGCAGGCCAAACTCATGAAAAATCGGAAATCGGAATCGGCCTAGAAAATTGTAATCGGTGCATCTCAAATCTTTACCCAACTATAGTCCAGGAGTGTGTTTCTCGACAGCATCGTTAGCCAACTATAGTCCAGGAGTGTGTTTCCCGAAAGCATCGGTTTAACGAACATTCGCAAACAGCATCGCAGAGTTGTGTGTGTAACGACAGATCTCGACCTGTGATTAGAAGAATTTAGTGTTTGCATGACATGTGGACTCAATAAATCCTGATCTTGAGCAAAATAAGCAAGATGACATTCAGTGCAATCTATATCTTTTATTTAGAACACATACAAACGTCATTTACGTCTTTTAGTTTGTCAAGAGATTTAAAGCATAATTTTTGAAGAGTGCGCATGTGCGAATGAGCTCTAGAACGAGACTATGATTGAATCTGGAAATAAAGCAAAATAACTGAGAAATAGTCCTCAAATGATTCGTGATTTATAGTAAAACATCTCGCATTAATTCGATCTCAAACAGATTTATTAAAAGTATTATTACTCCAACAACTGCGTGACATCATTAATCAACGTGGTTGAATGACCAATTTGCGCCAATATGGTTTCGGGAAACAGTTGTGACTAGCTAGTGGATTTCTACAACGATGCATCGTAATATAGTAGTAAAGCAGCGAGTTAGGACGTTATACGGGAAACACACACCAGTTTGTGTACGTCATATAAATGTGTTGTTTCTTAATTGCTAGCTAAGTTCGGTCTGGTTCTGTTTCTTGTAGGAAGCTCTGTCAGTCGCTCAGGTGTGGACGATGTTTCGTTCACTTCAGCCCAACTTCTCCACCTCATACGCGGCCTATCACTATTTCCGCAGTAAAGGCTGGGTGCCGAAGTCTGGAATTAAATATGGAACTGACTTAAGTAAGGATATTTCTCATAAAATCTCAACTGAAAATGTTAACTACATCAAACAGATTTATTTTCAATGCAGGGTCATTTTAATAATACATTTTGCAAGCAATTTCATTCACATTCTTGTATATTTCAACATTGCTGTGATTTGGCATTCAACATTTGATGCATGAACGTGAGTGTGGTTTTGCTTTTATACAGCAGTGTTATTGAAAATGGTGGTAACTTTACACTTAAAGAAAAAATTGGTAACTACACTTTAAAAAAAGACGTTTGTAACTACACTTAAAAAAAATTGGTAAACTTTAAACTTAAAGAAAACAATGTACCAATTTTAAAGAAAAGAAAAAGTGGTAACCACTTTTAAAGAAAAGGACATTTGTGTAACACTTTAAAAAGAAGTTTGTAACTACATTTTTAAAGAAATAAATTGGTACACTTTTAAAGAAAAAGACATTAGTGTAACATTGAGTTTGTAACACTTCACTTAAGGGGCATTCGCCAACTCCAGCTATTTCTTCGCTGATTTTCACTTTTGTTGTCGCATGTTTTCTCAGCGAGCTCCCCCTACAGCTGTGAGGCGTATATTTCACAACACTGTCGTAAAAAAAACTCACTTGCGGCCCCTCCTCCCCCTTTTCTACCGCTGCTCATGTGCATTTGTTATTATCGGAGCCGGCCAGCTTTATCGCGTGGAGTGTCTACCGAGCTGGCTAATACATCATACACATTGAGGGCGGCGTGTGTGTTTGTCGAATTGCCGTAAAGCAGTTTGTGTTTCTCGCTCGTTCCTGCTTCTCACGAGACTTCCTATTTCCAACTTACCGGGACGTTAATCCTCATGTTGCAAGGTTGGTTTTCCGCCTGGGAACGTTGGGGGGAGCGGGGAAAGTCACCATTCTCACCAGAACAGGTTATTAAACCATCCAAATGATTTCTAAACGGTTTCATTAAGTTGAAATAGTTGCCGAATGCCCCTTTAAAGAAAAGGTTTGTAACACTACACTTAAAAAAATTGTAACACCACACCTAAAGAAAAACATTGGTAACACTACACTTAAAGAAACGGTTTCTAACACTACACTTATAGAAAAACAAAGTGGTAACTACAATTTTAAAGAAAATGATATTCGTATAACACTTTAAAAAAAGTTTGTAACTACACTTCTGAAATAAACATTTTACACTTAAAGAAAGAAATTGGTCACTACACTTTTAAAGAAAAGCAAATTGGTAACACTATATTAAAACAAATTTGGTGTAACTTTATTTTAGTGTCCTTGTGTACTTACTATAGTTAATAATAAATCAATCAATCAATCAATTTTATTTATATATAGCACACTTAAAACAACCAAAGTTGACCAAGGTGCTTCACAGGTTGAATACAATAACAGAATACTACTCACACAATAAAAGTACAACAATAAAACATTTTGATATCAGTATACGATTTTGTGGCCACAAATTGTGGCCAGTTCATGTATTCATTTTTCTACATCAATGAAAATTTCAAAAGAAGCCAAAGAATATCAAGCTTTGCATGTCAAAAAGCAACGTACAGACTGAAAGCAGAAAATATAAAAATCTAGGTAGCCTTTAATGTTCATGAAGAATAGTTCAGTTCGAACCATGTAAACTGACTTGCATCTAATGTCATGTTTTCTTGTCCAGTGTATAACGGCGTAGAATCGCCCATCTGTTCACAAAAGCGGTTGTTTATGGTGTGTCCCTCTAAAACATTTAGGCCTAACCCTGAACTAACCCAGGCCAGCGAGTGAGAGAGATTTTCCAAGTAGTGTGTGTAACACTGGAAGTGGACCGGTGAATTATTCAGGTGTATGAAACATTGTTTTCCTGGCACTCGGACCCGCTGCACCACACACTCGTGGAAACTGAGTCTTGGCTGTGAACTTTAGGAGTCATTGCTAGCGTTGACACATGACTCTCGCCGCTAGCGCACTATAGAGTTGCTATAGAGCTTTTTCAGCTCAGATTCTCATGTTCTAGTGCTGATCCTTTATTTCTCTTTTCTAGTGCTCTACCGGAAAGGACCACCGTTTTATCATGCAAGGTTTGTTCTTGTTATGTTGAAAGTAGTTTGCTTTGTTGCATCAAGATACAGTCCAGCTGACATGCAAATCATAAATAAGAAGCATTAAAGGGATATTTCACCCAAAAATCGAAATTAGCCCATGATTTACACAAGTCATCCTATGTTTATATGACTTCCTTCTTTCAGACGAAGACAATCAGTTATATAAAAAAAAAATGTACCGGCTATTCTAAGCTTTATAATGGAAGTGAATGGCTGTTTCTGTTTTGAAGTCCATAAAAGTACATCTATCCATCATAAAAGTGGATGGACAAAAGATGCACTTTTATGATGGGTAGATGATGGATAGATGCGCATTTATGATGGACAGATGCACTTTTATGATTTATTGATGCGCTTTTATGATTATAGATGGGCTTCTATAGATGCACTTTTTTGATGATAGATGATGGACAGATGCACTTTTATGATTATAGATGCACTTTTATGACAGATAGATGTGCTTTTATGATGGACAGATGCACTTTTATGATGGATAGATGCACTTTTATGATGGATAGATGCACTTTTATGATGGATAGATGCACTTTAATGACAGACAGATGTACTTTTATGATTTATAGATGTGCTTTTATGATGGATAGATGTGCTTTTATGATGGACAGATGCACTTTTATAATGGACAGATGCACTTTTATGATGGACAGATGCACTTTTATGATGGACAGATGCACTTTAATGACAGACAGATGTACTTTTATGATTTATAGATGCGCTTTTATGATTATAGATGCGCTTTTATAGATGCACTTTTATGATGATAGTTGATGGACAGATGCACTTTTATGATGGACAGATGCACTTTTATGATGGACAGATGCTCTTTTATGATGGACAGATGCATTTTTATGATGGACAGATGCTCTTTTATGATGGATAGATGCACTTTTATGATGGATAGATGCACTTTTATTATGGATAGATGCACTTATGATGGATACAGATGCACTTTTATGATGGACAGATGCACTTTTTATCATGGACAGATGCACTTTTATGATGGACAGATGCACTTTTATGATGGATAGATGCACTTTAATGATGGACAGATGCACTTTTATGATGGACAGATGCATTTTTATGATGGACAGATGCACTTTTATGATGGACAGATGCACTTTTATGATGGATAGATGCACTTTTATTATGGATAGATGCACTTTTATTATGGATAAATGCACTTTTATCATGGATAGATGCACTTACGATAGATAGATGCACTTTTATGATGGACAGATGCACCTTTATGGTGGATAGATGCACTTTTTATGATGGACAGATGCACTTTTATGATGGACAGATGCCCTTTTATGATGGACAGATGCACTTTTATGATGGACAGATGCCCTTTTATGATGGACAGATGCACTTTTATGATGGACAGATGCACTTTTATGATGGACAGATGCACTTTTATGATGGACAGATGCGTTTTTATGATGGACAGATGCACTTTTATGATGGATAGATGCATTTTTATGATGGACAGATGCGCTTTTATGATGGTCAGATGCGCTTTTATGATGGATAGATGCACTTTTATGATGGACAGATGCACTTTTATGATGGACAGATGCACTTTTATGGTGGATAGATGCACTTTTTATGATGAACAGATGCCCTTTTATGATGGACAGATGCACTTTTATGATGGACAGATGCCCTTTTATGATGGACAGATGCACTTTTATGATGGACAGATGCACTTTTATGATGGACAGATGCACTTTTATGATGGACAGATGCGCTTTTATGATGGTCAGATGCGCTTTTATGATGGTCAGATGCACTTTTATGATGGATAGATGCACTTTTATGATGGACAGATGCGCTTTTATGATGGACAGATGCGCTTTTATGATGGATAGATGCACTTTTATGATGGACAGATGCGCTTTTATGATGGTCAGATGCACTTTTATGATGGATAGATGCACTTTTATGATGGTCAGATGCACTTTTATGATGGATAGATGCACTTTTATGATGGACAGATGCGCTTTTATGATGGTCAGATGCACTTTTATGATGGATAGATGCACTTTTATGATGGACAGATGCGCTTTTATGATGGATAGATGCACTTTTATGATGGACACTTTTATGGACTTCCAAAAAAATGTACCCAATCACTGCCATTATAAAGCTTGGAAGAGTCAGGACATTTTCTAATTTAACTCTGATTGTATTCGTCATATTCAGAATAACTTGAGGGCGAGTAAATCATGGGCTAATTCTAATTTTTGGATGAACAATCCCTTTAAGCTGAATTCAGAACCCAATTTATGCTGTTTTTTCATGTCAACTTTTACTTTTTTAATGTATTGTAAGACTTCAAAAGCTTTGAGCTGCTGCTTCAGTGCGTTTGACTGTGTGTTCAGCTACTCAGTGGTGGTGGAGCAATCAGACGTGTGTTTCAGAGGCGCTGCGCTGAGGCCCTTCAGCTGGAGGACTCTCGCCGCTCTTAGCAGGACCACCGGGAACGTCTCGAAGGTACAACACTACTCACATCACAGCTCTGATGACGAGGGCGGGGACACCTGTCACTCACAGGAGATCAGCCAATAGCAAACCACAACCATCCAATCAATTCCTCACAGACACAATCAAGCCCCGCCCACATGTGTTCTTGTTCCAGAAGCGTTTCACTCGATATACGGCACAATAGAGGAGAAGAGACCAGCGCATCTTCAGTTTCATGCTGACTTTAATAACAGGATCTTAATTTTATATGATTTTAAATCTAATTTTAATAAGTATCCCTAAAGTCACCTCTGTGATTGGATAACTGGAGTAACCAGTGGACCAATGGCGTCGCAGCATCTCTAATGTTGGTTTGGTGTTTCTGAAAGTGGAAGTGTGTGATCAGAATGATTGGGTTTAATTCCCTCCAGAAGTGTCTCACACACACGAGTGTGTTCCCGAACACCAGCATCCGAACACTAGAGAACATGACCGCGTTTATTGTGTTTCGTCTGACGCTCTGAGACACTCGTTTATGATGAAGAAAACGGACACATGACAGAAACTTACAGTTTTATAACTCATATGTCTGACTTAACTAAATTTGCAACTCTGGATGGAAACACAGCTATTGTTAGTTAGAGACGCTGCACAGACGCAGGTCATTCACACACTTCTCTCTTTCTCTAGATAATTCCTTCAAATAAATGCTATTATTCATTCATGCAAATAAATGTAATCTTGCACACATTATCTCTTTAATCTGATTTAAAGCGGGCAGAATGCTAGATCTAATGATGAAAATAAGGCATTTTTACCTTTCCGGTCAAACAGTTTTAACTAACTTGTCAACGCTCCATAACCAAGTTGTGCATTAAACCATTTGAACGCTCTCCGCTTCATGTCGGGCGTTTTTCCTCTCCGTTCTGGACCTGATGGAGTTTGGGTTTCTTGCCATTGTCGACTTTGGCTTTTGGCTCACTTAGTTGGGGACATTTAATATTCAACAATATTATTGATCTGCTGCATTGACACCATTATATGAGAACTGAACTGAGCTGGACAATGACATCACTGTTTTCTCCAGAGCGGCTATATATATTAATTAACTAAATTAATAACTTTTTTACAACAAAAATTAAACATCACTGAACTTACTTAAGCTGGACTGTGACGCTATTTTCTTCTAAATCTACCGAGACAAACTCCTGCGTTATCCTCCTGTTATCTCTGTAAAGCTGCTTTGAAACGCTCTGTATTGTAAAATGCGCTGTATAAATAAAGTAGACTTGAATTTGTCTCCACGTCGAGCATTAAAATCATCAGGGTAATACTATTTTGAAAAAAACTTAACAAAATGACAAAATCCAGACATGGATCAGATCAAATGTAGCTTGTAGCTGGAAGATGAACCATTTCTGATGGTTCAACACACACTTTCACTGACACTTTAGTGTAAAAAGAACCAAAAAAAAAAGGTTATAGCCTAGGCCCCATTGATACAAGTTCACTTTTGTACCAGAAGTCATTTGTATTTGTAATGCAAATTTTTTACAGAAAACGATTTGCGTTTTCTGTGACGCTGCTGCGCGCGTTTTCTGTGACGCTGCTGCGCGCGTGTGTTGTGTGACGCTGCTGCGCGCGTGTTTTCTGTGACGCTGCTGCGCGCGTGTTTTCTGTGACGCTGCTGCGCGCGTGTTTTCTGTGACGCTGCTGCGCGCGTGTTTTCTGTGACGCTGCTGCGCGCGTGTTTTCTGTGACGCTCCTGCGCGCGTGTGTTCTGTGACGCTGCTGCACGCGTGTGTTCTGTGACGCTGCTGCGCGCGTGTGTTCTGTGACGCTGCTGCGCGCGTGTGTTCTGTGACGCTGCTGCACGCGTTTTCTGTGACGCTGCTGCGCGCGTGTTTTCTGTGACGCTGCTGCGCGCGTGTTTTCTGTGACGCTGCTGCGCGCGTGTTTTCTGTGACGCTGCGTGTGTTTCCTGTGACGCTGCTGCGCGTGTTTTCTGTGACGCTGCTGCGCGCGTTTTCTGTGACGCTGCGGCGCGCATGTTTTCTGTGACGCTGCGGCGCGCGTGTTTTCTGTGACGGCGCGCGTGTTTTCTGTGACGCTGCTGCGCGTGTTTTCTGTGACGCTGCTGCACGCGTTTTCTGTGACGCTGCGGCGCGCGTGTTTTCTGTGACGCTGCGCGTGTTTTCTGTGACGCTGCTGCGCGTGTTTTCTGTGACGCTGCTGCGCGCGTTTTCTGTGACGCTGCGGCGCGCGTGTTTTCTGTGACGCTGCGCGTGTTTTCTGTGACGCTGCTGCGCGTGTTTTCTGTGACGCTGCTGCACGCGTTTTCTGTGACGCTGCGGCGCGCGCGTTTTCTGTGACGCTGCGCGTGTTTTCTGTGACGCTGCTGCGTGCGTGTTTTCTGTGACGCTGCGGCGCGCGTGTTTTCTGTGACGCTGCGTGTGTTTCCTGTGACGCTGCTGCGCGTGTTTTCTGTGACGCTGCTGCGCGTGTTTTCTGTGACGCTGCTGCGTGCGTGTTTTCTGTGACGCTGCGCGTGTTTTCTGTGACGCTGCGGCGCGCGTGTTTTCTGTGACGCTGCGCGTGTTTTCTGTGACGCTGCTGCGTGCGTGTTTTCTGTGACGCTGCGGCACGCGTGTTTTCTGTGACGCTGCGTGTGTTTTCTGTGACGCTGCTGTGCGTGTTTTCTGTGACGGTGCGTGTATTTTCTGTGCAGGAACTGATGCTTTGCTACGTCATCACTCCATCAGATCTGACTGAAGACATGCTGTCGTCTCCCGAGTGTGTGAAGCGGTTCACCATACAGGTGAGACCGAAGACAGTGTGCATTTCAGAGGTTCTCTATACGTCTGGATCTGTAATATTATATGATATTATGGTGTGTTTCTCTACACGTCTGGATCTGTAATATGATATGATAGTGTGTTTCTCTACACGTCTGGATCTGTAATATGATATGATGGTGTGTTTCAGGAGGTGCTGGTGAGCAGATGGGTCTCCTCAAGAGAGCGAACAGAACAAGACGACGTTTAAACATGCATTTCTTTTTACATTTCTTACATGTTTATTTTGCTTCAAAATATTAGGTTGCTATTTATTTATTTTTTTAACAACATCCAGACACAAGTTAAAGAGTGTTCAGCAATAAATATACAGAGAGAAGACCAGTGTCCATTGTGTTTATCACTAAAGCCACTTCTCCATCATCGGGCCGAACGGTTATAAAGGTTAAGGATGGAATAATTAATGACGGTCGGTTGAAAATAATAGCAGAGTGGCCATTACACCTTAGGTGTGCATTATTTCCTAATAATTCAACGATCTGGAGTGAATTATTCTGCTTATATTAGTTACATCTAAAGACATTGTTCAGATGATGTATTTCAAGATGTTTGTCAGGTTTTTGTCCTTAAACGCTCTTGTGTGTGTGTGTATAGGACTAATTTCATACGCATCTCATCCCACGCCTCTGTTGCTCATTCCAAAACGTTATTTTAGTTAATAATAAACGTTAATAATGGAGACTTGAGCCACTAATAGCAGACTAATGCAGTTATGAATGCAGTTATGAGTGAGAGATTAAAGGGTTAGTTCACCCAAAAATGTAAATTCTGTCAGTAATTACTCTCCCTCATGTTGTTCAACCCCGTAAGACCTTCGTTCATCTTCGGAACATGAATTAAGATATTTTTGATTAAATCTGAGAGCTGGGTCACTCCTCCATAGGCTTCTTCAAGGATTGACACTTGCCGGCCCCCGAAAGTCATTAAAGACATCGTTAAAATAGTCCAAGTGACTACAGTGGCTCAATCTTAAGTTCATCAAACGACGAGAATACTTTCTGTGTGTAAAAACCCCCGAAAATAACGACTTTATTTCAACTATTCATTTCCTTCTCTGTGGGCGTCGAGTGAGTTCACTAGTGTAACAGCGCAGCGCTTCTGTGTTGTACGTCACACGCATCACACACATGACTAGCGTCAGCCAATAGTGAGCCTACGTGTGACGTAGCTCTACTCTATCACACTAAGTTAACTGACAACTTTAAAGGAGATTTTCTCAATGTTTTTTTTTTTTTTGCACCCTCAGATTCCAGATTTACAAATAATTGTATATCGGCCAAATTTTGTCCTATCCTAACAGACCATACATCAATGGAAAGCATATTTAGTCAGCTTTCAGATGATGCGTACATCTCAATTTACAAAAATGTGGTCCAGGGTCACATATTTATTTGCTTGGTGAGTTTTGATTCTTTTGCTCTGAAATGGCTGAAATCATTTGGCCAAGTGATATGGTCATGTGATGCGGTCCAAACTGGCCTGGAACTACTTTAGCTGTGCGTTTCCATGGAAATAACGGCACACCTTAGAATGTTTGTCAACCAATCAGATTCAAGCCTTGAACAGCCCTAGTATAAGCAGTGAGTATGGTCATTTGGCCTGACAGTGGAAAAGCGGCTCAAATGTTTGCATGAATGTGAACAGGACTCAAATTCTGGACAAAAGACCCATTCACACCAACGACGATACTGATCAAGTTACCGTTTTAAAAATCAGTCTTACTTACAAATGAGAAGAGCAATAGAAACAGTTTAACTAACAGTATATAAGTGATGTGACCCTTCTCAGAAACTGTGTTTTCTGGAAGCGAAATATGTCTGAGTTTGAGAAGCTTTACAAAAGTGTAATTTCAGCTCATATAACGATATAGATTAATATGCACATTTAGGCATCATTCAATCAAATTCCACCTTGATACAAGATACATGATGATTAAATATGATAAATCCGTGATGATCATGAGCTCAGAAGTTCTTGGTCGCTCGGACTCTCCTGCGAGCTTCTCTTCGGGTTATCGACGATGTAGAAGTGATTCTGGGAAATCTCACGACACAACATCATGTACTTGGAGGCTCTTCTGATCCGAGGCAGAACGAAGGTGTGTGTAAAGCGGTCTTTGCTCAGGCCAGGCTTGGACTGCGCGGCCAGAACACAGTTGATGAACGTTAGCGTGAAGCTGTAGCAGTTGTGCGTTTCCTCGTTAAAGCTGGAACATAATCAAGAACAGGTTGATTAACACCAGAACTTAAGTCGTTCACTTCACATTTCCTGATCATTTTCTCCCATTTCTTCAGTGGAAAAGAAATGAAGGTTTTTGTGGTTAAAAGTATATAAATGTTTATTTAGTAATAAATGTGCGCTGGTTTGTCTAGATCAGACTCTTATTCCTCGGCTGGATCGTGTCGAGACTTCGAAGCTGCACTGAAACTCACATTTGGACCTTCGACCCGTTGGACTCCATTGAAGTCCCTATATGGAGAAAATCCTGGAGTGTTTTCCTCAAAAACCTTCATTTCTTTTCCACTGAAGAAAGAAACACATGAACATCTTGGATGACGTGGGGAAGAGTACTTTTTTTTTTTTATTGAGTGTTCATCAGAGGGTCCAAGAGCCCAAGACTTTTGTCAGAATTGAACCACGAATACACACACCAAATTGAATGGACCAAAAAATTATTGTATGATGTCTAGATGTGTATCTGAATGCATACTGAAGTGAACTGACTTTAGCTCATTCGCTCTATATAGAGAGATAAGGCCATCTAGAGTCATGAAATGTTATATTAATATTTTCCACAAGAGTGCGACAAAGACACCCGATGTAAGATATTTTGAGCTGAATTAAAAGGGTTGTGCATAAAATTGCACGAAGTTATTGTAAATTTAAGTTGAAAGAATGTGAGGAATGTGCTTAAATTACTATTTATACTATCTAGTAATTTAAAGGTAAATAACAAAAAAATTGCATTAAAAAATTTAAAGTACAAGTATGATTTTAGGGCTTCGGGTTATTTTGACCCGCGAGGGAAAGCTTTGGATGAAGTTTTCTCTCTCTCTGTGTGTGTGTGTATGTTTGACCTGTGCCACAGTGGGTCCCACATCTGATGGGAGGAGAACTTGTCCAGGTACTGGTCCCACTGGTTTATGAGACTGAACATGTCGGGCTGGACCAGCGGCACACACACACACCGTTCCCATCCCTCCTGTTCCCGCCGGACACCGGCCCTTGTGTAGTTGTAGACCATTCCTGGATCAATTTACATTTATTTGTATAGCACTTTTCACAATACACATTGTTTTAAAGCAGCTTTACATAAAATGCACATTACAATTTACAGTGATCTGTTATCAGAGGAAACTGTCTAAGTTATGCATTTCAGAAATGTACATACAAAATCACAGTTAGTGAAAAATGTGTTAATTTAAACAATGTAATAATTTAAGGCAGAAACAATGAGCTCATTGAAGATATGAATACTTTTACAACCACAACAAATGGCTTTGACTTATTTAAAAAGCACATTCATTTACATATAATTCCAACACAATCATTACTACTTTACATTTTGGCGAATTATTGGCTTATTCGTTTGAATCTATTTCATTCATGCTTACCGGTTTTTCAAATATCTGATAGTTTTCATACGATTCACATCATAAATGATTTCGTGCAAAATCACCACCTCGTAAGACAGTTACATTTCCCCATGAGATGAGTTTGTATAATTCTGCAGATCAGATTCTGTTACTTTTTAAATCCAGGGATGTGATCCATCTTTTTGTTTTTTACAGAACAATATGTATTATTGCATTATGAAATATATATATTTGTTAATAATAATTTCCTTTTTTTGTCTTTAGCTGCTGGTAAAACAAAATGTTTTAAAGTGCAATTTACTGAATGTCATATAGTTAGTTGTAGTTAGTACCGTCTAACATTCAAATTATAAGCAGTTTTACTAGTATCATTGAGATAGCCTACTATTATGGCTTTTATTATTATTTTGAATCAGTTTTTATTATATTGTCCATTTTCATTTAATTTCAAATTTAAGTACTTTAATTTAAACTAAATGAGAAATGTTGAAATTAATATATATATACATTTTATTTTGAGTTTAAAAAAGTTGATTTTTTTTATGGTTGTAGTTTTAACCCTGATTACAAGAAAACTAAAACTACATAGCACTTGCAAATACAAATTTCAGTTAATTTCTTTATATACTGTAGCACTTTTTTGTGTTGAAAGAATGTGAGGAATGTGCTTAAATGACTATTTATTTATTATTTAGTGTTAAAATGACATCACATACCATTAGTGTTAGTTATTCCTGTGTGTAGATCAGAGCGGCCGTCAAAGTCCCTGCAAGAAGCTCAGCGTCAGTCCAAGAAACTGTTCAGATTAATCTTTATATGAGGATTTTCTCTTATAAGAGTTAATGTCGTACCTGAGCACAGTGTGTTCTGCTGATGCCACGAGGAACGCGCACGGGACCTTGTGTCCGTTAGAGAAGGGGTTGGGAACGCTGACCGGCGCCTCCTCGAGCCTCTTCCCACTGAAGCTCGTCCCGCATTCGGGACACTGATCCGGGACGAAGAAACAGAAGATGTCCTTCTCACAGTGGTTGAGTTTGATCACACTCTTGTCCATCGGGAAGAACTCAGACAGACTCTGCGTGAGACCACACTCTGAGTGAACAGAGTGTGTGTGTGTGTGTGTGTTTCAGTGACGTCGAGAGGCTTCACGCGTATCCGGTTGCCGCTGACGGCATTAAACCTGAGGAACTGCGGTGTCGGTTTCATGGCAACTTCATTAATGTTCATCAGCTCGAGTGACGATAGTCATTCTTTATACACACACACACACACACACACACACACACACACACACACACACACACACACACACACACACACACACACACACACACACACACACACACACACACACACACACACACACACACACACACACCAGGGCTCTCAGTCTCAAGTTTTAACAAAAGTTTAGAGTGAGATTTAGGGGAGGAGCCACCCAAATATTTGCAGCAGCGGTCCCTCGACCCAACCAAATCCGCTTCAATTTTTGCTAGCAGTTCAATTTTGCCTATTGTTCATAATTGACCAGCATAAATGGAAATTATAACAATTTTTAAATCTGATAAAAAAGACAAATTCATCCAAATAAAATAAATAGTTATATTTAAAAAATACAAATTTATTGAAAAATAAAAATAAATTTGGAACCTCGATGCTCAATGTACATTACATTGTGTCATAACAACTTGCCCCTGAGCATGTATGTCAAGACCCAAACCGGTCACCTTTACAGGGGTCATCGGATGCCCATTTTCCACAAGTTGGTATGATTCTTTTGGGTCTTCATGTAAAGTTTGTAACATGCTTTGGTTAAAATTTCTCAATGGTTGTGTAAAACAACACCCTTTTTACCTCTTAAAAAACAGCTCTGTTCACAGTGACCCGTTTCGGTGCATGTCTCTTTAAATGATAATGAGCAACAACTTTTTGGCTTTTTGAGGATTAAAAAAAAAGTAAATGGATTTTTTTCATTGCATGGTGATTGTGTCCACACAAAGCAAAGACACATTTATTTGCAAATTCCATATAAAAGTGTATTTTGCATCCGATGACTCCTTTAAAATCAGTTGGAGAGTTTTTGAATGCATCAAAAATAATTTAGCACGAATTTGGCTATACTCCTCAACATCAGCTCTCACTGTCTTTGATCACAGGCAAGAGATATCGTCCAGGAATAGTAAAATCAAAATGCTAAAAAAATAAATAAAAAAAATGAAGATGTCCGCAAACCGCATTCATCAGATCGTGCTCTTTCAACTTCCACTCCGTGTGTGCGCGTGTTGTCTAGTATAACGTGCTTGCAGCGGGAACACATAATTTACCCGGAAACAACTAATTCTAATTTCTGATTGGCTGGTAGCTAGCATTTAACTCTGTATAACTCGAGACAGATGCTATGAACTCGGCAGAGAACTTCCCTCCGTTTGCCTGCGTCTCGTCCATTAATTGTATAGCGGGACAAGTTCCCTTACTCCTCAGCGTGAGAAATACAAGGTGTGGCGTGTGAGCGTGTGAACGGGTTACATATGCGTGAGACTTGAGAGCCCTGAACACACACACCAACACACACACACACAAACACACTTGCAATCAAATTTATTCAACTCCCATTGGAAATCAGGTTTATCTGCAAAATGTACAGACTTTCGTCTGTTTGCAACGAACAAATCAAACAAAAGTAATTTAAAAATTAAAAAAATAAATTTTAAATGATTCAATCACCTGAATAGAATCCCTCACAAATCTGCAAAAAAGGTGTTGTCTCACAAATCATTTACATTTATTCATTTAGCTGACGCTTTTATCCAAAGCGACTTACAATTGCTATATATGTCAGAGGTCGCACGCCTCTGGAGCAACTAGGGGTTAAGTGTCTTGCTCAGGGACACATTGGTGTCTCACAGTGGATTCGAACCGGGGTCTCTCACACCAAAGGCATGTGTCTTATCCACTGCGCCATCACCACCCCAATATAGTCAAGGGCTTCATTAGTTGCACCAGGTGTGCTTGAGCTAAAACACATGAAATATCTGACCTGGCGAGGTTTGTTGAGTTACACGTTTGACTGCATGTTAGAAATATGGCAAAAGAATGGTCCAAAAAGTTAAGAGAAGATATCATCGTCCTTTACAAGCAAGGCACAGGATACAAAAAGATAGCGAAGGCACTAAATGTTCCTCGAGACACTGTTGGAAGCATAGTTTGCGAGTTCAATGTTAAAGGAACAGTGTTTACACCGGGACGGTTCAGAAAACCCTCGAGTGACTGCAGAAGATCTGATGACCACAGACACTGAGGTTTCAGCTGCACAGTAAAGCTCGTACTAAACGCATCCCAGAACTCCAAGACAACACCACTACATACCCAAAAGCACAAGAAAGTGCTCACAATCATATAAATAAGCCAAAGACGTTTTGGGATTCTGTTCTGTGGAGCGATGAAACAAAACTGGATCTTTGGAGGAAGAAGAATGAAGCATAAGCTGATAGGAGCTCTCACTCTCAGAAAAAAAGGTACAAAAGCTGTCACTGGGACAGTACCCTTCAAAAGGGTTCTAATGTGTACCATTTAGGTACTAATATGTGCCTTTGAGGGACTAATATGCACACTTTACGTAGAAAGGTGTACCTTTTGAAAAGGCACCGCCACAGTGACAGCTTTTGGACCTTTTTGTCTGAGAGTGTGTATACAGTTCAGCAAGATGGATCAGTGATGCTCTGCGGCTGATCTATATCCTCCCGCTCTGGAAACCTGCAGTGTGAGGAAGGAAAGATGTACTTCACTGAAGTATCAGGAGATCCTAGAAGAGAACATCATGCCGTCAGTGAGGAAGCTGAACAGGACATTCAGCAGGACAACGATCACAAGCATTCCTCAAACTCCACACAGGCTGGGTTGCAGATATAGTGGCATCACAGTCTCCTGACTCGAACCCAATAGACAATCTCTGGTGGGATTTGAAGGTGGCGGTTGCAAACCCAAGAGTATCCCTGAACTGGAGGCCATTGCTCATGAGGAACAGAATCCTCAGACACAGAAGCTGCTGTCGATTATACATCTCGTTTGCAGAAGCTCATAACAGCAAAAGTGTGTTCTAGTAAGTGCTAAAGATGCTTGTCATGAAGGGGGTGAATAATTTTGACACTGTCATTAAAAGTTGCATTTTCATATGAATTTGGGGAAACCACATGAAACATTTGTTATGTTGAGCTATTTCAGTTACTTTTGTTTGATTTGTTTGTTGCAAACAGCTGAAGGTCTGTACATTTTGCCAATAAACCTGATTTGCATAGGGGGGTGAATAATTTGGATTGCAACTATATATAAAAACAACTGAAACATAAGGACATGATCTTGTTTTATTGGTGCTTCTTGAATACACTATATTTAGTAAAATTGTTAAAACTTTAACTAAAATGAAAATGGAGAATATTAATAAAACTATAATACATTAGTATCTCAATAATACCAAAACAACTGCCTATAATTGAAATGTTAAATGGTACAACTATAATATTAATGCCATTACACAGTAAATTGTACTTTTAAATATTTTGCATTTATAAAAGTACTAGAATCTGACCAGTAGAGTTATGTGAAATACATCAAAGTGCTTTTTTAGTCAGTTTCAATATATAATTTTAGTGTCTCAGAAGAAATGTCTTTCTAATGGATGGAAACTTTCAAGCCTTAATGTGACATTCAACATCGTTATACTGTTTAAAACTGTGCAGATTTAATGACCTTAGGATTAAAGTTGATTCTCCTGAAAAGTTTAAACTATGCAAATACACTAAAAATTGTCCCAAAAAGTGTTTGATATACGAGTGCGTGTTGGGTATCACGGCAACTCAAAACTAAAAGTCTCCTGTATTTACAGGGTTACAGACTGACCCACATCTGTCATGTGATCAATGACATCATCACTCTCAGAACAACAGGTTCTATATGGAACCATGAATGGTTCATTTGCAGAACCTTTTCACCCATCTTAGGATCATTGGGTGGACATGGATTCAGTTTTAATTTATTTAGTCTTAATTCACTTTTAATTTTAATTACATTTTCTGAATTAAACTGCTCAAAAACATACTTTATCACTAGAAAACATTTAAATAACTCATTGAAGTTGATGGAACTTTTGTCCCTCAAGTGATTAAAAACTAAAACTGCATGTATTCTTCTTCGGCTCTGAGCGGATGAATATGATTCTTCTGCTGCTCATAAACACTCACTGCTAGAGATATAACCAGTTTAGATGAAAGATCTCAAGCTGAAGCTGAAGAGTTACTGTAGTTTTACTCATTAATACACACACTACCTTTAGAATACAACATTTACAACATCTACAATCCCTCAGTTCTTCATCTCCTGAAGACAAGCTGATGTTGATTCTTGTTTTATTATGAGTTCTGTCTTCTCCAGCAGACTCTCCTCTGCACACACACACACACACACACACACACACACACACACACACACACACACACACACACACACACACACACACACACACACACACACACACACACACACACACACACACACACAAACATATTGTATAGAGTCATTATTTAAATCTTGTTAATAAAAAAAGAAAAAACACAGTGTACATTTAAACATGAAAGTATTATGCAATAATTTAAGACATTTCTCCTTCACTCTTTAAATAAAGCTTCTTTATTCCATGAATAACCTTTAACATCCAGGGAATCTCGATCACACAAAGGGTTCTAGATTTAAGAGCTGATGACTGAGAGGCTCTGTTGGGAAGCAAAATGGTTCTTCTGGAACCTTTACTTTCAGCTGTGCATAGAAGCTTTTAGGCATTAAGTGTTCTTTAACATTGAGTCAAGAACCCCTAGAGTTCTAGAACACCAAGTGTTTAATACAGCGCTGCATTTATGAAGAGCAGTGCAATAATAGGCCTATACTATATCCAGTATTAAATGATACAGCGTTTTATGAAGAAATGTGCATCACATGTCATCCGGTGCATTCGCTGTGTAAAATCCATGTTGTGATATTGCATGATAGATGTTGATGTACTGAGAAACCGCCCTCATTCTGGGTGCGACGTGGCGTTGGGTAAACTGATCTCGGGTCAGAGGCGCTCGGCCGATCAGCGGGAGCATGTGGTTTATAAAGCTCAGAGCGAAGCCGTAACAGCAGGAGCCGAACACACGCTCCTCCTCAAACCTGCACACACACACACACACACACCTCAGTGTTACTCTCCTCCTCAAACCTGCACACACACACCTCAGTGTTACTCTCCTCCTCAAACCTGCACACACACACCTCAGTGTTACGCTCCTCCTCAAACCTGCACACACACACCTCAGTGTTACGCTCCTCCTCAAACCTGCACACACACACACACACACACACACACCTCAGTGTTACGCTCCTCCTCAAACCTGCACACACACACCTCAGTGTTACGCTCCTCCTCAAACCTGCACATACACACACACACACCTGAGTGTTAGGCTCCTCCTCAAACCTGCACACACATACACACACACACACACACACACACCTCAGTGTTACGCTCCTCCTCAAACCTGCACACACACACACACACCAGTGTTGCGCTCCTCCTCAAACCTGTACACACACACACACACCTCATTGTTACGCTCCTCCTCAAACCTGCACACACACACACACACACACACACACACACACACACACACACACACACACACACACACACACACACACACACACACACACACACACACACCTACACACACACACACACAGACACACACACACACAGACACACACAGACACACACACACACACACCACAGTGTTACGCTCCTCCTCAAACCTGCACACACACACACACACACACACACACACACACCTCAGTGTTACGCTCCTCCTCAAACCTGCACACACACACCTCAGTGTTACGCTCCTCCTCAAACCTGCACACACACACCTCAGTGTTACGCTCCTCCTCAAACCTGCACACAACACACACTGCAGTGTTACGCTCCTCAAACCTGCACACACACACACACACACCGCAGTGTTATGCTCCTCCTCAAACCTGCACACACACACACCGCAGTGTTATGCTCCTCCTCAAACCTGCACACACACACACACACACACACCTGAGTGTTAGGCTCCTCCTCAAACCTGCACACACACACACACGCACGCACACACACACGCATGCACGCACGCACGCACACACACACGCACGCACACACACACGCACGCACGCACGCACGCACGCACGCACGCACACACACACAATTCAGTGTTGGGTTTGGTAATACTTCCAGATTTGGTGACATTTGGTGCAGTAACAATCAGGTATGGGCAGTATTTCAGATACATGTATTTAAAATAGTAATAAATACTATTTTGTATTTTAAAGACTTTGGGAAAAAAATCACATGTAATTTGTATTTAAATACATTTAAGATGAGTATTTTTTGTATTTTCAAAATCAACCTGTCCAAAATCAAAGTCAACCTGTTTGTCAGGGTATACTGAGGATGTCATGATCAATTCTACTTGTTGAGTAAAGTTAAAATAGTGCATTATTCAGATTTGCCTTCAGTTAACATGAAAGAATAAAAAAGCACAGACAAGTGGGAAAATAGCTTTAGCCACTCAGTCTTGATCGGTTGTTGATTTTTATCAACTGGCTGGTCAAATGTGTTTAAAGCATTACTGCATGTTAGGGCTGGGTGATATGACACTACATATCATAGCGATGAAATAAAGTGTGAATCGATGGAACTTTTTCTAAATCGTTTACACAGATAGGCCTATTTGTGGGGTACGCAAATGCATCCGTGCAGCTTTTAGTGGGCAGGAATTATTGGAACGTTAGAGTGGAAAAAGAAGCACTGATGAATGATACACCACAAAAACCTTCAGCTTTTAGTTTTATTCATAAAAAAATGTGTATAGTAAATAGTATAGTTAAATATAGAAAAAAAAGTAAACATAGGTAAACAGTGTGAAAAGCATCTAAATGAATTCTAATTTTAAATTTTAGATAAACTTTCTAATTTTGAAAACTGATATTGAGAATTGTAAAACTATGATATATTTTGTTACTGTGAAGTAAAATTAAGATTTTGGTCATATCGCCCATCCATATTCTTTGCTAAATAGCAGAAAAGGTTCCCAAAGTTTTACATACAGTAATTTTTTAATAGTGTTCACCACAAGTAATAGACTACATGTAACCTGGTTAGAAATAAGTATATAAATGGCTGCTATTTTGCATAAGTTTATTTGTAATTGCCAGAAAGAAAGAAAGAAAGAAAAGACAGAAAGAATGACAGAGAGGGCAGAGATAAAGTTAGGAACTAAAAGTCAGTCGGCCTGTAGTTTCTTCATTCACTGTGATCTATACCTGCACTGGATGGCCAATTTCACATATATTTTGTGTATGTTCAAAATACAAAATACTGTATTTGTATTTAAATACATTTTTCTAGATAGTATTTTGTATTTTTATTTTAAAATACATTTCCATGAATTTATGCCCATCTCTGGTAACAATATATAGTATCACAATATATCGCAATACAAAACATGCAACAATATGTATCGTGGATAGTTCACTCAAAATAAAAATTACTGTGTAAGAAACAAGTTCAAGTTTTCAGAGGTTTAGTGTCAGTACTAAATTAAACTACTATATATAATATTGAATATCATTTATAATATAAAATTTGTGTGTCCTGATAAAGCCAAATGTCTGATGTTACCAGTAAAAGTGTCCTACATTATTTTAAATGTATCTAGTCAGTGAAAGAGGTCAAGCATATTCATCTAAAATAATTCTGTATTTTCAGCTTCAGAATTATGAATATTGTTATTCTGGTGTCTCGATTGTCCTGTGCTTTGGGTTTCAGCACCAATCATATTCATTTACACACACAATGTAATATCAAGTTTAGCATTTTAATCTACAGTAAAAAAAGGTTAACCCTTAATCTTGGAGTATCGCCATAATATGGTATTGTGAGTTGCGTATCGTGATATGTATCGTGAGGATATGGTTAATGTGTAATGCTGTACCGCTCTGAAGTCCAGTCTGGAAGCACGGAGAACTTCTCCAGCTCAGCGTCCCATGATCTCGCGAGCCGGACACACACAGACACACACACACACCGCTCCCAGCCGCCAGCATCTCTGTGGACCCCGGACAGGGTGTAGTTATAGACCAGACCTGCGGCAAACACAGCTGACCAACACACACTCAAACTAACAAATACTGTAATGTTTACAGGCGTAAATACTGTACCTTCTGAATTTGAAAGACCCACGTGTATCTCAGCGTCGCTCCATTCTCTGGAGGAAAACAAGATAGAAAAAGAGTCACTATAGATGATCATTCAACAGTCTCTAAAGAGTCTCTTCTGCTCAGCAAGGCTGCATTTATTTGGTCAAAAATACATGCAAAATCAAGTAAAATACAAAAATCAACTAAAAATTGTGAAATATTTTTACAATTCAAAATAGCTGTTTTCTATGTGAGTTTATTCCTGTGATCAAAGCTGAATTTCCAGCGTTATTACTCCAGTCTTAAAGTGATAGTTCACCCAAAAATGAACATTATCCCATAATTTAGTCTAGGTCTATATTCAAGTTCAAGTTCAAGTTTATTGTCAATTCTACTATATACAGGACTACATACATATGAGAATTTAAATAGGTTTACATTAAAAAGTGCTATATGATGCGAGACGAGTTCCAGCGGAAGAGTGACCTCTAACCCGACGCATGACCTCTGACCTGACACATGACCTCTGACCCGACACATGACCTCTGACCCGACGCATGACTTAACCCGACACATGACCTCTGACCTGACGCGTGACCTGACCCGACACATGACCTCTGACCTGACGCATTACCGCTGACCCGACGCATGACCTCTGACCCGACACATGACCTCTGACCCGACGCATGACCTGACCCGACACGTGACCTCTGACCTGACACATGACCTCTGACCCGACACGTGACCTCTGACCCGACGCATGACCTGACCCGACGCATGACCTCTGACCCACACATGACCTCTGATCCGACGCATGACCTGACCCGACACATGACCTCTGACCCGACGCATGACCTCTGACCCGAAGTATGATGTAGGAGTAGCGTAAGCTCAGCTGAGAGTCGATGCCGCTCGCGGTTCAAACAACACACTCAAGCTCCTCCCACATTTCTCTTTAAAAATGCTCCTCTAATTCGTGACCGGTGTCTCTCTTTGTCAATACCAAGCGGCAACCTTCCAGTCTCTCTCTTGAATCAACACTGAAGTGACTTAAACTGCAGTTCATCGACTGGCCACTACAGACCGACTGCAGTAGAGACTCAATCCCATAGACCCACATGTTACAATGCCCAACTTTACAGCAGAAAAAAACATGTTTACAGTCTGGTGCAAAAAGTGGATTTGGTCTATATAGCTAATTTTGCCCTTCATGACAACTGTGAGGGGGTGAATTTTTTTATTAACTCATCCGTTTAAATTATATTAAGCCTTAAAGTTGTGCATAATTAAGGGTGTGACGTGGCTACTTGAGTGACAGGTGGATTTCAGCTGATGTCACTATAACAGAGCCCGTCTAAAGGAGAGCCTTGGCACTTCCTATCAGCCCCATTGTATCATCTTGGTTGCAGTTCCATTAGAATTCCACTGGAGGTGAGTGCGGGCGAGTGCAGAATGAATGGGAGTCTATGGAGCTAGACGGCTAAATGTCAGTCCCTCCAGAAAAACGCGATTATGCGATCGCATAATTTAGTGCATAATCAGCCAAAGTCCGCATATTTATGCGGGGGGCGCATTTTTTCAAATACGCCGCACATAAATTGCCGATTTCTGCACAAAATATGTGGGGCTTGCATGATTTCATCATGATTTTGCAAAAAAGTCACATATATCTTAGCAGAAAGTTGAAAAATGTTGCGTTTGCTTCACACAAGAGCAGCCATTCCCCCCTGTTGCCATGGGAACGTTATGAAGTGATGTAATTACGCGACGTGAACATCATCGAAAAGCTGTAAAACAGGAGCACACTTTATTTTATTTATTCATTTTTACAGAAGTTGTAAAGCATATTCCTTTTGTAAAGCTTCAGAACTTGTTTGACTCATCAATGTTTTGTAAGTTTGATGTTTTTATTTAAGTCTGAAATAAAACAAGACGAGAACTGAAATATTCCAGCACTTTCTGTGATGTAGTATGCTTGCTTATCATAGGAACTAATAAGAAATGACTCTTTATATTAAGGTAGTAGTCTAGTGAGAACAGCGTGTTGGGGAATTAATTTTTTTTTCACTTTTTCATCAAACCGCAGTTTTTGCAAGTTCCGGCAATTTTTGCAAGTTCCCGCAATTTCATCGCATAAAATTGCATAAATATCCCGCATATTCCATCGCATTTTTTAAGAAAACGGGCGGCGTAATCAAGGATTT
Source organism: Siphateles boraxobius (assembly GCF_051911475.1). Classification (NCBI taxonomy): domain Eukaryota; kingdom Metazoa; phylum Chordata; class Actinopteri; order Cypriniformes; family Leuciscidae; genus Siphateles; species Siphateles boraxobius. Next base: position 5,844,584 of record NW_027509141.1, on the reverse strand, counting down.
TTGTTCAATATAGATTAAAGTCCAAAAGTCGAATGAACGAGTACTTATGTCCTTTCGATTTCTTACAGGTTAGGTCGTTGTTGGCCGGAACACGGTAGCATTCTGCTATTACATGACGTCATTACATTTTTGAACGGATTTTTAGAACAGATAAGTGAACTTAAAAATGCAATTTTCAGCTGAGTGTATTATCTTAGCCCCCCCCTTTTGACTTTCAAATTACTTGACAAAAAATTACATCCTGAGAAAAGTGGATTTCTGGGGGTGAAACCCCATAGACTCCCATTCATTCTGCACTCGCCTGCGAGAATCAGAACCCCCCCATGGACAGAGACGTGTTACTGCAGCCAGTCCAGAAACCGGAAGTAGCCAGACAGTGCCAATTCTCTTCTATTAGACATTCTCTGACTACAAGCAGTTTGTCTGCTAGCGTTAGCATCACGTCACCTCAGCTAATCATCCTCCCTGCACATTTTCGTTTATCCGGGAGTGACGCGCTGCCAAGATGGCGACGGCCGGCTCCGCCCACTTTGGACTTTAAAAGTGACGTCATGGACAGTACGAACATATTTTTTTACAGTCTATGGTCAATACACCATAAGTCGGGTCAGAGGCCACTCTTTCGCCTGAACTAGACTCGCATACGGCCGTTACTGGAAGCCAGTGATTATAGTTTATAAAGTTCTAAATATGGATATTTTTCTTGGTGTCAGAAGGCCTTTATTAACCCCTGGATTGTATGGATTACTGTTATTATCATGGATGCACTTTTTTGGGCTTCAAAATCTCAGGCTACATTCACTCCCATTATAAAGCTTGGAAGAGCCAGGATATTATTTAATATATATATCTATATATATATATATATATATCTATATCTATCTATATATATATATATATATATATATATATATATATATATATATATATATATATATATATATATATATGTGTGTCTGTGTGTATATATGTATATATATCCATCTGTAAGGCTCAAGTTTATCAACAGTTAATACTTAGCATTGAAACGTCATTACCTTTTCAAAATAATCCACTAAACAAGTTGCGATTTGAGGAGTGTGCACTAATATTTTCAGTTCCATCTCATTATCTCAAGATCACGCCCACAATGGTGGAACTCATGAATATTCATGTATACTCCGCCCCCTGGAACAGTATTTTACAATAACTGAATATTACATATGAATAATAGTCGTAAACTCACCCAAGATGTGATGGTCCGTGAATAGATCCTATTAGAAACGCACATGAGACTTTGTGTCCATTAGTAAACGGGCAGGGAAGAGCGACAGGCGCGTTTAACAGTCCGAAAGTTGGAGTCTGATGACAGATCGGACACTGACACTGAGAATATGAGGAGAAACTGTACACATCTCTTCCACAGTGTCTGTATTTGATCACAGTTTTCTCCATTAGTGTTCAGGTGTTCGCGTTACCTGTCGTCCTCTGAGTCTGATCTCAGATCGGTTTCGTTTTCTCAAGTTCCACGGGTGACGTCATTGCGTTCGAAACTAGTCCAGCAGGGGGCGCAAAAAACCCGATTCCTCAAGTAAATCCATCTATAAAATTAAATAATATAACTTATTCTCTTTCCAGGTCATTTTATCCGGTTCATTCGCTCCTTGGGATCTACGTTATTTCCTACACCTTTCCTAATCAGTATCTGTAGAGAAAGCTGTTTTTTTATGTTCAGCGGAAAAAAGGTATTCGTCAACGAATTGTTCAAAAGAGTCGGTTCAAACGATTCCATGCGTACTACTTACATGATGTAAAATAATCATTTTTGAACTCCCAAACACAGAACGTTTCCCTAACGTTCCCATTTTATAAACCAAATAATAACTGCTCTTTTAACCAAAAACTGAGATAGGGCTATGAAACGATTCGTTCGAAAGAACCGACTCGCGGAAGTGGATCGCACTAGGCGGAAGCAATGATCAGTCGCGGCGCTGAGCCGGTGATATTTTCAGGTTGCACAAAACCGTGCAGACAGTATTTTCACAGTAAAATATTACATTCGTTGCCGGATAAAGGATGTCAACGAAACAAGTGACCTGCAGGTAAAGATAAACGCATTACCGTCATTACCCAGCCATAAAAGCATCGCTGACTGCAGTAAATAAGGTCATTGATAACATCATCATGACTTTGACATGAGAGAAAATGGTGTAACGTTAGCTGGACTGACGCATCGGATCTCTGAAATTTACACATTTATTCAGCATCTCATGCTCTGATTCAGGTGTGTTGATGATGTTGTGTGTGTGTGTGTGCAGGTATTTCCTGCACGGTGTGTGTCGTGAGGGCAGCAGGTGTTTGTTCTCTCACGATCTGACCACGAGCAAACCTTCAACCATCTGTAAATACTACCAGAGAGGAGTCTGTGCCTATGGAGACCGATGCAGGTGACGCAAATATCGTGTTTTAAACCTTTTTGCATGTATTTAGTAACTAGGCATATTTTATGAGGGATTCTTCAATTTGTCTTTGATGACGTGAGTACTGGCGCGAGGGCGGGGCAACCTGTCACTCACATGAGATCTACCAATAGCAAACCACAACCATCCAATCAATTCCCCACGGACACAATCAAGCCCCGTCCAAATTTGTTCTTGTTTGAGAAGCGTCTCACTCAGATATACAATAGACCTCTTTTCAGTTAGTAAACATTTAATATGACGTTTTTTGTGTGGGCAGAGCTTAGGTGGAGGCAAAAATATTCCCCTGGCCGCTTCACTAACGCTAGTTTTTTTTTTACAATAAATGGATAAAATCCGAAATCCGATTTTATCTTAATATGTAAAGTCACTGACTGTCCAGGACTGCGATTGTTGTTTGCAAAAGTTAACTTTAACGGACTGAACCAGATTGGCCTGACCCGTACACACTCACTCAATGGATGATCTGACAGGATTACCGTTAAATTTACCTCGATGGAGTGACCTGATATACACCTGATAGAGAAACCGAGCGTAAAGAGAAACTTAGGGCGTATAAATCTTTAGATGCCTATAACTATGTGCTGAATGATCACGTACACGACTTGTGTGATACGATACGCAGTTCTGCCTAGCCAGCACCAAAGCCACAAGACAAAAAAATTGTCATTACAGTGCAATTTTAAGATGTGAATATTTTCTAAAAAAAAAAATTCCAGATACAGCAATTTAATTTTGATTTTCTTACCAGGTTCTCAAAAAGTCTAGTCACAATCAATCACAATACAATCACAGATGATTCAAAATAAAAAAAGTGGAGAAAATTGACTTTAAGAACAGAATGAAAAGGTCCCCTAACTGAAGAATCACCATGTGTGTTCTGTGTGTTGTGTGATAGATATGATCATGTGAAACCGTGTGGCCGTGGCGCAGCGGTCGAGAACCCGAGCAGATCCGGGTCAGCGCCGGGACCCGCTCCACCAGCAAACACTGGCAAACCGGGCAAAAAACCACTGGTGCTGAGAGACAAAGGTACATGTACTAGGGGTGTACCGATACCCTCATATCACGATACGCAACTCACATTACCATATTATTACTGCAATACTCCAAGACATATGATATAAGGTTAACAAAAAATTAACTGTAGATTAAAATGCTAAATTTGATATTTCATTTTGTGTGTAAATGAATAGGATTGGACTTGGTGCTGAAACCCAAAGCACAGGACAATCGAGACACCAGAATAACAATATTCATAATTCTGAAGCAGAAAATACAGAATTATTTTAGATGAATATGCTTGCACTCTTTCTCTGACTAGATATATTTAAAATAATGTAGGACACTTTTACTGGTAACATCAGACATTTGGCTTTATCAGGACCCACAAATATTATATTCAACATTATATATAGTAGTTTAATGTAGTACTGACACTAAAACTCTGTAAACTTAAAGAGATGATGTCTTCAAACAAGACGAGCGCTGTCTTGCTCTCTCTCCCTCGCGCATAATAATGAAAATCAATTGACACGATATTAAAAGGTCGGAAGATCGCAGTTTCAGGTGGAGCATTTGGAGATTTTTAGAGATTAGAGACTCTTGGAACAACATCTCAACACTAAATTATAAATAAAAGGCCTGTCTCATATAGACGCCTGTCTCAAATACAAGCCGGTGCAGTTCGACGATTTGGGAAAATAAAAGCCCAGGCTATTATTTGAAGTTTTACGGTATTTACGACAGAAATGTTAAATACAAGTACTCTACAGCGACTCTAGGGGGCGCTGTATGACAAAAAACGAAATCCTGCATAGTGTGCCTTTAAGAACGAATGAAAGAAGGATCAGCAACATAGTTTCTCTTGACTTTGGGTCCGAATGGAGGAGAGATTGTAATGTTGTGTGTGTGTGTGTTCTCAGCTCTGGGTCCGAATGGAGGAGAGATTGTAATGTTGTCTGTGTGTGTGTGTGTTCTCAGCTCTGGATCCGTATGGAGGAGAGATTGTAATGTTGTGTGTGTGTGTGTGTGTTCTCAGCTCTGGGCCCTTATGCAGGAGAGATTGCAATGTTGTGTGTGTGTGTGTGTGTGTGTGTGTGTGTGTGTGTGTGTGTGTGTGTTCTCAGCTCTGGGTCCCAATGGAGGACAGATTGTAATGTTGTGTGTGTGTGTGTTCTCAGCTCTGGATCCGAATGGAGGAGAGATTGTAATGTTGTGTGTGTGTTCTCAGCTCTGGATCCCTATGGAGGAGAGATTATAATGTTGTCTGTGTGTGTGTGTGTGTGTGTTCTCAGTTCTGGATCCGTATGGAGGAGAGATTGTAATGTTGTCTGTGTGTGTGTGTGTGTGTTCTCAGCTCTGGATCCGTATGGAGGAGAGATTGTAATGTTGTGTGTGTGTGTGTGTTCTCAGCTCTGGGCCCTTATGCAGGAGAGATTGCAATGTTGTGTGTGTGTGTGTGTGTGTGTGTGTGTGTGTGTGTGTGTGTGTGTGTTCTCAGCTCTGGGCCCGTATGGAGGAGAGATTGTAATGTTGTGTGTGTGTGTGTGTGTGTGTGTGTTCTCAGCTCTGGATCCGTATAGAGGAGAGATTGTAATGTTGTGTGTGTGTGTGTTCTCAGCTCTGGATCCGTATGGAGGAGAGATTGTAATGTTGTATGTATGTGTGTGTCTGTGTGTGTGTGTGTGTGTGTGTGCGTGTGTGTGCGTGCGTGTGTGTGCGTGTGTGTGCGTGTGTGTGTGTGTGTGTGTGTGTGTGTGTGTGTTCTCAGCTCTGGATCCGTATGGAGGAGAGATTGTAAATGTTGTGTGTGTGTTCTCAGCTCTGGGTCCCAATGGAGGAGAGATTGTAATGTTGGGTGTGTGTTCTCAACTTTGGATCCGTATGGAGGAGAGATTGTAATGTTGTGTGTGTGTGTGTGTGTTCTCAGCTCTGGATCCGTATGGAGGAGAGATTGTAATGTTGTGTGTGTGTGTGTGTGTGTGTGTTCTCAGCTCTGGATCCGTATGGAGGTGAGATTGTAATGTTGTGTGTTTGTGTGTGTGTGTGTGTGTGTGTGTGTGTATGTGTTCTCAGCTCTGGGCCAGTATGGAGGAGAGATTGTAATGTTGTGTGTGTGTGTGTGTGTGTGTGTTCTCAGCTCTGGATCCGTATGGAGGTGAGATTGTAATGTTGTGTGTGTGTGTGTGTGTGTGTGTATGTGTTCTCAGCTCTGGGCCAGTATGGAGGAGAGATTGTAATGTTGTGTGTGTGTGTGTGTGTGTGTGTGTGTTCTCAGCTCTGGATCCGTATGGAGGAGAGATTGTAATGTTGGGTGTGTGTTCTCAGCTCTGGATCCGTATGGAGGTGAGATTGTAATGTTGTGTTTTTGTGTGTGTGTGTATGTGTTCTCAGCAATGGGCCAGTATGGAGGATAGATTGTAATGTTGTGTGTGTATTCTCAGCTCTGGGTCCCAATGGAGGAGAGATTGTAATGTTGTGTGTTTGTTCTCAACTTTGGATCCGTATGGAGGAGAGATTTTAATGTTGTGTGTGTGTGTGTGTGTGTGTGTGTTCTCAGCTCTGGGCCCGTATGGAGAGAGTGCCGAGGACTGCTGGGACTACAGGGACGCCAGCGCTCACGGTAAACCGCACTCGTACCTGGAGGCAATTCGCTCCGGGCTGGAGGGTTCTGAGAGTTCTGCCTCATCCGGCCCATATCTGGATGCCGGGCCTCAGCCGCAGCTCTGCCCGTACCTGGCGGCGGGCCAGTGTAACTACGGCGACCGCTGCCCGTATCTCCACGGCGACGTGTGTGAAATCTGCCGGCTCCAGGTTCTGCACCCGCACGACCCCGAGCAAAGAGCAGCGCATGAAAAGGTGACTTCTATTGGTTTTCATTCGTTCAGTTCAGTTTTTTAATGCTGCAGATTAGGGTTGTAACGGTATACCGGTATGGCGGTTTATCGCGATATTGACTTGTACGATTATCATATCGTGAACATTTGCTTATCCACGGTTTTGGAAAAAAAATTAAAGCAGATCTCAAATGCGCATATGCAACTTATTTCCACTTGACTACTCCACCTATACATGTGCACTGGAGAAAATGTCTGAGACTGAGGCTGCGAATTCTTCGAAAAAAAAAGTTAAAATCTGCAGTGTGGGAATACTTTGGGTATCCGAAAAACGAACGTGGGTTTTTCCTTGAAGATTGATATCCAGTTGTGTCCAGAAATATGGACGAAGAGTGGCTGCAAAATGAGGAAATATGTCAAATATGTTCTCCCATATTCGCGAACACCTTCCCTCCCTGCAGATAAAGTTCCATTTATAACTTAAGTCCATATTATTTACGTGTTGCTGAGGGAATTTACAATATAACGCAGATGTCACGTAAAATGCGCGATTTGATAGATGGATGAATAAATCTAAAATATAGCTGTGCAATAAATAAAATCGCTATATGAGTGTGACTATTAAACAGCGCAAAAAACTGTAAATCTATATTCTGCTTGTTCAGCGTGTCTGTGTGAATGAGCAGCACCGTTTCACCTAGTATATACTCAAGTATGTGGGACGCTCATGGTGTTTAAAGCGTCTGCCATCTCACTCACTATATAAGGACGTGAACACATGAACATATCCAGAGCTGCTCTGAGAGAACTAAATGAGCATTTCATAATTTTGTTGAAAATAATCATTGTCAAATACACTCCGACTGAAACTCATAGGAGTTTAGTACAACCTGTCAAAATAAAAATTATCTTAAATAATAATTAATAAATTAAGAATTTTATTAATTCAATTGATCAAACATGTTTGTTCAAATGGGAGATCTGCAGCTTTATTTTTTCTTTCTTATTTTTTCAAAAGGTAGATTAAAAAAGTTTGTTTTAATAAACCATATGTTCAACCAAAAAACCCTATCAGTTTTCATTAATTTAAGGTTCATTGCAGCTGATAATAATAATCATTGTTTAATACCGTAAACCGTGAAACCGTGATATTTTCTGAGACTATTATCATACCGTGAAAATCTCATACCGTTACAACCCTACTGCAGATTGAGTGCAACAGTTGAAGTAAAGATATATAATATTTATTGCCTGTTTGATATACATAAAATGAATCATGCCTCATGTTTAAACACTATCTACATAAGAGCCAGTGGCAAATTCCCGAAGTACATGAGCGCCGAACGGCCGCTGAAAAAACAAGCTTTCAAATAGGTGCAATTTATGTTTAAATCACATATAAGAGGTCTTAACAACTACATTCTCGCCTAAAAAACTCCATAATGTTGCACAATAACAGTAGTTCCACCATTGACGCTTTCTGTGAGAAATGCTGCCAGTGTAGATCCGGCAGAAACAAGCGGAGTGATACACACTTTGAAACGGTTTCTGTGTGATATTAGTAGAATATCGCACCACTAGATAAGGCTCTCAGCCAAGTCGAGAACCAGAACTAACTGCTGTATAAAAAAAAAATATATATATATATAATGTTTTTATGACTATGTTGACATAGGTGTTTTGTTTTAGTAATAATGTAGAAACTTTTCTCATAATCGCATTTCAACCTCATTTTCAAAAGTAAATTTAAAGTTTCCCTGTGGTGAAAATCCAGCTTTTAATGTTTATATGTCTATGTGGTGTTTTTAATATGCTTAAGACAAACCATGTGTAAATTCATAAGTCGACAGCATTGCTGAGTATTTTCTCCTTAAAGGGACTATGTGTAGTTTTTTAGGTATTTTATTATCTAGAATCAATATTTGTATTCATAAATATGTCCTCAATGGTGTACAAATACGTTGAGGAGCGCAATGTTCCATGATAATAATAACATTCCATTTGTATTAGAGATGCGCGGATGGGCTATTATTATTTCATCCGCAACCGCATCACAAAACTCATCATCTGTCCTCTATCATCCGCACCAACAGTTCTTGATCAATTTTCGAAACCGCATCCGCGGCGCTGACTGTTTTAAGGTCTATGAGCGATGCAAGGCGCTGCACCCGCGAGGCTAGAAAGCTCTTGGCTGTTCTAGAAAGAACACTGATCCAATGCAGCAAAGATATTTAAAGACTAAAGTCCCTAGTATAGCCTATTGGCTATGTTGTAACCCCAGAATATCAGCAGTGAACTCCGTCTCCGATCGGCGGATATTAATAAATAAATATCGCACATCGGCAAACCTGACCTTACCTGACTAAAAGTAGACATTTAAAGCTTTCTCATGTATGAGGCAAGTAGGCCTAGCCTATACGCCGAGTTTCGGTAATTTATGAGAGGAGCTCCAGTTCACGCGCAAGAGATCACACCTCCACGTCCTCCTAAATATATGTCTGCTATATTTGCTTCTTGTTTATTAATTCCAGGCAATTAATTAATGAAACGGTGATTAAAATTAAAATACAATTTATACAAAACGAAATTGAATTTAAAGAAAGGCTTTCTACAAAACAAATCTTAATAAAGTAGTCAAAATCGTGTCTGACCCATCTTATGATCCTAACTTACTCCTGCTGTTCACTCTTCATATAATCGACATAGATTAAATAAAAATAACATTATATTATTTAAACATAAATATGGAATATATTACAGGGCTCGACATTAAGGCTTGTCCGCTTGTCCGGGACAAGTGGATTTTTTGTAGGACAAGTGGAAAAGAAAATTAGTTGTCCCACTGGACAAGTTAAATTTCAAACAAAATAAAATGGCATGTTACTTCACGTTGTGTGTCCCTCATTACGTTAATTTTACAGATCAGTTGTTTTAACCATTCATTAAAGTGAGTCGGTTTAAAGGAGTCATTAACGTTATTTCGCGAATCGGACGTGTCATTAACGGACCAAGGCACACGTTGTGTGATTATACAGGCAGTTTAGGACATTACACAAAATTTGTGTCAACACAGAAAACATTTCATCACTGGATAGATTTTTTTTGTTTATTGAAAGTGTGGTTTATGTCATCTGAATGTTTGAAACGCTTTTCAGAGAAGATAAGGCAACGTTATTTTAGCACAATTCACAACCAGTGGTAGTTCAGAAAAAAAAAAAAAACTTCGGTCTTCCGACCTTTTACCACCGTGTATTCTTAAAGATATTCAGTCAACTCAATTAATTAATATTCGTGAGGGAGGGAGGGAGAGAGAGCAAGATAGTTGAAGACGGTGTGAGAATGCGCACGCGCGACTGGGGCTTTCACTCTCTCTGCTCGTTCTCTCAGTAAACAAGCGCAGCAGTCAGTCATCTACATCACTCATCTGCATCGCTCACCGGTCAAATAAGGCTTTGGCTTGACTAAAATACGGTTTAGAAAGGCTGACCAAAAACAGGGCGCAAGTTCCAATTTTCTTGCGCTTGATGTTTAAACTGACAGGACTTGCAAATTGATTACCCGGACAAGTGACTTTTGTGCATGGACAAGTGAAACATAAATTTACTTGTCCAAAGGACAAGTGCCTCAAGAAGTTAATGTCGAGCCCTGATATTTTTTGTAATTAAGAAATGTTGGAAAAGGTGTTCATCTTTCATTTCCTATGTGAACATAATGTATTCTCCTGAAAATGATGAATTCAATGAGAATGTATCTGAGAATATTCTTAAATAAGAAAATCTATTCAGTGATTGGTTCATGCCAAATTACTGCTTGATGAAAATTTCATTGGGGGGGGGGGGGGGGGGGGGGGGGTTGGGGGGTTGTGTGTATTTAAAGCGGTTTACCGCTATACCGCTGGAATATCTTGCTTTTCAACTGCGGTTAGAAAAATCCATACTGCCCCAGCCCTAGCTTCCATGTCGTTCCGCCATCTTGAAAAACTATAATAGCAGAGAGGGTCAAAAAGTACTAGGCCAACGGGTTTCCACAACGCGTTTTTCGTTCAGAGCCAGCGTCACGTAACTGAAAGCAGCAGAAACGGAGGAGCAGAGCAGTGAGAGGCGCTTGTCACGGCCCCAGCAAGTTTAAAAGGCTGCATTGCACTGTTATTATTCATACTGTAACATTCGTTTGTTCGTTGTGTCAAGTTGCAGTTTGTTTGAAATAAAAACCTGTTCACCCGAAAGTGCTGTTCGAAGACATCCTGTCATAGCTTTTTGAAAGTGAAAGTGAAAGTGACACGTGATGGCCAAGTATGGTAACCCCTACTTGGAATTTGACCTCTCCATTTGACCCATCCAAGTAAGTGCACACACATTATGAGCAGAGTAGTGAGTAGTGAACACACACACACTGCAAACGTGGATACACACACCCGGAGCAGCGGGGGTTAGGTGCCTTGCTCAAGGACACCTCAGTCATATTCCTGCCGGTACTGGAATCGAACCAGCAACCTTTGGGTCACCAGTCCAACTCTGTTACCATTAGGCCATGACTTGGTACATAACAGCTACCGTAGAGCGAGGCGCTGGAGAGCACAATTCGTTTGAATGCAAAATACAATTTCACCACTAGATGGGAGAAATTCCTACACAATGTCCCTTTAAAACTGCAGTGAACCTAAGACAGTTTCAAAAACACAGTTTGAAATCGCTGGTGTTTCTGACGTCAGAAACTACCTTATAACCAATCAGATCAACGAGTGATCGTCAACGAGTGGATCTTTGAGCTGAGTGAGTGGAGGCGGGGCTCATTTGCATATTCATAGAACCGCACATACTAAATGAGGCAAGGGTGTCGAGTTACATTCAAGATATTTTAAGACAGGAAGAATTTTTTTATCAACGAAAAAACGTTAAATTTAATTTTGGTTTGAGTTTTAAGGGCTAAAATGATTGACTACAGGGGGACTTTAAAATACATTTAATGCTGATTCTGTCATTTGCAGTGCTTTTTGGGATAAGTAGTGCATTCTTTATGATGATGATGATGATGATGATGATGATGATGATGATGATTATGATGATTATGATGATGCTGATGATGATGCTGATGATTCTGATGATAATGATGATGATTCTGATGATGCTGATTCTGTCTGGTCTCAGATGTGCATGGCGGCCTTCGAGATGGACATGGAGCGGGCGTTTGCGGCTCAGCAGAGTCAGGATAAGCAGTGTAAGATCTGTCTGGATGTGGTGTACGAGAAGATGTCTCCGTCAGAGCGGCGCTTCGGGATCCTGTCGAGCTGCGTACACACGTACTGTCTGAGCTGCATACGCCAGTGGCGCTGCGCCGAGCAGTTCCAGAACCAGATCCGAAAGTGAGTCAGTCCACTGGTTTGGACTCTTAATTTATCAGAACTAGTGGTGGAACGGATCACAAAATTAATGGTTCGGATCATTTATGGTTTTTGAGCCACGGATCTGATAATTTTTCGTCGGATCAGCAAAAAAAAAAAAATATAAATGGGGGGGGGTGGGTAACTTTACTTTTCATTTGTTACTTAAAGCTCCCTTGAAGTTCTTCAATCCTACATCAGAATCTACTAGCCTAAATGATAAAGTTCACACATTATTAGAAACAAGTGAACAGTCAGTAATAATATAAGAACAAATACACACATTATAAGCAGAGATGAATACTAAATAACAAAGTTACAAAGTCTAACAGTAGTAATCAGGTACATACATTTTTAATTAAGCCTAATGTAAAATAACACTCTTTGTTTACTGTAGAAATGTAATTTAATTTCATCTTTGTTAATGCTGTATTTTGTTGTTTTATTAACATTAATGACACAGATGACAGTAGGAATATTAGGTTTCTTTCACAATTGATTACTCATGACATGAGTTAGAGAATACTTGCTGAGACGGGTATTTAGACATAATCCGGTGTTTATGTGTCCGTTTAAGGGCAAGGAAACGTGAAAGAGGAATCAGTTCTGTGTTCTAGCACTGTCTGAAACACACACTCTCTCTCTCCCTCTCTCTCTGCGTGCTCTTTGAGTGTGTGTGTGGCTGTGAGTCCCGATTTTCACCTCTTCTGCGTTTAAAATTGTTTATAAGTGTTTTGACAAAACACGTCCAAATTATAAACTTTCACTCTAAGATGGTTAAATTAAGCAGTTAATCCTTGAATCACATGCGTGCCGGACCGTGAGGAGCGGATCCGTACGCATCACGATCAACTGCGATCTACTATATATAATGTTGAATATAATATTTGTGGGTCCTGATAATGGCAAATGTCTGATGTTACCAGTAAAAGTGGCCTACATTATTTTAAATATATCTAGTCAGTGAAAGAGGTCAAGCATATTCATCTAAAATAATTCAGTATTTTCAGCTTCAGAATTATGAATATTGTTATTCTGGTGTCTCGATTGTCCTGTGCTTTGGGTTTCAGCACCAAGTCCAATCCTATTCATTTACACACACAATGAAATATCAAATTTAACATTTTTGTTAACTTTTTATCATATGTCTTGGAGTATCGCAATAATATGGTATTGTGAGTTCAGTATCGTGATATGTATCGAATCGTGACATGAGGATATTGTTACACTCCTAGGGGAGGTTAGTGGAGCACTAGAGACCTTATCCCCAAGTGATAGTGTTCAAAAGGGAACGAGACGTTGTTTGATTCAGTGTGAGACTCTTAGATGCCGTAAGGTAACTCATTACCTGAGAATTAGGAGAATTAACCCAAGTATAATTTTTTAAAGTGTCAACTGTAGACGGCCCAGGTAAACTTATGTCAGGTGTGTAGAGGAAAACTCAAGCACACCGCCTAGCTCTGCTCTCTCAGAGCAATGAAGTGTTATTGTGTGCAGGACTTGTCTCGAGTGTTGTGGAGTAATGAAGTGTTATTGTGTGCAGGACTTGTCTCGAAGGTTGTGGAGTAATGAAGTGTTATTGTGTGCAGGACTCGTCTCGAGTGTTGTGGAGTAATGAAGTGTTATTGTGTGCAGGACTTGTCTCGAAGGTTGTGGAGTAATGAAGTGTTATTGTGTGCAGGACTTGTCTCGAAGGTTGTGGAGTAATGAAGTGTTATTGTGTGCAGGACTTGTCTCGAAGGTTGTGGAGTAATGAAGTGTTATTGTGTGCAGATCTTGTCTCGAGTGTTGTGGAGTAATGAAGTGTTGTTGTGTGCAGGACTTGTCTCGAGTGTTGTGGAGTAATGAAGTGTTATTGTGTGCAGATCTTGTCTCGAGTGTTGTGGACTAATGAAGTGTTGTTGTGTGCAGGACTTGTCTCGAGTGTTGTGGAGTAATGAAGTGTTATTGTGTGCAGATCTTGTCTCGAGTGTTGTGGAGTAATGAAGTGTTATTGTGTACAGGACTTGTCTCGAGTGTTGTGGAGTAATGAAGTGTTATTGTGTGCAGATCTTGTCTCGAGTGTTGTGGAGTAATGAAGTGTTATTGTGTGCAGATCTTGTCTCGAGTGTTGTGGAGTAATGAAGTGTTATTGTGTGCAGGACTTGTCTCGAGTGTTGTGGAGTAATGAAGTGTTATTGTGTGCAGATCTTGTCTCGAGTGTTGTGGAGTAATGAAGTGTTATTGTGTGCAGATCTTGTCTCGAGTGTTGTGGAGTAATGAAGTGTTATTGTGTGCAGGACTTGTCTCGAGTATTGTGGAGTAATGAAGTGTTATTGTGTGCAGATCTTGTCTCGAGTGTTGTGGAGTAATGAAGTGTTATTGTGTGCAGATCTTGTCTCGAGTGTTGTGGAGTAATGAAGTGTTATTGTGTTAAGGACTCGTCTCGAGTGTTGTGGAGTAATGAAGTGTTATTGTGTGCAGGACTTGTCTCGAGTGTTGTGGAGTAATGAAGTGTTATTGTGTGCAGATCTTGTCTTGAGTGTTGTGGAGTAATGAAGTGTTATTGTGTGCAGATCTTGTCTTGAGTGTTGTGGAGTAATGAAGTGTTATTGTGTGCAGGCCTTTTCTCGAGTGTTGTGGAGTAATGAAGTGTTATTGTGTGCTGGACTCGTCTCGAGTGTTGTGGAGTAATGAAGTGTTATAGTGTGCAGGACTCCTCTCGAGTGTTGTGGAGTAATGAAGTGTTATTGTGTGCAGGACTCGTCTCGAGTGTTGTGGAGTAATGAAGTGTTAATGTGTGCAGATCTTGTCTCGAGTGTTGTGGAGTAATGAAGGGTTAATGTGTGCAGGACTCGTCTCGAGTGTTGTGGAGTAATGAAGTGTTATTGTGTGCAGGACTCGTCTCGAGTGTTGTGGAGTAATGAAGGGTTAATGTGTGCAGGACTCGTCTCGAGTGTTGTGGAGTAATGAAGTGTTATTGTGTGCAGATCTTGTCTCGAGTGTTGTGGAGTAATGAAGTGTTATTGTGTGCAGGACTCGTCTCGAGTGTTGTGGAGTAATGAAGTGTTAATGTGTGCAGATCTTGTCTCGAGTGTTGTGGAGTAATGAAGTGTTATTGTGTGCAGGACTTGTCTCGAGTGTTGTGGAGTAATGAAGTGTTATTGTGTGCAGGACTTTTCTCGAGTGTTGTGGAGTAATGAAGTGTTATTGTGTGCAGGACTCGTCTCGAGTGTTGTGGAGTAATGAAGTGTTATTGTGTGCAGGACTCGTCTCGAGTGTTGTGGAGTAATGAAGTGTTATTGTGTGCAGATCTTGTCTTGAGTGTTGTGGAGTAATGAAGGGTTAATGTGTGCAGATCTTGTCTCGAGTGTTGTGGAGTAATGAAGTGTTGTTGTGTGCAGGACTTTTCTCGAGTGTTGTGGAGTAATGAAGTGTTATTGTGTGCAGGACTCGTCTCGAGTGTTGTGGAGTAATGAAGTGTTATTGTGTGCAGGACTCGTCTCGGGTGTTGTGGAGTAATGAAGTGTTATTGTGTGCAGGACTTGTCTCGAGTGTTGTGGAGTAATGAAGTGTTATTGTGTGCAGGACTTGTCTCGAGTGTTGTGGAGTAATGAAGTGTTATTGTGTGCAGGACTTTTCTCGAGTGTTGTGGAGTAATGAAGCGTTATTGTGTGCAGGACTCGTCTCGAGTGTTGTGGAGTAATGAAGTGTTATTGTGTGCAGGACTCGTCTCGAGTGTTGTGGAGTAATGAAGTGTTAATGTGTGCAGATCTTGTCTCGAGTGTTGTGGAGTAATGAAGTGTTATTTTGTGGAGGTCTTGTCTCGAGTGTTGTGGAGTAATGAAGTGTTATTTTGTGCAGATCTTGTCTTTACTGTTGTGGAGTAATGAAGTGTTATTGTGTGCAGATCTTGTCTTGAGTGTTGTGGAGTAATGAAGCGTTATTGTGTGCAGATCTTGTCTTGAGTGTTGTGGAGTAATGAAGTGTTATTGTGTGCAGATCTAGTCTTGAGTGTTGTGGAGTAATGAAGTGTTATTTTGTGGAGGTCTTGTCTGGAGTGTTGTGGAGTAATGAAGTGTTATTGTGTGCAGATCTTGGCTGGAGTGTTGTGGAGTAATGAAGTGTTATTGTGTGCAGATCTTGTCTCGAGTGTTGTGGAGTATTGAAGGGTTAATGTGTGCAGATCTTGTCTCGAGTGTTGTGGAGTAATGAAGTGTTGTTGTGTGCAGGACTTTTCTCGAGTGTTGTGGAGTAATGAAGTGTTATTTTGTGGAGGTCTTGTCTGGAGTGTTGTGGAGTAATGAAGTGTTATTGTGTGCAGGACTTGTCTCGAGTGTTGTGGAGTAAAGAAGTGTTATTTTGTGGAGGTCTTGTCTGGAGTGTTGTGGAGTAATGAAGTGTTATTGTGTGCAGATCTTGGCTGGAGTGTTGTGGAGTAATGAAGTGTTATTGTGTGCAGATCTTGTCTCGAGTGTTGTGGAGTATTGAAGGGTTAATGTGTGCAGATCTTGTCTCGAGTGTTGTGGAGTAATGAAGTGTTGTTGTGTGCAGGACTTTTCTCGAGTGTTGTGGAGTAATGAAGTGTTGTTGTGTGCAGGACTCGTCTCGAGTGTTGTGGAGTAATGAAGTGTTATTGTGTGCAGGACTCGTCTCGAGTGTTGTGGAGTAATGAAGTGTTATTGTGTGCAGGACTTGTCTCGAGTGTTATGGAGTAATGAAGTGTTATTGTGTGCAGGACTTGTCTCGAGTGTTGTGGAGTAATGAAGTGTTATTGTGTGCAGGACTTTTCTCGAGTGTTGTGGAGTAATGAAGTGTTATTGTGGGCAGGACTCGTCTCGAGTGTTGTGGAGTAATGAAGTGTTATTGTGTGCAGGACTCGTCTCGAGTGTTGTGGAGTAATGAAGTGTTAATGTGTGCAGATCTTGTCTCGAGTGTTGTGGAGTAATGAAGTGTTATTGTGTGCAGGACTCGTCTCGAGTGTTGTGGAGTAATGAAGTGTTAATGTGTGCAGATCTTGTCTCGAGTGTTGTGGAGTAATGAAGTGTTATTGTGTGCAGGACTTGTCTCGAGTGTTGTGGAGTAATGAAGTGTTATTGTGTGCAGATCTTGTCTCGAGTGTTGTGGAGTAATGAAGGGTTAATGTGTGCAGGACTCGTCTCGAGTGTTGTGGAGTAATGAAGTGTTATTGTGTGCAGGAATCGTCTCGAGTGTTGTGGAGTAATGAAGTGTTATTGTGTGCAGGACTCGTCTCGAGTGTTGTGGAGTAATGAAGTGTTATTGTGTGCAGATATTGTCTCGAGTGTTGTGGAGTAATGAAGTGTTATTGTGTGCAGGACTCGTCTCGAGTTTTGTGGAGTAATGAAGTGTTATTGTGTGCAGGACTCGTCTCGAGTGTTGTGGAGTAATGAAGTGTTATTGTGTGCAGGACTCGTCTCGAGTGTTGTGGAGTAATGAAGTGTTATTGTGTGCAGATCTTGTCTTGAGTGTTGTGGAGTAATGAAGGGTTAATGTGTGCAGATCTTGTCTCGAGTGTTGTTGAGTAATGAAGTGTTGTTGTGTGCAGGACTTTTCTCGAGTGTTGTGGAGTAATGAAGTGTTATTGTGTGCAGGACTCGTCTCGAGTGTTGTGGAGTAATGAAGTGTTATTGTGTGCAGAACTTGTCTCGAGTGTTGTGGAGTAATGAAGTGTTATTGTGTGCAGGACTTGTCTCGAGTGTTGTGGAGTAATGAAGTGTTATTGTGTGCAGGACTCGTCTCGAGTGTTGTGGAGTAATGAAGTGTTATTGTGTGCAGGACTTTTCTCGAGTGTTGTGGAGTAATGAAGTGTTATTGTGTGCAGGACTCGTCTCGAGTGTTGTGGAGTAATGAAGTGTTATTGTGTGCAGGACTCGTCTCGAGTGTTGTGGAGTAATGAAGAGTTAATGTGTGCAGATCTTGTCTCGAGTGTTGTGGAGTAATGAAGTGTTATTTTGTGGAGGTCTTGTCTCGAGTGTATTGGAGTAATGAAGTGTTATTTTGTGCAGATCTTGTCTTGACTGTTGTGGAGTAATGAAGAGTTATTGTGTGCATATCTTGTCTTGAGTGTTGTGGAGTAATGAAGCGTTATTGTGTGCAGGACTCGTCTCGAGTGTTGTGGAGTAATGAAGTGTTATTGTGTGCAGATCTTGTCTTGAGTGTTGTGGAGTAATGAAGTGTTATTGTGTGCAGATCTTGTCTTGAGTGTTGTGGAGTAATGAAGTGTTATTGTGTGCAGGACTTGTCTCGAGTGTTGTTGAGTAATGAAGTGTTATTGTGTGCAGGACTTGTATCGAGTGTTGTGGAGTAATGAAGTGTTATTGTGTGCAGGACTTGTCTCGAGTGTTGTGGAGTAATGAAGTGTTATTGTGTGCAGATCTTGTCTTGAGTGTTGTGGAGTAATGAAGTGTTATTGTGTGCAGGACTTTTCTCGAGTGTTGTGGAGTAATGAAGTGTTATTTTGTGGAGGTTTTGTCTGGAGTGTTGTGGAGTAATGAAGTGTTATTGTGTGCAGATCTTGTCTGGAGTGTTGTGGAGTAATGAAGTGTTAATGTGTGCAGGACTTGTCTCGAGTGTTGTGGAGTAATGAAGTGTTATTGTGTGCAGATATTGTCTCGAGTGTTGTGGAGTAATGAAGTGTTATTGTGTGTAGGGCTGCAACAACTAATCGATAAAATCGATTATAATCGATTATGAAAATCGTTGTCAACGAATGTCATTATCGATTAGTTGGTCTGCTTGCGTCACGGGGAGCGTTTACTGGTACGCACACACACACAAGGTCTCTCTCCCTCAGGCGCTCTGCCGAGCGCGCGCGCTACACGGTTTGGAGCAGTCTCTTCTGTCTATGCGAGACAGAAGAGACTGCTCCAAACCGTGTAGCGCGCGCGCTCTTGCTTGCGCGCTCTAGATTTCGGGAGTTTGAACTAATTCGCGGGCATCAGGGAGCCGCAATCAATATGCGGGAGACTCCCGGGACTTCCGGGATGTCTGTATTTTGTCTCGAGCATCAGGTTGTGCAATCAGTTCGCTCGCAACGTAAGTGATGGATTAAAATAGCGCTACCGCAGAAATAGGTTAAATTAAAACGGTGTTTACAAAGTGAAGCATTAAATGCAAAGGCAGTTAATAACAGCAGCAGTAAAATATTGTTTTTTAGTCACTGTACTCAGTGGTTTTCAGCGAATGCTTGTGCACTAATGCATAATTTCTCCTGTCCTTTACTCAAGACTGTTAGCTTGCTGGGTAACGTTACCTCCATTCCGTTCTCTTTTTATAGCATTTGTCTACTAAGTTTTAATTGTTTTTCAAACGCGATCTACTGCGGCTCTACATTCACACAATTGTTTTCAGTCTTTCTATATTTATTTAATCAATTTATCCTTATATTATATTCTTTTATATATTATATATATCAAGTCAAGTCAAGTCACCTTTATTTATATAGCGCTTTTTACAATACAGATTGTATCAAAGCAGCTTCACAGTGATAACATGAAAATAATATAACAGAGTTTGTTTCTAAAAGAAAATTGAGTCAACGTCCACCTTAAGCAAGGCAGATCAATAATATTATTGAATATTAAATGTCCCCAACTAAGCAAGCCAAAAGCCAAGGCAACAGTGGCAAGGAACCAAAACTCCATCAGGTGACAGAATGGAGAAAAAAACCTTGGGAGAAACCAGACTCAGTCGGAGGGCCAGTTCTCCTCTGGCCAACGAAGGAACAGTGCATGATTTATGATTCGGGCAGCATTACAAGTCAGATTGGATCGGAACATTTAGAATATTTATCCATTTCCATCTTTTGGAAGTCCAAGTAATCACGCCGGTGTTGAGACGAGTTGTTGAGGATCAGTGCCGGCCACCATAGAGGGTCCATTTCGCCGGTGTTGAGTCGTCTCTTCACAGGCTTTGTGATTGGCGTATCTGAAGTCTCTGTGAAAGGCTGGATACAAACTGGAGCTGACGAACGCCGTTTTTCTCGGGACTCGCGTCCCGAGATAACAGCAGAAAAGCAAAAAGGGAAAATAATTAGCGTAGCTGCTGTTCATAATGATTTCCATAACACGGGCGTAAATGATAAAAAACATGAAGACAGTGATTCTTGCGTCCCAGAGTCACCCCCCTCCGTCCCCCACTCAACTCAGCCCTGCTTACTGACCTCTACATCCCTCCTGCTGCTGAGACCCAACCACAATCTCACAATCTCTCCGCAACCCAACCATACGCGCCGACCCGTTTGACTAAGGCTGTCGAGCCCCACTGTCGTCGTTAATGCAGGTTCAGTGGCAACGGTTCCGTATGGCATACCAACTACCGCAAAACACAATATCTACCCAACCACCCGTCATTCACGCAATATACACAGGAACGTAATGACTGTAAATACTATGCAACTTATACAAATAACCTACAGACTCCTCAAGTTTTATAATATTAAATGCATTTGATCTTATTCAGCAGTGGTATAAAAGGTAAGCATTATGTAAATGCTTGGCTAAAGAGATGCGTCTTTAATCTAGTTTTAAACTGGGACAGCGAGTCAGAGCTTCGAACAATATCAGGAAGGCTATTCCAGAGTTTTGGAGCTAAATGTGAGAACGCCCTTCCTCCTTTAGTGGACTTAGATATCCTAGGAATGACCAGAAGCCTCGAATTTAGTGATCTTAAAGAACGTGATGGATTGTAGGGCGATAGAAGGTCCATTAAATACACAGGAGCTAAACCATTTAGGGCTTTATAGGTCAGTAATAGTACTTTGTAATTGATACGGAACTTAATAGGTAACCAGTGTAGAGATGATAAAATTGGTGTTATATGATCATATTTTCTTGACCTAGTAAGAACTCTAGCAGCTGCATTTTGCACTAACTGTAGCTTGTTTATTGAGGATGCAGGACAGCCAGCTAATATAGCATTACAATAATCTAGTCTCGAGGTCATAAATGCATGAACTAACTTTTCTGCATCAGAAACAGATAGCATGTTACGTAGCTTTGTAATGTTTCTAAGGTGGAAAAAGGCTGTTCTTGTAACATATGAAATATGATTTTCGAATGACAAGTTGCGGTCTAGTATAACACCCAGGTCTTTTACTGTAGTGGATAAAGTAACTGGACATCCTTCTATATTAAAGTTGTATTGTAAGTGAGTTTGTGGGTAGTTTTTTGGACCAATAAGTAATACCTCCGTTTTATCTGAATTTAGTAGCAGGAAATTACGTGTCATCCAGCATTTTATATCTTTGAGACACTCTGTCAAATTTGATAAGTTAGTGTTTTCATCTGGCCGTGATGAAATATATAATTGAGTGTCATCAGCATAACAGTGGAAATTAATTGCATGTTTTCTTATAATATTACCAAGTGGCAGCATATATATTGAGAATAGCAGAGGGCCTAACACCGATCCTTGCGCCACTCCATATTCTACTGACGTTATCTTTGATTTTTCCCCATTTAAACAGACAAAATGATAACGGTCTGATAAGTACGATCTAAACCAGCTTAATGCCTGTCCCTGAACACCAGTGTAGTTTTGTAGTCGATCCAGGAGTATTTTATGATCGATAGTGTCGAACGCAGCGCTTAGATCGAGTAGAACTAGTATTGAGATACAGCCTTGGTCAGAAGCTAAAAGTAAATCATTTGTAATTTTAACTAGCGCAGTTTCTGTGCTATGATGCGGTCTGAATCCTGACTGGAATTTTTCATATATCTCATTTTCTTGCAAGAAAGAGCACAATTGAGCGGACACAATTTTTTCTAGTATTTTAGACATAAATGGAAGATTTGAAATGGGTCTGTAATTTGCTAAGTTATTTGGGTCTAATTGCGGTTTCTTAATGAGAGGTTTTATTACTGCCAGCTTGAATATTCTTGGAACATGACCTAAAAATAAAGACGAGTTAATAATATTGAGAAGAGGCTCTTCCACTACAGGTAACACTTCTTTCAGTAGTTTAGTGGGTATTGGATCTAATAAACATGTTGTTGGTTTCGATGCAATGATAAGTTTATTTAGCTCTTCCTGTCCTATAGTTGTAAAGCGGTGTAGTTGTTCTAGAGGGGCGATAATTGAGGCTGAATCATAAGACACCATAAAAGAGTGTACATTTACAATTGTGTTACGGATGCTTTCTATTTTCTCATTAAAGTAGTTCATAAAATCATTACTACTATACTGTAACGGAATATTTTGCTCTGGTGATGTCTGTATATTTGTTAGTCTAGCCACGGTGTTAAATAAAAACCTTGGATTATTTTGGTTATTTTCTATTAGTTTGTGGAGATGCTCAGCCCTGGCTGCTTTTAGAGCCTTTTTATAACGTGACATACTGTCTTTCCACGCGAATCTAAAGACCTCTAAATTAGTTTGTTTCCATTTACGCTCTAAGTTACGAGTTTCTCTCTTGATAACATGCGTAGCACTGTTGTACCAAGGTGCTTTAGTTTTCTCTCTAACCTTTTTTAATCTAATTGGTGCAACAATATCTAATGTACTAGAGAAAATGGTGCTCAAACTGCTAGTCATTTCCTCTAGTTCATCTGTTTGTTTGGGTTCACTGAGCAGCTGAGATAGATCAGGTAAGCTATTTAAGAATCTATCTATAGTGGTTGGAACGATTGTTCTGCCTGGTCGATAACGTGGCGCAACATGACAAATTTCAGCAGTACGTATTATACAAGTTACCATGTGATGATCAGTGAGATCGTCACTTTGCGGTATAATATCTATATCAGTTGGATTGGTTCCATATGATATAATTAAGTCTAGTGTATGATTTAGACGGTGAGTGGGACCACTGACGTTTTGCTTGACCCCAAAAGAGTTTAATAAATCTGTAAACGCAGTCCCTAACGCATCATTTGTGTTATCTACGTGTATGTTAAAATCTCCAACAATTATTGCTTTATCGGTATTGACCAATAGATCTGAGAGAAACTCTGCAAACTCTTTTAGGAAATCAGCATAGGGCCCTGGAGGTCTATATACAGTAGCCAAGGCTAGATAATAGGGAATTCTAGAAATAATAGGGATTTCTTTCTTACATCTAAGAGCGTAATATTTAGTACAAGTACTTCAAATGAATTAAACCTGTGACCTGTTTCCTGAATAACATTAAGAATATCTCTATAGATTGTTGCAACACCACCGCCACGACCGATCAGACGGGGCTCATGCTTATAACAGTATCCTGGTGGAGTGGACTCATTTAGACCGAAATAATCATTTGGTTTAAGCCAGGTTTCAGTAAGGCAAAGTACATCGAAGCTATTATCTGTGACCATTTCATTTACAATAACCGCCTTAGGTGTGAGCGATCTAATGTTTAGAAGACCTAGTTTTAGAAATTGTTTTTGTTCACTGATACTTAGATTTTCAGGTTTAATTACAGTAAGATTTTCCCTAGATCCTACAGTAGATTTATTATATGGCCTCACTAAACGAGGAATAGACACAGTTTCTATATAATGTTCTACACTACTTATTTCAATTAATTTGGCACAGCAAAGACTGTGATTTGGACTTTGATTTTCTAGTCATATGGTGTGTAACGTCTTGGAGATGTTGTCCGACAGAACAGCCGCTCCGATTCTGCTGGGGTGCAGGCCATCAGCACGGTAGAGCCTAGGTCGCTCCCAGAACAGATTCCAATTATTTACAAAGAGCAGTTTCTGTTCATTACACCATGACATTAACCATTCATTTAGTGCAAATAATCTACTGAACCTTTCCTGTCCTTGTCGGTACGTGGGAAGCGGTCCAGACACGATGATCGTTGCCTCAGGCGCTGTGCTGCGTACCGTCTCGATCAGGCTCTTGTAGTCCTTCTTCAGAACCTCCGTCTGCCGCAGCCTGATGTCGTTTACTCCCGTGTGCAGCACTACTGCTCCGACGCGCTCGTCACCGTTCAGGATCTCGGGAACCTGTGCGGCGATATCAAGAACACGAGCACCAGGAAAGCAGTGAGTGCGCACCGTACCCTTACCTGAGGTAGCGCGGACATGACGGACCATGGAACTGCCGATGATCACGGCGTCGTCGCGTTCCGACTCGCGAAGGGGGGAGAAGCGGTTCCGGGTGGAGATCTCGAAGACCGGGAGGGGCGGAGAGGTTCTTGCTCTGGTCCTGGCACGTGTCTTTCGCTGTGGGATCACCCAGGGTCCATGGTGTTGTGTCGGTGCCGGAGTGAATGATGCCAGAGATGATCGCGTCCTCCTGGGCAGAGAAACGCACGGAGTAGACGAAGTCGGAGTCAAAAAGTTACTAACCACTGACTTATGAGCATCGGCGCGTGACGTTTCAAGCGCTGATCGCCGATCCCGCAGCTCGGCTTGTTTCTCCAGCAGACCACGGATCTGTTTCTCCACCGATTCCAGCTCCAATCGTACCGAAATCAGCTCGAATGTGTCCTCACCTGCACTCAGAGGTAACGTTAGACACACATCCGATATGTTCGCCATTATAACAGATGAACAGTAAATTAGTAGTGATACTATCAATATCACTACTAATTTAGGAGTGAAATGCTGGATATAACCTGTATCCTTTCAGTGAAACGGGTGTAAAATAAGACGGTCGGTAGGCGCGAGGCCACGCGTGAAATGCTAGCGGACTAAAGGCTAGTAGCCGAGATTCGCAAAGTTGGATCTAAGTAGCGATATCAAAGTAATCCGATTGTTTTTTATAAGGAATAGTAGCGAGGATAAGTTCCCATGATATAAAAATAGAAAGTGCTTGTTTATAAATTAGTTGAAAAGAAGAAAAGCAAGGATTAATGAATCAATTCGACGGAGCTCCAAACACAAACACAAACCGCACGCGCATGCGCATATGATCAAATATGATCGATTATATATATATAATATATATTATATTCTTTATCCTTATATTCCTTATATATAATTAATTTTAAATAAAAATTAAATGAATTATATATTTTAGATGTTTTTAGTTTGTTTTTAGTTCAGATATTCACATCTGAACAACATGTCTGTGTAAATTTGTTTTAACAAAAATTGTGTTAAAACATAATATGTTGGATATCATTTTTTTAACAATAATCATGTTTGTCAACTTGCCATCAGCAATTATCATTAAAAACAATGCAAATATTGATATTAGTAAAACTCAATGTGTGGCTTTTGCACTTTTTAAAGTACACTTTTACACATAAATACCCTGATTTACGGTTTTATTTAGTTATAATAAAAAAAAATCTAATTTAATTTCTATCCGATTAATCGATTAATCGAAAAAATAATCGTCCGATTAATCGATTATCAAAATAATCGTTAGTTGCAGCCCTAATTGTGTGCAGGACTTTTCTCGAGTGTTGTGGAGTAATGAAGTGTTATTGTGTGCAGGACTTGTCTCGAGTGTTGTGGAGTAATGAAGTGTTATTGTGTGCAGGGCTTTTCTCGAGTGTTGTGGAGTAATGAAGTGTTATTGTGTGCAGATCTTGTCTCGAGTGTTGTGGAGTAATGAAGTGTTATTGTGTGCAGGACTCGTCTCGAGTGTTGTGGAGTAATGAAGTGTTATTGTGTGCAGGACTTGTCTCGAGTGTTGTGGAGTAATGAAGTGTTATTGTGTGCAGATCTTGTCTCGAGTGTTGTGGAGTAATGAAGTGTTATTGTGTGCAGATCTTGTCTCGACTGTTGTGGAGTAATGAAGTGTTATTGTGTGCAGATCTTGTCTCGAGTGTTGTGGAGTAATGAAGTGTTATTGTGTGCAGGCCTTTTCTCGAGTGTTGTGGAGTAATGAAGTGTTATTGTGTGCAGATCTTGTCTCGAGTGTTGTGGAGTAATGAAGTGTTATTGTGTGCAGGACTCGTCTCGAGTGTTGTGGAGTAATGAAGTGTTATTGTGTGCAGATCTTTTCTCGAGTGTTGTGGAGTAATGAAGTGTTATTGTGTGCAGGACTCGTCTCGAGTGTTGTGGAGTAATGAAGTGTTATTGTGTGCAGATCTTGTCTCGAGTGTTGTGGAGTAATGAAGTGTTATTGTGTGCAGATCTTGTCTCGAGTGTTGTGGAGTAATGAAGTGTTATTGTGTGCAGATCTTGTCTGGAGTGTTGTGGAGTAATGAAGTGTTATTGTGTGCAGGACTCGTCTCGAGTGTTGTGGAGTAATGAAGTGTTATTGTGTGCAGATCTTGTCTCGAGTGTTGTGGAGTAATGAAGTGTTATTGTGTGCAGGACTCGTCTCGAGTGTTGTGGAGTAATGAAGTATTATTGTGTGCAGATCTTGTCTCGAGTGTTGTGGAGTAATGAAGTGTTATTGTGTGCAGATCTTTTCTCGAGTGTTGTGGAGTAATGAAGTGTTATTGTGTGCAGGACTCGTCTCGAGTGTTGTGGAGTAATGAAGTGTTATTGTGTGCAGATCTTGTCTCGAGTGTTGTGGAGTAATGAAGTGTTATTGTGTGCAGGACTCGTCTCGAGTGTTGTGGAGTAATGAAGTGTTATTGTGTGCAGATCTTGTCTCGAGTGTTGTGGAGTAATGAAGTGTTATTGTGTGCAGGACTCGTCTCGAGTGTTGTGGAGTAATGAAGTATTATTGTGTGCAGATCTTGTCTCGAGTGTTGTGGAGTAATGAAGTGTTATTGTGTGCAGATCTTTTCTCGAGTGTTGTGGAGTAATGAAGTGTTATTGTGTGCAGGACTCGTCTCGAGTGTTGTGGAGTAATGAAGTGTTATTGTGTGCAGATCTTGTCTCGAGTGTTGTGGAGTAATGAAGTGTTATTGTGTGCAGGACTCGTCTCGAGTGTTGTGGAGTAATGAAGTGTTATTGTGTGCAGATCTTGTCTCGAGTTTTGTGGAGTAATGAAGTGTTATTGTGTGCAGGACTTTTCTCGAGTGTTGTGGAGTAATGAAGTGTTATTGTGTGCAGATATTGTCTCGAGTGTTGTGGAGTAATGAAGTGTTATTGTGTGCAGGACTTGTCTCGAGTGTTGTGGAGTAATGAAGTGTTATTGTGTGCAGGACTTGTCTCGAGTGTTGTGGAGTAATGAAGTGTTATTGTGTGCAGGGCTTTTCTCGAGTGTTGTGGAGTAATGAAGTGTTATTGTGTGCAGATCTTGTCTCGAGTGTTGTGGAGTAATGAAGTGTTATTGTGTGCAGGACTCGTCTCGAGTGTTGTGGAGTAATGAAGTGTTATTGTGTGCAGGACTTGTCTCGAGTGTTGTGGAGTAATGAAGTGTTATTGTGTGCAGATCTTGTCTCGAGTGTTGTGGAGTAATGAAGTGTTATTGTGTGCAGATCTTGTCTCGACTGTTGTGGAGTAATGAAGTGTTATTGTGTGCAGATCTTGTCTCGAGTGTTGTGGAGTAATGAAGTGTTATTGTGTGCAGGCCTTTTCTCGAGTGTTGTGGAGTAATGAAGTGTTATTGTGTGCAGATCTTGTCTCGAGTGTTGTGGAGTAATGAAGTGTTATTGTGTGCAGGACTCGTCTCGAGTGTTGTGGAGTAATGAAGTGTTATTGTGTGCAGATCTTTTCTCGAGTGTTGTGGAGTAATGAAGTGTTATTGTGTGCAGGACTCGTCTCGAGTGTTGTGGAGTAATGAAGTGTTATTGTGTGCAGATCTTGTCTCGAGTGTTGTGGAGTAATGAAGTGTTATTGTGTGCAGATCTTGTCTCGAGTGTTGTGGAGTAATGAAGTGTTATTGTGTGCAGATCTTGTCTGGAGTGTTGTGGAGTAATGAAGTGTTATTGTGTGCAGGACTCGTCTCGAGTGTTGTGGAGTAATGAAGTGTTATTGTGTGCAGATCTTGTCTCGAGTGTTGTGGAGTAATGAAGTGTTATTGTGTGCAGGACTCGTCTCGAGTGTTGTGGAGTAATGAAGTATTATTGTGTGCAGATCTTGTCTCGAGTGTTGTGGAGTAATGAAGTGTTATTGTGTGCAGATCTTTTCTCGAGTGTTGTGGAGTAATGAAGTGTTATTGTGTGCAGGACTCGTCTCGAGTGTTGTGGAGTAATGAAGTGTTATTGTGTGCAGATCTTGTCTCGAGTGTTGTGGAGTAATGAAGTGTTATTGTGTGCAGGACTCGTCTCGAGTGTTGTGGAGTAATGAAGTGTTATTGTGTGCAGATCTTGTCTCGAGTGTTGTGGAGTAATGAAGTGTTATTGTGTGCAGGACTCGTCTCGAGTGTTGTGGAGTAATGAAGTATTATTGTGTGCAGATCTTGTCTCGAGTGTTGTGGAGTAATGAAGTGTTATTGTGTGCAGATCTTTTCTCGAGTGTTGTGGAGTAATGAAGTGTTATTGTGTGCAGGACTCGTCTCGAGTGTTGTGGAGTAATGAAGTGTTATTGTGTGCAGATCTTGTCTCGAGTGTTGTGGAGTAATGAAGTGTTATTGTGTGCAGGACTCGTCTCGAGTGTTGTGGAGTAATGAAGTGTTATTGTGTGCAGATCTTGTCTCGAGTGTTGTGGAGTAATGAAGTGTTATTGTGTGCAGGACTCGTCTCGAGTGTTGTGGAGTAATGAAGTGTTATTGTGTGCAGATCTTGTCTTGAGTGTTGTGGAGTAATGAAGTGTTATTGTGTGCAGATCTTGTCTCGAGTGTTGTGGAGTAATGAAGTGTTATTGTGTGCAGATCTTGTCTTGAGTGTTGTGGAGTAATGAAGTGTTATTGTGTGCAGATCTTGTCTCGAGTGTTGTGGAGTAATGAAGTGTTATTGTGTGCAGGACTCGTCTCGAGTGTTGTGGAGTAATGAAGTGTTATTGTGTGCAGGCCTTTTCTCGAGTGTTGTGGAGTAATGAAGTGTTATTGTGTGCAGGACTTGTCTCGAGTGTTGTAGAGTAATGAAGTGTTATTGTGTGCAGATCTTGTCTTTTGTGTTGTGGAGTAATGAAGTGTTATTGTGTGCAGATCTTGTCTTGAGTGTTGTGGAGTAATGAATTGTTATTGTGTGCAGGATTTGTCTCGAGTGTTGTGGAGTGATGAAGTGTTATTGTGTATAGATCTTGTCTCGAGTGTTGTGGAGTAATGAAGTGTTATTGTGTGCAGGACTTGTCTCGAGTGTTGTGAAGTAATGAAGTGTTATTGTGTGCAGATCTTGTCTTGAGTGTTGTGGAGTAATGAAGTGTTATTGTGTGCAGATCTTGTCTCGAGTGTTGTGGAGTAATGAAGTGTTATTGTGTGCAGATCTTGTCACAAGTGTTGTGGAGTAATGAAGTGTTATTGTGTGCAGATCTTGTCTTGAGTGTTGTGGAGTAATGAAGTGTTATTGTGTGCAGATCTTGTCTCGAGTGTTGTGGAGTAATGAAGTGTTATTGTGTGCAGATCTTGTCTCGAGTGTTGTGGAGTAATGAAGTGTTATTGTGTGCAGGTCTTGTCTCGAGTGTTGTGGAGTAATGAAGTGTTATTGTGTGCAGATCTTGTCTCGAGTGTTGTGGAGTAATGAAGTGTTATTGTGTGCAGGACTCGTCTCGAGTGTTGTGGAGTAATGAAGTGTTATTGTGTGCAGGACTTGTCTCGAGTGTTGTGGAGTAATGAAGTGTTATTGTGTGCAGATCTTGTCTCGAGTGTTGTGGAGTAATGAAGTGTTATTGTGTGCAGATCTTGTCTCGAGTGTTGTGGAGTAATGAAGTGTTATTGTGTGCAGATCTTGTCTCGAGTGTTGTGGAGTAATGAAGTGTTATTGTGTGCAGATCTCGTACAGACGTGTCTGCAAAAAAAAAAAAAAAAAAAAAGCAACAGCAAAAGAAGCGGAGTTCGACCAATCATAGCGCTTGATTCATTCCCTAAATAGCAAGCGGGTATGATTGGCAGATGCGTAAGGCCTATCATTAAAAAGAGACTGAAACTCGACAGCAATAAAGAATCCCGCTCGATCCCGCTTCCACTCCCTCGGCCGCCTCTGACTGAGTTGATGAGCGAGGACAGTAGGCTACAGTAGTCACGGCACTTCTGACTCCTGAAGGTAAACGGGCTGGGGTGGATGTGGAAAGTTGAAGTATTGTATTGAGTTAACTTAATCTGGATTCTATTATCACACGGAGTGATCGCAATCGCATGGGTTATCTTAAAATACTCCGTCATTCATATCACTCAGATAAGATGAAGACATCATACAGCCATGCAAATTATAAAAAGTTTAAGTATTGATGAACAATAAATCTAAATAAAATTAAAATCGCTATGGCTTACTGATTATGAAAGTGCTGTGATTTGTGGATTAATTTACTGACAAGCGCGAGTCTGCAAACAGGCGTTTATTTATTCATTCTCAGTGTTGAGAAACGTAGCCTGCATGTGTTACGTTATTGTGTTATAATAACTAAAGTACTTAATTATGTTACATAATAATTTGGTATGAAAACTAGCGCGTTACTTGTGGATAAGAAACAGTTGTATCAGTGCTGCGTGAGCTCTCTCTCTCTCACAAACACAGACAGAGAGAGATGATAATTGTAAAATGAATATTGACGAACTGTTTTGTTCTTGGTTGTTTTTTTTCCTGTCAAAATGCCAGAAAGCATTTTTTATTATCCATCCCATGTTTTTAAAATTCGTTAAATGACGGACGTTTTACTATTAACACAGCCCTATGTCAGATTCTTCTAGCATATAGGCTACTTGATATTCTTTTTAGAATAAGTGATTCGTTTTGCTATTATTGGTCCTGTGACAGGACTCCTGTCTATTCATTGTCAACTATTTTCTTAAAGTATGTTTGTATTGGCTAACGTGTATTCAGCTAATGCGTGTCCATGTGCAATGTTCAAATGAAAAGACAGCACGGCTCAAATAAAAGCCCTTTTTTCTTTCCTTTTTATCAAGTAGGCTATCATATTTGGATATTGGAATAACAAATTAAGTAGAACTATCTTAAATGTACAAATGTTTTTTTTACTGTTTTCTAAGGGTTTCTTAATTTTAGACTAGTTGACCAGCACACATTATTTTGCAATGCAATATTAATCATGAAAAAAATACAAATAATTTAGGTCGAATTCCAAAAACTTTAGAAGTCAAGAATTATGAAGATAGGCATGTGTTTGTGTGTGCCTTGCATTCTCAAAAAATAATGACAAAAATATATGACAACAATATAAGAAGACTAGAAGAACAATCGCTCATCACTTTGTGTCAGAAATTAGCGGAGGATAAACTCGCCCTTACGCATCTGTCCCAGGGAAAAAAAGTTCAGGCTCAGGATTTTTTTCTACTATGAATGAAGTAATGAAGTAATGAAGTGTTATTGTGTGCAGGGGCCGGTTTCACAAAGATAGACTTTGACTATGGCTTAGATATAGTAGATAGTCAGACTTCAGATAGACATCTAAATTAGACCGTTGCACAAAGCACTTAAGACTCTGACTATCTTAAGTAGGACTACACTGCAATGCATTCTGGGTAAAAAAATACACTTTTCAAAACAAAAAACATGACGGATGAGTAAGCGCATTTAACCGCTGAGTGCAGTTTACCCCAGTGGAAAAAATGTTTGTGGGAGAAGTTTCACAGTTACAAGGACATTTTACTTGGGAAATTTAGCGGAGAATGTAGTAACAAGAAGAAATGTTTAATTTAGAAAAAGATACAACAGTTAACAGCGTTAATCCGACCGTTGAGCGGAGCGTTAAAGACGTACGGAAAAGACACAAAAACATGGTACAAGATGCCAAAAAATAAATATTTAAGAGGAAATATCCTAAAAACCCTTTCCCTTCTCATAGCTCTCTCCATAACGTCGTCAGCAAACCACAAATTATGAGCATTTTCCCTTTTCTTTTGGCTGTTTGGTATGTAACTGATTGTTACTTCTGGTTGCCAAGGTAACAGAGTCTTAGACCTGGGTTAGCCTGGGGGTCTAAATAAAGCCAGTCTTTATTTTTGTAAAACAGTCTAACTTGCATTAGACTAGTCTATGAGCAGATTTTAGACTTGTCTAACACTGTAGACCGGTCTAAAATAGCTTTGTGAAACCGGCCCCAGGTCTTGTCTTGAGTGTTGTGGAGTAATGAAGTGTTATTGTGTGCAGGTCTTGTCCTGAGTGCCGTGTGGTGTCGGAGTTCGTCATTCCCAGTATGTACTGGGTGGAAGACCAGAATGAGAAGAACCGCCTCATCGAGGAGTTTAAATCTGGAGTCAGGTACGAGTGAAACGGTTTGTTTTGTGCCCTGGTAGCAGAATTACGGGTATATACATGTATAGCTATAATATACCTATAGGATTTCTACAGGATTCTCGATAGCAGCGTTAGCCAACTATAGTCCAGGAGTGTGTTTCTCGATAGGATCGTTAGCCAACTATAGTCCAGGAGTGTGTTTCCCGAAAGCATCGTTAGCCAACGATAATCCAGGAGTGTGTTTCTCGGGAGCATCGTTAGCCAACTATAGTCCAGGAGTGTGTTTCTCGATAGGATAGTTAGCCAACTATAGTCCAGGAGTGTGTTTCTCGATAGCATCGTTAGCCAACGATAATCCAGGAGTGTGTTTCTCGATAGGATAGTTAGCCAACTATAGTCCAGGAGTGTGTTTCTCGATAGGATAGTTAGCCAACTATAGTCCAGGAGTGTGTTTCTCGATAGCATCGTTAGCCAACGATAATCCAGGAGTGTGTTTCTCGATAGGATCGTTAGCCAACTATAGTCCAGGAGTGTGTTTCTCGATAGGATCGTTAGCCAACTATAGTCCAGGAGTGTGTTTCTCGATAGCATCGTTAGCCAACGATAATCCAGGAGTGTGTTTCTCGGGAGCATCGTTAGCCAACTATAGTCCAGGAGTGTGTTTCTCGATAGCATCGTTAGCCAACTATAGTCCAGGAGTTTGTTTCTCGATAGCATCGTTAGCCAACTATAGTCCAGGAGTGTGTTTCTCGATAGCATCGTTAGCCAACTATAGTCCAGGAGTGTGTTTCTCGATAGCATCGTTAGCCAACTATAGTCCGGGAGTGTCTTTCTCGATAGCATCGTTAGCCAACTATAGTCCAGGAGTTTGTTTCTCGATAGCAGCGTTAGCCAACTATAGTCCAGGAGTGTGTTTCTCGATAGTAGCGTTAGCCAACTATAGTCCAGGAGTGTGTTTCTCGATAGTAGCGTTAGCCAACTATAGTCCAGGAGTGTGTTTCTCGATAGCATCGTTAGCCAACTATAGTCCAGGAGTGTGTTTCTCGATAGTAGCGTTAGCCAACTATAGTCCAGGAGTGTGTTTCTCGATAGTAGCGTTAGCCAACTATAGTCCAGGAGTGTGTTTCTCGATAGTAGCGTTAGCCAACTATAGTCCAGGAGTGTGTTTCTCGATAGGATCGTTAGCCAACTATAGTCCAGGAGTGTGTTTCTCGATAGCATCGTTAGCCAACTATAGTCCAGGAGTGTGTTTCTCGATAGTAGCGTTAGCCAACTATAGTCCAGGAGTGTGTTTCTCGATAGTAGCGTTAGCCAACTATAGTCCAGGAGTGTGTTTCTCGATAGTAGCGTTAGCCAACTATAGTCCAGGAGTGTGTTTCTCGATAGCATCGTTAGCCAACTATAGTCCAGGAGTGTGTTTCTCGATAGTAGCGTTAGCCAACTATAGTCCAGGAGTGTGTTTCTCGATAGTAGCGTTAGCCAACTATAGTCCAGGAGTGTGTTTCTCGATAGGATCGTTAGCCAACTATAGTCCAGGAGTGTGTTTCTCGATAGCATCGTTAGCCAACTATAGTCCAGGAGTGTGTTTCTCGATAGTAGCGTTAGCCAACTATAGTCCAGGAGTGTGTTTCTCGATAGTAGCGTTAGCCAACTATAGTCCAGGAGTGTGTTTCTCGATAGTAGCGTTAGCCAACTATAGTCCAGGAGTGTGTTTCTCGATAGCATCGTTAGCCAACTATAGTCCAGGAGTGTGTTTCTCGATAGTAGCGTTAGCCAACTATAGTCCAGGAGTGTGTTTCTCGATAGTAGCGTTAGCCAACTATAGTCCAGGAGTGTGTTTCTCGATAGGATCGTTAGCCAACTATAGTCCAGGAGTGTGTTTCTCGATAGCATCGTTAGCCAACGATAATCCAGGAGTGTGTCAGGGTTCCCGCGGATCCTTAAAAAGTCTTAAATTAGATTTTTAAAATTTAAGGCCATAAAAAGTCTTATAAAGTCTTATTTTTACTTATGAAAGGTCTTAAATTTTAGATGACACTTCGACTAAGACATATCTAAATGTTTTCCAAATTAAAACTATCTAATTAGCGTAGTATTATTTTATATTATTCTATCTTTGTGGATTTGCTTGTTCACGTGACAATGCGCATCACATTCGCGGCCGGCAGAATAACGTCTGTCTCCTGCACGCGAGAGAGGAGAGAAGAAGAAAGTTGGCAAATGTCAGTTCAGTAGTAAGTTCATTCTTTGTGCGTAGGGGTGTGCGATGTGTATTGTCTACTATGACATTGTTTTAACGATGTACGAGGCACTGTGAGCTGACATCGCATTTGTCTCTCGTGCTTTCACTGCGTGATGTGTCAGTGCAGTTATAGGTAGGCCTATGTCCCCAAATTAGTTTTTGTCTTATATTTATATTATGTTCTTATATTAGAATACCACATCAGTAAGAGTGCCGTTTTCCCGTGCACAAGTGTGATATTTTGTTATACAATAGTTAAATTAAAAATAAATTAACATTGTGAGTTACTTTTTAGACACCATATTGACAATATTATTTGTTTTCCCTTTATTTCGCTGACGAGAATTTCAAAATGAAACCGTAGCAGAGTCTAATGCAACAGACACCGATGATTTCTTGACTGAAATCCACGTTTTAAACGAGTCATTTTAACGATTCAATGAACAATCACTTGTTTCTTTCCCGAATGAATCAGCCGTTTGAACAAATCGGTTGAATGAATGAATGACTCCCTCAACTCGCTTACGGTATTAAGACAGTGACTTGCCGCCGCCTACTGGCGGTTTTAGTTTCATATTTAAAGTACCCTTTAATTAAAACGTTAAAATTAGAAATCATTTCATATTTAAATATTGAATATGGATTTTTTTTAAAACTAATCTCATAGCTTTATTTATGCAATTGTAAATGGAGTGTAAATATTAATGCCTCTTCTGATGCTGCTTCTGTGTCACCTCTGAACTGCAAAGATGGATTTTGATTGAATGATTTAATTTGACTGGTAACGGTGGTACTGTATAATTATTGTGTAATTAAGTATTATTGTATAAATAAGTATAATTACTGTATAATTTAATTTGAATAATTTGAATGTTAGTATTTGACATAAAAGGTGATGCAGAACTCTAAATAAGTTTAGAAAAAATGTCCATATATAGGTGAATATGCCCCTGGAAATCAATTTAAGGTGGCAAATATTGCACGTTAAACTAATGGCATTTAAACAATTAGCAAGATGACATTCAGTGCAATCTATATCTTTTATTTAGAACACATACAAATTATTAAAAAAATAATAAAGAGTGCGCATGTGTGAACGAGCTCTAGAACGAGTCTATGATTGAATCTGGAAATTAAGCAAAATAACTGAGAAAAATGAGAAATAGTCCTCAGATGCCATTTTCGTAATTTATAGCAAAACATCTACCATTAATTTGATCTCAAACAGATTTATTAAAAGTATTATTACTCTAACAACTGCGTTACGTCATTAACCAACATCGTTGAACAACCAATTTGCAACAATATGGTTTCGGGAAACAGTCGTGACTAGCAAGTTGATTTCTTGGTAACGCTTCATTTTACAGTCCTGTTTCCCATGTACATACTATGTACTTATTATAGTAATTACAATAACTGGGTTATAACTGGGTAATAACTATGTACTAACCCTGAACCTACCCTAAACCCATGTATTTACCTTATATTACCCAGTACTTTCTAGGTAAGTACACAGTAAGTACTGTACTGTAAAATGAAGCGTTTCCGATTTCTTCAACAATGCATCATACTATAGCAGTAAAGCAGCGAGTTACAGCTTTATACGGGAAACACACCCCTGGTGGATAGTTACTGTAACTGAGCTCATATTTATTAAAGTAATACACCCTCCTAGAATATTGGCAGTGATAGAACTGAACATGGCTTCACTTTAAAGAGCATCTGCAGTCCAAACAGAAATCAATAGAATACGAGGTTAAAGGTTAAACGTTTGAGTGGCGTCTGTAAAGCCTTTGATCTTCCTTTGATCTGCACTCAAACTAAGAGTTGGAAGCTGTTTTCATCCATCAGTGCATTTATTCTCCTGTATTGGCAGAATGCAGATAGATTTCTTTTGATATTATGGTTTAAACGTGTATTAGGCAGTTCTGTGTTTTCTTTACATTGTTGTTTCCCTGAATCTGTTTCTGTTTATCTGTGTGTGTGTGTTGCAGTAAGAAACCCTGTAAATACTTCGACCAGGGAAGAGGAACGTGTCCGTTTGGTGGAAAGTGTTTCTACATGCATGCATACGCTGACGGGACACGAGCAGAACCCGACAAACCCCGCAAACAGCTCAGTGCCGAGGGCAACGTCCGGGTAAAGACCACACACACACACACTTATATATGCAAATTATTATGCAAATCCTCATTTAAATAATTAATACGTTGAATAAAAGGTCAGGGCCTGGTTAAGTTAGTTATTAGTGTGTTAAACTGGCGGTTATGGTAAGGAGGGGACATTTCCCAAACACACTCGAAGTGCTCGACCAATCACAACACACTGCTCGAGCCGACCAATCAGAGCACAGTTTGCTTTTCAGAAGGAGGGGCTTCATAGAGACAGGAAGTAAACAGAGCGTTACTGACAGACTGGGAAGAGAGGAGCCGCAACAATGGAGAATATGAGGAAAATAATCAACATTCAAGCAGGAAAACCTGTTCTAGTAGAGCCTGAAACAACATAAAGACTTTGCGTAATAGGTCCTCTTGTGCTCTTTTTCGCGTGTCGGTCAAAAATGACAGAAACGTATTTTTTTATTTCAATGAAATTAATATACTATATTTTAGTTCGACAATGTTTTTTATTTAATATTTTGTAATTTTAGGGGATTTTATGGTACTTAATTATATTTGTGCTGTATTTATAATCCATTTATGCACTTTTTGAGCATAGACCTAAAAATTTAATTTCCAATTTCCAACTTAAAGGTGCAGTGTGTGATTTTTAGCGGCATCTAGTGGTGAGTTTGTGGATTGCAACCATCAAAAGTTATGGTGGGCGACAGGAAGTGATGTCATCGTCTGAGACAGCAGAGAGTAGCCAGTTAAACAATGAGGTTTCTTTACATAGATAAGTTAAGAAATTAGGTTTACTTTATTATTCAGTAAAACAATATGTTATTGCGAATGTTATTTTTACTTGTTCATCATTGTGTCAGTGTTTTATTCGCTGAAAAACATAGTGACGAAACGTGTTTGTCCGTTCAGGGCCACCGTAGAAACATTGATGTAAAGAGACCCGCGGTGTGTGTAGACAGAAACAGCTCATTCTAAAATAATAAAAACATAACGGTTCATTATGTAAGGTCTTTATACACCACTGAAAACATAGTTATGGATCTCATATTGCATTTCTATCAACAGATCCTCCTAAATATTATGCAATGCAACTTTAAACTGTCATAAATCTTGAATGGTTTAGAGCTCAGACTTAAATTTGATCTATTTTCAAAGATGACACTTGGCAGATTATTACTGAAGTGAAGAAAGTTTTAAAAAGTGAACTTAAAAAGAGACAGAATTTAATGTTTATTGTTATGAAAAAATTTGCAAAAATACCATTTTCAATATATATATAAAAATATACATATATTTTCAAAAACATGTTTTAATCTAAAACTGTGAAAAAAGCAAAGCCAAAATCTAAATCTTGTTTAAATCTAAACAAGTTGTGATAAAAACTTGAGGGTGATTTCTCAGTAAATGAGTGTTCAGTGAGATGTTGTTCGGCTGCAGTTCCAAACGCTTCCACTAGAGGAAACTCTCATTAATTTCCAGTGCGTCATTTCTGACCGCGAGGAGCACAAGTTTGAATATTGTTTTCAGGACCATTTATAATGTTCATGTCCATGACTTTTTTTGTGTTCACACAGCAAGTGCCAAAACCTTTACCAAGTTTTGTACCATTCTGATAAAGTTAAAATTTTACTTTTTTCTTTTAGCACCAGAGGGTTAATATGTGAAATATTTCTCTCTCTCTCTCAGTTTCTGAATTCGGTGCGTCTGTGGGACTTCATCGAGGAGCGAGAGCATCGTGGGCTTCCCCAGGACGAGGACGAGGTCAATGAACTGGGCGAACTCTTCATGCAACTCTCAGGAGCCGGGGACGAGAGCGGCTCCTCGGCCTCACATTGATCACATGACAATAACACGTATCGAGAGCGTTTCCTAAGACGACATTCTACCAGTGGTGCGTTTCTGTGCGACAGCATATACTACATCTGTACGAGTATGAAATATATAAAGCACCTGTATCGTATCTGTAGGCTGCTATATTCTCCTGGGAGGATTTTTTTAACACAAGGCCCAAAGATGAATGTATAGAAAAATGGGAACTAAAAATCACATTTTCAAATGCACTCAAGTAGTGTATGAAATATTATAATGTTGTGTCAAAAAATGAATAAAAAAGTAGTAATTGTTGCACTTAGTTCAGATAACATACATAATTTATTACATTTGGGCATCATGCAATATTACTGTGGTTTAAAAAAAAAGAAGCATCCATTCGTTTTGTCACCAGTGAATGGACTTATCGGTATTTTTAGGATATATTTACTTCATTTTGAATTCAGCTGATATCATAGTACTGAATTTCACTCGTCTGGTTTACTCTTGAATCTGATATGGGTTATTATATATTCATTTTCTGAACTGTATTGTTGAGTGACTCTGGAGCGAGTGTAATAAAGCGTTTCGTGAGCGCTGTGTGTGTGTTTCTGAGTGTTTAGCACAGATTCGTTTACAGGTACAGGATCAGAACTGAACTGTTCAAATCATAGACTGTAAAAAAAGATGGACGACGCCCCTTCGTTCTCTTCCATTGGTGAGAAGTGAAGCCGCCATTGTCCCGATATGGCGCTGACATCTTGAGTCTGTGCAGTTGCGATTTCGGGACCAGACATGCGCAGTAGTGAGCAGGAAGTAAAGCCGCGAAATCAACGCCCTCTCTGGTCCCGCCCTCACTCTCGCTGAATCGAGCGTATGTCCTCTGCTGCAGAACAAACCATTATGTTGTTGCTTCAGGGACTACTTTGCTAAGAGAACCTGTCAATCACAGCTGTCAATCATGTACGCCACAGCACTGTTTTTATAGCATCAAATAACTAACTGAAAACAAACTTATTTTAAAAACAAACACTTGAAATTACATCAGCGTGATGAAAAATACAGTAAATGACAGAAACTATCTTTGGAAAAAGGATATGTGAAGTGTAATTCAATTGTTTAGTTGGTCCCACATTGAATAACAAGGGGAGGCGGGGTTTATGAGCTATACTAGGACCGGTCACCGGGGGGAGATCGAGACGCTTTAGCTTCACTTTTCAGGGCTTGTGCGGCAGGCTTGGTTCAAATACACTGAATCTGATTAAGATTCATATGCTAATATCAAGAGTAGGGATGCACTGATATGAAAATGATGGCCGATAATTCTTTATATTTGAAAGCATTACAGTGTTTATCGGGATGGTTTTGGGTCATTTGTGTGCCCTCTCACTTTAAAGGGACAGTTCCCCCAATCATTTACTCACACATGTCGTTCCAACGCCGTATGAGTTTCTTTCTGTTGAACATTTTTTTTTTTTTTAGCAATGCTAACCAGACATTTGACGGCAACTATTAACTTCCAAAGCATGAAAAACAAAATACCAAGGAGCTTTTTTAAATATTTTTTTTGTGTGTTCAACAGAAGAAAGAAACTCAAACGGCATTGGAACCACTTGAGTGCGAGTAAATGGTTTTTTTTTGGGAGGATAAATCATCCAACCGCGAGCGCTCAGGACAGGGCGGAGGGTTCTGATTAGCGCTGCACGATTAATCGCAATGAAACCGCACGCGATTTGGCGAGGGCTGCGATTATTTTATGCGCAACTTGTCAGAGCACTGCGGCTGATCGGTAGTAAACGCTGCTCCATCTGAACACCAGAGGGCGTCACACACACACACACACGTGTCTAATAAACACAACTGCCTTATTCTGTGTCGGAAGCACATCGTTTCACATAAGGATGCTCAACTGTCGTTATGAAGTGAGTTTGGAGTAAAAGCATGTTATTAAATGTTGTCTTAGTTAGACAAGAGGCTCATAAATGCTTCTCATGTTTGGAAAGATGTTTGACTCGTGTTGCTTTTTCAAATGCACGTTATAAGCGACTCAAACTCTCAGTGCTTTCAGATGTAGCAGTGTTTACAGAGCCGTACATCAACGACAAGCTGCACATAAAAAATAATCGCAGCATTTGCGATTTCATAATCGCGATAAGCCAAATCAGTTTAATTGCGATTTCATGTAAATACATAATCGCACAACCTATTCGTTATTCTATAATAAAATGAACTAATCGAATATTCAAAAATCGTGACTCATCCCTACTCATTAGGTTTAATTAAACATTGTCCAATATAAGACAGAGGATAGATTTAAAAAAAAAAAAAAAAAAAAAAATATATATATATATATATATATATATATATATATATATATATATATATATATATATATATATTAGTTTTTCTACATTTTGGGAAGACAGTATTCCTGTTTTCATCCAAAACGTGTGCGACTATATTGGATCAACAACTCACTATCAACACTCGTCGATGGAGCACTGAGATAGACTCCTGCTGCCGCCTTTTGCAGTTGCAGGTTTTTCGTATTCCACACACACACACATTGATTTTTGAATATTGATATTGAAATTTGCAAATTTTGTTTATGAATGAAGAATTTGCCATATGAAATAAAGAAATTAACAATATAGCCTACTCTAGGGGTTTATTTTTTATCGTCATTATAATAAAAAATAATGTCTTTTAAACTGAAAGAATGTGTAAAATTGGTAGAATCAAATATGTCAGAACCAATGTCAGACCAAAATTGTTGTATCTGAATAATTTCAGCAGAGCTGCATCCTCGTCATCATCATCGTCATCCTGGTGTTGTCATTGCTGTCATTAGGCACGTCATCGCTCTATAGTAGATTTATCCTTATTTTAAAATATAAATAAATTATAATAATCCAACGCTCAATCCTTCAGCGCTCTCTAGTGGCTGTTCATGAAAACAGCATTTTTAGAGGTAGGATTTCTGCCACACACACACACACACACACACACACACACACACACACACACACACACACACACACACGCGCGTTCCTTCCCTATACCTCATTACCTCACTTTTGTATGAGAAAACAGGGCATTTTACAGAACTCTGAAATGCTGTTTGTTTATTGATAATTGATTTCACACAAGGACTATAACTGAAGATTTAGTTCTAAATGTAAAGAATAGCAGATTCCACATGATGACGATGCAGAGGAACAACATTGCTGGAATGGAATCACTTTCAGAACGATTTTCCCATTTGATGAACGATAAAAACTTTGACATCCAATCAGAATCCATCCTGCTTTTATACACTATGTAAATTTTTTTGTTCAAGATTTAAATAATCAGTATAAGTAATAACTCAAATACATCATCAATTCTTCTTCCAAAACATGTTTTTGTCTTTCTATGGCAAGCCTATACACGTGTTTATTTAGACCTATATATGTATATAACAAAAATAAGACCTTTCATTCAAAGGTTTTAAAGAAGGTACACAAATGAACAGTCTTAATCGCTTTTCCATCAGTACTAGATTGAATAGTAGAAAAGTAATATTAAAGGCTACTGAGAAATATGGATTTTGTTAGAAAACTTACACTTATGAATGTAAAATTTGACTTATTCTGAAATGTAAAATGTAGTTTTGGGATATTTGAAGTATGATAAGAGATTGACTCTTATCATACTTCAAATATCCCAAAACTACATTTTCAAAATGCAAATCA
The DNA here is from genome assembly GCF_051911475.1 of Siphateles boraxobius. Taxonomy (NCBI): domain Eukaryota; kingdom Metazoa; phylum Chordata; class Actinopteri; order Cypriniformes; family Leuciscidae; genus Siphateles; species Siphateles boraxobius. Next base: position 5,802,927 of record NW_027509141.1, on the reverse strand, counting down.
AAGGCAACTTTTTCCTTAATAAACATACATTTTTCACACGAATACCAGAAGATGTGTAGGCCTGTTTCGCAGTGCAAAGAGCAAAAACAGCATCAATGTCTTTCTTAAACTTACTAAGGAAATGTTTGACAGGTGCATTATCACGAAAGAAATTTCTTTCACCTTGTTTGTAACAAAAAACTTATGAGGTAATAACCAAACACTTTCCCAATCAAGGTAGAGCAAGATTTGGTGACAACCTCCTTTAAAAATAGAGACCGAATAGATTTATTATTAGTTTTAGACTGTAAAGAACACATTTTACCACATACTGTATCAGTTGGGTTAATTAATTATGGGCAGTTCAGTGTTTATTTAGACCAGTCGGGAACTCGGGATGGTGTTTGGTGGGATTTTGCGTCATCCGTCACTCGGCGTGCCTCGTCAGTTTAATAAACAGTTCACCCAAAAAATGAAGATTTTTGTCATCATTTACTCACACTCAAGATGTTCCAAAGCCGTATGAGTTTCTTTCTTCTGTTGAACACAAAATAATATATTTTGAAGAATGTTGCTAAACCAGACATTTGACGGCCGCTATTAACTTCCATAGTAGGAAAAAAATACCAAGGGGCTTCTTTAAAATACAATATTTTGTGTTCAACAGAAGAAAGAAACTCATACGACGTTGGAACAACTTCAGTGTGAGTAAATTGTGACAAAAATCTTCATTTTTGGGTGAACTGTCCCTTTAATAAATCTGGTTGATTTGCAGCACCAGACCGCACGGTGGCGCCCGCGAACTATCAACTGAACACCGACACTCTTCAGAGCTCGACGGTGAAACTACCAGTCTAAAGTATCTGCAGCTAACATCTTTAAATGATTCAGAAGAAAAAAATCAATTAGTTATCAATATAACTATAAATAATATTCGTCATTAACATCATGCCTGTGAGTTCCAGCGGGGAACAGTGAGGTGTTGTAGCTCTGAACGCCATGTAAACACGAGTTTGTGTGTTTATTCTCCGCTATGACTCTTCCAGCTCTTCAGAAAAACAGTGTTTTCATCAGGAAGATCCTCAGTCAGTTTCCTCAGGACTGCAGTCTGGCCTTCGCTTATGGATCTGCGGTTTTCAGGCAGAATGGAAGCTGTCAAGGTCAGATGAGGGTAAGAAACGCCTCACGTGATGCTCATGTTATGATCTGAAGGAAGTCTGTCACTTGCAATTAAAGTAGATTAATTTCTGCCTAATATATAGTACATCAACCCTGGTGAATCATCATCAGTCAATGGTGTAGTTACTGTTATGGAGTACAAACAAGAAGAACTACTCTACCAGTCAAAAGTTTTGGATTGGTAAGATTTTTAATGCTTTTAAAAGATTCTTCTGCTCACCAAGACCGCATTTATTTGATTGTAAAAAAGTAATATTATTAAATATTATGACAGTTTAATTATCTGTTTTAATATATTTTAAAAAGAACAGCATTCATCTGAAATAGAAAGCTTTTGTAACAAACACTACTGTTCAAAGGTTTGGAGACAGTAAGAATTTTTATTTTGGGGGAGAAGAAATAAAAGAAATCAATACTTTTATTCATCAAGGATGAATTAAATTGATCAACAGTTACAGTAAAGACACTTATAATGTTACAAAAGATTCTATTTCAAATAAATGCTGTTCTTTTGAACTTTATATTCATCAGATAATTCTGGAATAAAAATGTAAAAAACTGTTTTCAACATTGATGATAATAATGACTGTTTAATGATTTCTGAAAGATCGTGTGACTATGATCCTTCAGAAACCATTCTAATATCCTGATTTGATGCTCAAAAATAATAGTTGTGTAAAAAAAAATCATGATTCTTTGATTAATAGAAAGTTATAAAGAACAGCATTTAGTTGAAATAGAATCGTTTGTAACGTAATAAATGTCTTTACTGTAACTTTTTATCATTTAATTGATTTAATTAATCCTTGATGAATAAAAGTATTTATTTATTTTATTTCCCCCCCCCAAAAAAATTACACTTTACTATATATTCACATAGACAACAGCTGTTTTACATTTAAAATAATATTTCACAGTATTACTGTTTATTTTATTTTATTTGTAATAGAATAAATGCAGGCTTGGTGAGCAGAAGAGACTCTTAAAAAACATTAAAAATCTTACCGATCCAAAGACTTTGACTGGTAGTGTGTGTTTATTCTTGATAAGTGCTTGTGTTTTGTGTGTTTCAGAGGAACATGCTGGATTTCGTGTTTGCCGTGGACGATCCGGTCACATGGCACACCCTGAACCTGATGGAGAACCGCAGGCATTACTCGTTCCTCAGATTCCTGGGGCCGAAACACATCAGCAGAATCCAGAGCGAGTGTGGAGCCGGAGTTTACTTCAACACACTGATTCCTGTGGATGACCGGGTATCAAACTTACACACGTCCCCCTGTAGTCAATCATTTTATCCCTTAAAACTCATCTTTGATCATCAAAATGACATATTTAAATGTTTTTTTTTGCCTTAAAATATCTTGAATGTAACTCGACACCCTTGCCTCATTTAGTATGCGCGGTTCTATGAATATGCAAATGAGCCCCGCCTCCACTCACTCACTCAGCTCAGAAATCAACTCGTTGACGATCACACGTTGATCTGATTGGTTACAAGGTAGTTTGTGACGTCAGAAACACCACCGATTTCAAAGCGTGTTTTTGAGACTGTCTTTGGTTCACTGCAGTTTTAAGGAGAAAATACTCAGCAATGCTGTCGACTTATGAATTTACTCATGGATTGACTTAAAGCATATTAAAAACACCACATAGACATATAAACAACATTAAAAACTTGATTTTCTCCACAGGAGGACTAAAGAAATTATTTTGTTAAGAAAAGATGCATTAAATTGATCAAAAGTGAGAGTTAAAGGATTATTCACCTCAAGATGAAAATTTCCTAATAATTTACTCACCCCAATGCCATCCAAGATATCCATGTCTTTCTTTCCTCAGTGGAAGAGAAAATACATTTTTTTGAGGAAAAAAATCTTATCTTAAAGTCTTATCGAGCGAAACGATGGGTCATTAAAAAAAAATATATATATATATTTATATATAAATATATATATATAATATATACTTTTTATACCATACTTTTTAACTACAATTGTTTGGATTGAGCTGATCTGCAACGTGCCGGGAACTACGTACGATCGTTTCGCGAGATAAGCCCCTCCTCCTCAGCTGCGATCGTGCTCAGTCCGTTAAAGCAAATCAAAGATCTTTGAAACTGCATTGATTTGGACTTCCCAACATTGGTTACCATTGAAGTCCATTATTCAAAGAAAAATCCAGAAATGTTTTCCTCAAAAAACTTATTTTCTCTTCCACAGAGGAAAGAAAGACATGGATATCTTGGATGGCAAATTATTAGGAAATTTTCATTTTGAGGTGAACTAATCCTTAAAGACATTTATAATGTAGGATAAGATTCAATTTCAAATAAATGCTGTTCTTTTGAACTTTCTATTCTTTGAAGAATCCTGAAAAAATAACTGATAGTTTCTTGAGCATCAAATCATCATATTATACTGATTTCTGAAGGATCGTGGGACACTGAAGACTGGAGTAATTTACTATATTTTCACATAGAAAACTGCTGTTTTACATTGGAATAATATTTCACTGTTTTTACTGTATTTTTGATCAGATAAATGCAGCCTCGGAGAGGAATTCACCAAAATGCCGTTTGTGACGTCTGTTGTGTTTGCAGTTGATCAAGTACGGCGTGATCAGCACTGAAGCTCTGATCGATGATTTACTCCACTGGAAGACGCTGTACGTCGCAGGCCGATTACACAAACCTGTGAGTGTTATCAGCAGTTCAAAGAGTCGGTGTTTCCCCAAACCATCGTTCAACTGGACATTCGCAAACAGCATCGCAGAGTTGTGTGTGTGTGTGTGTGTGTGTGTAACGACAGATCTCGACCTGTGATTAGAAGAGTTTAGTGTTTGCATGACACGTGGACTCAATAAATCCTGATCTTGAGCAAAATAAGCAAGATGACATTCAGTGCAATCTATATCTTTTATTTAGAACACATACAAACGTCATTTACGTCTTTTAGTTTGTCAAGAGATTTAAAGCGTCGTTTTTGAAGAGTGCGCATGTGTGAACGAGCTCTAGAACGAGACTATGATTGAATCTGGAAATAAAGCAAAATAACTGAGAAAAATAAGAAACCCGAGAAATGTCTTGGCTGGCAGTGACATGGTTAATTTTGGGCACTTACAGTCAAACCCAAAATTATTGAGACACCAGATATAAATTTTAATATTTTTTTTACTAGTGTGTGCAGGACACTATAGTTCATAGTCAGTGAGGACAGCAAAATAAAGTAAACTGTGACATATTATACCTAAATATTCTTCATACAGTGACTACCAGTAAAACTTTGGGACCAAAAATGATTCCGATACTTTGACCTGATTATGTTTTGCTGAAGTGTTTTGTCTTTAAAGGCACACTATGCAGGATTTCCGTTTTTGTCAAACAGCGCCCCCTAGAGTCGCTGTACAGTACTTGTATTTAACGTTACTGTCGTAAATACCACTCACGCAGAGCGTATCTGCACTCACGGCCTCTGCACTTCATAATAATAAAGTATCCTACCGCGTTTGATGGCTTATAACGTTTGTACATGATTGCAGCTAAATTACAAGTAAATAGCCAATAGCCTATAGCAGGGGTTTTCAAATTGGGTTAATGTGAGCCTCCCGTTACAGTGGGTTAGGACAGCCGAGCCCCCCCTTCCCCAAAATCCCGCCCGCCTGCCCTAACCCACACACACCTCTGCAGTAAATGCCATCTTTTGTGTGTTCCAGGCAGGAAATGGTGAGTTTCAATAAAAACTGACAAAATCTAAATATTTTTAATATTGTATTTGACGACATTTTATTTCCACAACTTTTTAAAAAGTGCATTCATAAACTATTCTTTGCAACAGCAAATCATTTCCAACTGTATGGAGGCCTAATTAAGGTACTTTTAAAATCACTGAACATCAGTAAGCCTAACCACAAGTCAACAAAACATGCTTGATGCTTAACATGTGCAATGCAACGAGTAGCAGTGTTTCGCCGATGTTATGGGGTTTGCCTGCCTTCGCTATACGTGACACGATAAGATGCTTCTGCCGCCTTTATGTTAATAGTGCCAAACAACTGTATTATGCTTTTTTGTGACTGCAAATCATGAGGTTTCCTCTCAAAAAACTCAACTGGCTTGTTCACTAAATTCGTGTGCTTAGTTTGAATGTGACGCCGAAGTTTGCATGGTCTCATGCAATCATTTGCTAGCACCTCCTTGCAGATCACACACTGCGGCAGAGGTGCAGCTTCGGACCCTGACTACTCAGGATCATATTTCCTTCGTTTTTTGATGGGTCCTGTCTCATCCCTTAATGCTGACTTTTGTTGACTTGGGAAAAGGAAACGATGCATTTTAAAGCTAATACACGCTTTACACACAATTACCGATATCGGGAGCTAAAGTCCTGAGTCTGAATTTTTTTATGGCACCTTTTTATGAATAAAGGCCATTATCACTGACATTAATATAGCTACTGATGTCCCCATGAAAATGATTTCCCCCAAAATTTTAAACATTTATTAGGCTTCAAAAAATATAACAACTTCTAATTTAAGTTAACTTAAAACAATCCTCACTTAAAACCATAATAAATGTCATATTTCCCTGTAGGCTACCTTTCCTGTCTAACAGGTATGAAATATACAGAAATTGAATAAAGTTATAAAGCAGTTCTCACTGCATAAATTATAAATGAAATATAGATTAAACCTTATTAAAGCTACAAGCGTTCTTTAGTCAAAAGCAGTGAGTAATTTTCTCTGTTCCCTTTGTTCTTTGGTTAACTTTACTGACAGAGAATGAGTGCCGCTGTCACTTTAAGATCGCCCGCATCTCATTCTCTCACTTCTCTTTACTTCTATTTAAGATTTTATTTAACTCATTTAAGACTGTTCTTGTGAGGATACTCGCCAAAACTGACATTTTGGCACAAATGTGTGGGTTATTCTTCGTTTGTGACGATCTGCGGCTGGAGTGCCCGCTTGAGCCTCTGGAGGGCACTCCTTCCTAGTTTATTGTTTCCATTATGTTTCACCCTGGACTGATTATGGTTTATTTGTTGCACCTGTTTTAGATTGAGCGTCCCTGATTTAAGCCTGAGTTTTCCCTTTGTTCAGGGCTCAGTATTGTAAGTGTTTGTATGTGTCTGACTGCATTACCTAGCCTTGTTCCAGTTTCCTTGTATTCTAGTGTTTCGGTTCCTTGATTATCTGCCTGTTCCCGGTTTCCCGTTTGCCTTATCCCTGCACGGATTTGATGTTTGTTTGGACTGCTTACCTGGTTTTGACCCCTGCCTGTTTCCTAGTACCTGTCTCTGGATTCTCCTCTTAATAAAGCCTGCGTTTGGATCACCTCTGTCCATGTTCCATGTGCAGTTTCATGACAGAATACTGAGCCACAACTGATCCAGCGGCTGAGAGGAACACGGACCTCGATATGGATCCCACAGCGCAGATCGTAAGCCTCCGTCAAGGAGAACGTCCTCTCAAGGTTTTTGTGACAGATTTTTTGAAGCTCTCTCGTCAGTCCTACTTGAATGATTTCTGTTTGATGATGCTCTTTCAGGGAGGACTGTCTGAACCGCTCGGCTCTGCTATACCATTTCCGTGTTCAAGCTGGACTCTAACCCAATATATTGACCTGGCCCTTTCCATGAGCGGTTCGGCTTTTACTGTGGATTTTTTGAAACTTTTGCTTCACAAAGGACCCGACGATTCGCCACTTTACAAGGTACCCACTGAATCCACGCATCAATTGTCTCCCGGTGAACCAGCGCATCACAAGTGCTCCGCCGAGTTTGCGCTACATGAAAGCCCAGTTGAACCAGCGCTTCGTAAAGGGTCCGCCGTATCCACGCAACATGTGAATCCCGACGTTCTAACACTTCACGTAAGCTCCGTTATATTCCTGCCTCAAGAGTTTTCTACTGAGTCTGAGCACGTGCCAGCTGAATCAAGTGAGTCAAGTGAGTCAAGTGAGTCAAGTGCCGAGTCAAGTGAGTCAAGTGCCGAGTCAAGTGAGTCAAGTGCCGAGTCAAGTGAGTCAAGTGCCGAGTCAAGTACCGCCGAATCAAGTGAGTCAAGTACCGCCGATTCAAGTGAGTCAAGTGCCGCCGATTCAAGTGAGTCAAGTGCCGCCGATTCAAGTGAGTCAAGTGCCGCCGATTCAAGTGAGTCAAGTGCCAGTGAGTCAAGTGCCGCCGAGTCAAGTGAGTCAAGTGCCGCCGAGTCAAGTGAGTCAAGTGCCGCCGAGTCAAGTGAGTCAAGTGCCGCCGAGTCAAGTGAGTCAAGTGCCGCCGAGTCAAGTGAGTCAAGTGCCGCCGAGTCAAGTGAGTCAAGTGCCGCCGAGTCAAGTGAGTCAAGTGCCGCCGAGTCAAGTGAGTCAAGTGCCGCCGAGTCAAGTGAGTCAAGTGCCGCCGAGTCAAGTGAGTCAAGTGCCGCCGAGTCAAGTGAGTCAAGTGCCGCCGAGTCAAGTGAGTCAAGTGCCGCCGAGTCAAGTGAGTCAAGTGCCGCCGAGTCAAGTGAGTCAAGTGCCGCCGAGTCAAGTGAGTCAAGTGCCGCCGAGTCAAGTGAGTCAAGTGCCGCCGAGTCAAGTGAGTCAAGTGCCGCCGAGTCAAGTGAGTCAAGTCCCGAGTCAAGTGAATCTAGTGCCGTGTCAAGTGAATCTAGTGCCGTGTCAAGTGAATCTAGTACCAAGTCGAGTGAATCAAATGAGTCGAGCCAAATGAGTGAATCCAGTCAAGTCAGTGTATCAAGCCCAGTGACTCGCCGTCGCAGGAGGAGGAGGACTCGTTTGGTTCGCCAGGCTCCGGTGGGTGTTCCCAGACGCCTCGCCCTGCCGGCCCCGCCTCTGCGCCTCGCCTTACCTGCGCCTCTCAAGCTTCGGGAGCCTTTTCCAGTAGCGGTTTCCAGCCCGGAGGCTTTAGCTTTCAATTTCCCCATGAACTTTTTTGGGGGGGGCAATAGGTACCCTAAGAGGGCCATGGAGGTGGCATCTACGTGGACCCTTGCACTACCACCTACACCTGAGAGGGTCATGGAGGTGGTGCCTACATGGACCTTTGCACAACCACCTTCGCCTGAGCTTACCATGTCACTGGTCCTGTCCAGCCCTGTGCTCCCCACGTCTTGGTCCCCTGTTAAGTGTACTCTGCCCTGGTCCTGTGTTATGTGTACTCTGTCCTGTTCTCCTGTCACTTATGCTCCAGCCTGTCTTCCTGCCAAGCATGCTCCGCCCTGGCTACTTGCGGAGCGTGCCTCCCCGTGGTCTCTTGCCCTGCTCTGGTCTCCAGGCCCCAGGTCTCTCCATGGGCCTGGCCCCCTGCCTCTCCACGGGCCTGGCCCTCCATCCCATCCCCCGTCGACCTCCCTCCGGAGCTCTTAGGAGCGTCTGGAAGCCGCTCCTTAGAGGGGGGGTTATGTGACGATATTCGGCTGGAGTGCCCGCTTGAGCCTCTGGAGGGCACTCCTTCCTAGTTTATTGTTTCCATTATGTTTCACCCTGGACTGATTATGGTTTATTTGTTGCACCTGTTTTAGATTGAGCGTCCCTGATTTAAGCCTGAGTTTTCCCTTTGTTCAGGGCTCAGTATTGTAAGTGTTTGTATGTGTCTGACTGCATTACCTAGCCTTGTTCCAGTTTCCTTGTATTCTAGTGTTTCGGTTCCTTGATTATCTGCCTGTTCCCGGCTTCCCGTTTGCCTTATCCCTGCACGGATTTGATGTTTGTTTGGACTGCTTACCTGGTTTTGACCCCTGCCTGTTTCCTTGTACCTGTCTCTGGATTCTCCTCTTAATAAAGCCTGCGTTTGGATCACCTCTGTCCATGTTCCATGTGCAGTTTCATGACATCGTTCAAGCGCGAAAGAGAACTCGATACTGGCGCGTGTCTTTCTGTGTGTGTGTGTGTGTGTGTGTGTGTGTGAGTGTCAGGAGGACATTCACTGACAGCGCATTCTCTTTTCGTCTTGTCGCGAATTAATGGTTTAAAAGCATTTGCGTGAATAAGAGCGTGATCATATACAAACATGTATCGCATGCGTTGCCGGAATACTTTAAGCCCTGCGATATTAATAGAGCTGCATACAGAGTTATTTTTTCTTCTCATGTCGCGCCTCCCCAGTGGCTCTTTGGCGGCCCCCAGGGGAGGCGTGCCTCACCTATTGTAAACCGCTGGGGCCTATAGTGTTTTTTGAGTGTAATGTAAACATTACAAAATGCCAGATGACATCAGTAAAGTTACATGTACGTTGCATTGTTTCGTAACATTGTCCGTTATGATGTCGTTAGACATGATTATTGCAATTTATCATAATGGTTTGCAAATTGCGCTCATTTACACCATTTACAATATGTAGGCTTATTTATGTCCTGATAATTATGTGAGATATTGACAACTGTTCTCATGATAATCGCAGGAATCAACTTTAACAGTGAAAGCCTGAGCGAGTGGCACTCTTGTGCGGTTCCTTGCGCGGTCAGATTCTCCTTTCCTTTTCCTAGTCTCTTCCGACCACGCTTTCTTCGTTTTTTTTTGTTTCTTTGTTTTCGAGACGACCAACATTCAACCCGAAAAGTGTCATATAACCATTCCAATAACTCCAAAGCTGTTCAGTTAAGCTAAAAAACTGCATAGTTCCCCTTTAAGTGCTAATGCACCTTTTTACATCACAGAATGAACAACATGAAGCATTGCTTGGTGATTGGTTGAGCTAAACTGGTATTATCTAATTGTGTAGTTAAATTTAACAGCTGACAGATATTCAACATAATTCATGTGTGCGACAGTAAATAAAGTGTGCTAATGTGATAAATGTTGAAGGCGTCTGAATAAGCGTTGGGTTGACTGTGTGCGTGATGTTGTCAGTGTCAGATACGTCATGTTCTCCTGAAGTGTGAGTCTGGTGTTCTCCACAGGTTCGAGTTCTGCTGCAGAGTGACAGTGGGAAACTGCGATCTGCTCTCGTAGGGAACTTGAAGAGTGCCGTGACCGCTTCGTTCCTCATGCTGCCCGAGAGCTTCTCCGAGGAAGAGCTGTTCCTGCAGATAGCAGGACTGTCCTACTCCGGTGAGGCTTTCTCACACGCAGTTACATTTCTACTCTAATCTGTGTTTGTTTTTTCAGTCAGAAATCTCCCCTTCAGGAGCTTTACACACACCTAACTCTTCTATTACACACACACACACACACACATACACACACCTAACTCTTCTATTACACACACACACACACACACACACACACACACACACCTAACTCTTCTATTACACACACACACACACACACACACACCTGACTCTTCTATTACACACACACACACACACCTGACTCTTCTATTACACACACACACACACACCTGACTCTTCTATTACACACACACACACACACACTCACACACACACACTCACACACACACACCTTACTCTTCTATTACACACACACACACACACACACACACACACACACACACACCTAACTCTTCTATTACACACACACACACACACACACACACACACACACACACACACACACACACACACACACACACATCTAACTCTTCTATTACACACACACACACACACACACACACATCTAACTCTTCTATTACACACACACACACACACACACACACATCTAACTCTTCTATTACACACACACACACACACACACACACATCTAACTCTTCTATTACACACACACACACACACACACACACATCTAACTCTTCTATTACACACACACACACACACACACACATCTAACTCTTCTATTACACACACACACACACACACACACATCTAACTCTTCTATTACACACACACACACACACACACACATCTAACTCTTCTATTACACACACACACACACACATCTAACTCTTCTATTACACACACACACACACACATCTAACTCTTCTAACTCTTCTATTACACACACACACACACACACATCTAACTCTTCTATTACACACACACACACACACACACACACACACACCTAACTCTTCTATTACACACACACACACACACACACACACACCTAACTCTTCTATTACACACACACACACACACCTAACTCTTCTATTACACACACACACACACACCTAACTCTTCTATTACACACACACACACACACATCTAACTCTTCTAACTCTTCTATTACACACACACACACACACACACACATCTAACTCTTCTATTACACACACACACACACACACACACACACACACACACACCTAACTCTTCTATTACACACACACACACACACACACACACACCTAACTCTTCTATTACACACACACACACACACCTAACTCTTCTATTACACACACACACACACACACCTAACTCTTCTATTACACACACACACACACACACACACACACCTAACTCTTCTATTACACACACACACACACACACACACCTAACTCTTCTATTACACACACACACACACACGCGCACACACACACACACACACACACACACACACACACACACACACACACACACACACACACACACACACACCTAACTCTTCTATTACACACACACACACCTAAGTCTTCTATTACACATACACACACACACACACACACACACACACACCTAACTCTTCTATTACACACACACACACCTAAGTCTTCTATTACACACACACACACACACGCACTGGCAAACACACACACCTAACTCTTCTATTACACACACACCTAACTCTTCTATTACACACACACCTAACTCTTCTATTACACACACACACACACACCTAACTCTTCTATTACACACACACGCACGCACGCACGCATACACACACACACCAAACTCTTCTATTACACACACACACCAAACTCTTCTATTACACACACACACAGACAAAAATATACACACACATAAAAACTGTGGCGCAGCTAATCTGGTTCATTTCTTCCTTTTTTTTGGCTAGTAGAAGTTATTATAAAATTTAGATTTCATACCTTAATTTCTTATTTAAACAAAATCCTGTCACCCAGCATCTCATCCCTTCCTCTTTCATCCTCATCACCAGAAATATATTTTAGGTGGACAGATTAATACAGTACAAAGAACATCAAAAAATGTACAAAGAACACCTTTTCTGTTCACCAAATGCTTTATAATCTTCGCTATTGCTTCAATGCAAATGAACAAGCGCACCGTTATTTGATGCGTAGTGACCATAGACTGTAAACAAAATAGCAGTGACGTGTGTGTTCAAGTCAGCCAGATATGAGCAGATTCTGTGCAATATATATCATGATGAATCACGAGTATTTGAGCTAAATCTGCGCAGATTTGGTTTACACTAACTTCTCCAGCAAAGTGAGTAAAGATAATAACTAACCCGCCAAATTGGCTAGTGATTTGACAGCGTTACCACCATAGTTCATTTTACATGCATGTGGCGGGTGTTTATTTCAAACCCTGGTTATAATCCATTAATTCAGTTTTTGAGCATTGTCTGGAGTGCTTTGGATCACAGACTGAAGTTTGATCTATTTTTAAAGAAAAGACACTTGGCAGATTATTACTGAAGTGAAGAATAGTTTAAAAAAGTGAACTTCATACATTTATTGTTATAATAAATGCACAATAATACCATCTTTTTTTTAATCAAAATGTTTCATACCAAGTTTACTCTCAAACTGTGAGAAAATAAATAAATAACAAACACGATGTGTTCCAAATTTAAGTTTGATATCCTAAGAAATGAGCTTTTAGTCAGTGTGTTTGGCTGCAGTACCAAACGCTTCCCCTAGATTAAATTCACCTCCCATTCATTTCCAATCCGCTCATTTTTGACCACAAACAAAACAAGAGTGACTGTTTTTTTTCGGGACCATTTAACATTTTCGAAGGTTGTTCACACAGCATGTGCCAAAGCGTAACATTTTTTGGTAAAAAATGACTGAAGTGCACTAGAGGGTTATAAACTTTTGTTCACTTCAGCAATAATCTGCCAAGTGTCGTCTTCAAAAAGAAGAACTTTGAAACTACAAAGCATTCAAGATTTATGAACGTCTAAGTCTTTGCTCAAAAACTAAATAAATGGATCATAACTACTGCACAAATATAATTTACTACCATAAAATCACCTAAAAATGCAAAATATTAAGTAAACAAAGAAACATGGTCAAACTAAAATATAATACATTCATTTAATTGATAAACAACAACAAAAACACGAGCAGCACCAGAGGATTAATATGTCATTCAAATAAAACAAGTATTTTTAACCTGGCTTTATCCAATGCTCAAATTTCTGTTTTGAAAATGGATGCAAATCAATGCATATTTAATTAAACAATACCTAATTTGCATATTTTTTTAACATAGCTTTTCAGTAAGCTTGTAATAAATATAAAACCTTTTGCAATTCTTAATGTAATCCAATGTGGAAGTACGTTGATATCTATGCGTATGTATTTTATTGCTTGTCTTCTGTGTGACTGTAGGGGATTTCAGGATGGTGATCGGCGAGGATAAAGCCAAGGTCTCCAACATCGTGAAAGACAACATGGATGACTTCCGCAGGTTATACAGCAGGATACTTCAGGAGTGTCCTCAGGTGGTGTACAAGCCTCAGCAGGGCCGGCTCGAGGTGAGACACTCCTCTGTTACAGGACAATCCCTGGGGATTATTCCTCTGATATCAGGCAGATTCACTCGCTCATACCTGGGTCATCCCTAGGTCAGGTCAAGTCAAGTCAATATAGACTGTTTCAAATCAGCTTCACAGTGATAATAGGAAATTACAGTAACAGAGATTGTTTGGCTTTACAGCATCCCTAGAATAAGGTTATTGTCCAGCTAAAGTTAGTTTTGATTGATTCACTTCCGTTGAAAAGATCATTAGTTATTAACTTTTTAAAAAAAGTTTTAAAAAAAGTTATCTCCGCGCAAACTTCAAAAACGTGAATCTGTGCAAACACTGACGGTGTTTACATGTATATTACGTGTTTAGTCTATAGGTATTGCGTTTGAATATATATGTGCGCAGGCGTGTGGTCTTTCTTTTCAAATTGACCTCAACAAATTACCTGTCCTGCCGTAAAAATTCATAATACATCATTTTTTTTATCGCTTTTTATAGTGAGCTACTGGAGAGCTTAGAGATTGTTTGAAAGTAGGGTTCGAAAGTAGGGATAAGAAACTTATCGATTCCTAATTTCGATTCCTATAAGGTAAAAAAACAACAACAAAAACTTGGATATCATTCACATCTAGTCTTATTGCAAAACATTCAATTGTAGCTTAACAAAAATCAACAGGCTATAACACTTGCGTAAGGCCTTTGGTTTAAAAACACCATAGAAAAACAACTAGCCTAACTAATATAAATTTCAAGCATTATTAAAGACAAGTAAACGCTCAGGAATTAAAAAAAGGAAAACCTATACAGTACATAATGTTGTTTGGAGGTCAGTGTGGTGGTGCAAACAAAAGACAATTAAACAATTAACATAGCAAAAATCACAAGCTTGTCAAACACAAAAATAAAACAATATTAATGTGACCCACAAATTGCATTATTATACATTATATATAGTAGTTTAATGTACGACTGACACTATAACTCGGAAAAAACGTGAATTTTTTTTCATTGAATTTTCATTGTGGGTGAACTACACAATACATATTGAAGCATTTTTGTATTCTGCTATATTGTTACACCCCTATAAAACAATCAATTTAGCAAAAATCACAAGCTTGTCAAACACGGATAACAGCGATCATGACTGAGATGAGCAAACACACTGAGAGGGCTCAAAACGACCTGCATGTGTGATGTGTGATCCGTTATTAACCCAACTAACCTGTTGATCTGCGTGTGTCAGGTGGATAAGAGCCCCGAGGGCCAGTTCACGCAGCTCATGGCTCTCCCGCGCTCGCTCCAGCAGAAGATCACGGCTCTGGTGGACCGGCCCGGCAAGAACCGGGACGTGGAGGAGATCCTCCTGCAAGTGGCACAGGACCCGGACTGCGGATCCGTCGTACAGCAAGGTGACGCTACAACAACATGACCCTAGTGTGTGTGTGTGTGTGTGTGTGTGTGTGTGTATATACGCTACAACAACCAGACCCTGATGTGTGTGTGGGTGTGTGTGTGTGTATACGCTACAACAACCAGACCCTGGTGTGTGTGTGTGTGTGTGTGTGTGTGTGTATACACTACAACAACCAGACTCTGATGTGTGTGTGTGTGTGTGTATACGCTATAACAACCAGACCCTGATGTGTGTGTGTGTGTGTATATATAAATATAAATATATATATATATATATACACTACTAGTCAAAGGTTTTGGATCGGCAAGATTTTAAATGTTTTTGAAAGAGTCTCTTCTGCTCACCAAGGCTGGATTTAAAAAAACAAAACAGTAATATTGTGAAATATTATTAGAATGTAAATCAGCTGTTTTCTATGTGAATATCTAGTAAAGTGTAATTTATTCCTGTAATCAAAGCTGAATTTTCAGCATCATTACTCCAGTCTTCAGTGTCACATGATCCTTCAGAAATCACTATAATATGATGATTTGATGCTCAAGAAACATTTATGAATATTATCAGTGTTGAAAAAAGTTGTGCACATTTTTATTTCAGGATTCTTTGACGAATAGAAAGTTCAAAAGAACAGCATTTATTTGAATTAAAAAGCTTTTGTAACATTAAACACTACCGTTCAAAAGTTTGGGTTCAGTACGAATTTGTTTTTTGGGGGGGAAAGAAATAAAATAAATCAATACTTTCATTCATCAAGGATGAATTAAATTGATGAAAAGTGACAGTAAAGATGTTTATAATGTTACAAAAGATTCTATTTCAGATAAATGCTGTTCTTTTCAACTTTCTATTCATCAAATAATCTTAAAAAAAAACTGTTTTCAACATTGATAATAATCATAAATGTTTCTTGAGCATCAAATCATCATATTATAGTGATTTCTGAAGGATCATGTGACACTGAAGACTGGAGTAATGATGCTGAAAATTCAGATTTGATCACAGGAATAAATTACATTTTAAAAGATATTAAAACAGAAAACAGTCATTTTAAATTTTCATAATATTTTACAATATATATTTATATTTTATTTTTAATCAAATAAATGCAGCCTTGGTGAGCAGAAAAAAACTTTTAAAAACATTAAAAATTTTACAGATCAAAGACTTGAATGGCTGTGTGAGCGAAACTGAAGAACAAACGGACATAATTTCCAACAAAATCAGGCCAAAACCTTCCGGGAATAGTTCGCTCCGACAGGTAAACACCTCTGCACTCCCATTGGTCCGTGGCGATGATGTAATATGTGGGTGTGTCTCTGAGGCTCCGCATCCTTTGAGGTGTAAATCGTCTCCAGTTTATTTCTTCTGTTCAGTCGGTCGAGGTTCAGACGCGAGTAAAAACACGAATAACATAAATAGTGCATTATTTCCTCCAGCTGAGACTCTTCAGATGCGACTGTTCAACATGATGGTTTTGAACTGCTTGAAATATGATTGAAATCACTTCAAGAAAGGAAAATACAGTAAAGTGCAACACAAGTCTGTCATATCGGCTACATAAAATTATACTGAGAATATCATTATATAGATTTTAATGTTGAGACGTTTGTTTTTGTTATCAGGCTCTCAAAAATGATATACAAATCTGTATTTAGATTTATCAGCCAATATATCGGTTATCAGCTATCAAATATGAAGAATTATCGGTTATCAACCAAAATGTTCATATCAGTGCATCTGTACTGGTTTCTCATTTTCATGGTGTTTATTTTGTTATTGAGAGGAAAGCGCAGAACACATTTACATATTCATCTAAGCGTATGAGGGATGTTCACTAACAGAACATCACTGCCAACGTGTTTTTACCCGTGAGCCAAGAACGTAAAGAAGTTTGCCGTGAGTACATCAGGGTCTCATAAACACATGAACTGCACGACGCTCGAGAGTTGGGTCTACTTTACAGCGTTTGACACGAGATGACTGAGAGGGCGAGTGAGCCGTGGTTTTGGAGAGACTCACCAAACTGGCCGGCTGGGTTTAGTCGGTGTTGAGTTTCTCCACGGCCTCACCCTCATGTCTCATTGTCATAATAACCGTCAGCGTTTCTCACCAACACCTGCCTGTGTCTGTGCTTACACTGAGACACTACTGACATACACTCTTAACAGTCGCCAGAATATTACTATTATCTGTCAGTCACTGTGAGAAACCTTGATTTCGCTGAAATGACCACTTCTGTATAGTGTTGTTTTCGGCGGCCTGTTTTAATTTTAGTTTTAGTCTCGTCTTTGTGTCAAGCTGTCATTTTTTATCTTTTATTAGTTTTAGTCTCGTTCATACTCTTTTTAGTCTAGTCAAGGTTCAGTCGACTAAAAGTCTCAGCATTTTAGTCAGAATATTCCATGACTATTTTCGTCTAGTTTTAGTCAATTGATATTGTATTTTAGTCTCTTTTTCGTAATGCAATTCTGTTTAACCCAGTCAATATAGTGTAAGTACCCAGTAGTATAGACCAAACCAAATGTAATTTCTTCTTTTTCTCCCAAAACACTTTCTCTTGTCAGTTAACTTTGTTTGTTGTCGTTTACGCTAACTCACGCGGCTGCATCTGCTGAATAACGCTTGAGGAAGTGATGTCATCTGCGTCTGCACGCATGACCTGATGCAGCCCCTGAAGTGAGACAGGAAACAGAAATACTGCAAAATAATAATAATAACGCGACTAAACGAGACGAAATAACGTTATTACATTTCGTCTCGTTCTGCTCAAACAAAAGAAAGACATTTTAGCATAGTTTTTAATTTGTAAACCACATTTAGTCTAGTTTTTTATTCATCGACAATATTGCATTATACATTTAATTATAGTGATCATCACATGACCAGCATTTACGTTGCGTCTCGTCTCGTTTTCTTTTAATTACGTTATTTCACTTTTCAGTTATGTAACACTTAGATTGAATATATATTTATTCACTAATAACTTTTAAAAATGACAGCAGTTCTGCATGCAGAAGACGTGTTATAAGGGATGCACCGATATGAACATTTTGGCCGATACCAATAACCGATAAATCTTTATATTTAAAAGCCAATAACCGATATATTGGCGGATAAATCTGAATCCAAATTTTTATATACTTTTTGAGAGCCTGATTGCAAAAACAAAACTCTCATGTTCTCATTATTATTTTATGTACCCGATATGACAGACTTGTTGCACTTTACTGTATTTTCCTTTTTTGAAGTGATTCCAATCATATTTCAAGCAGTTCAAAACCATCTTGATGAACGGTCACATCTGAAGCGTCTCAGCTGAAGGAAATAATGCATTATTTATCAGCTTTAATATATCGGCCACATTTTCTCATCGGGCCGATAATGATAATATTAAAAATTAACATATATTGACTGATATGGTGGCCTATATATTATGCATCCCTACTTGATATACTTCTTGTAATTGCCAAATTATGATTTGTTATCATACATAATTACACTGTTTTCACAGGAATCTCATCGATAGTGAAAACCTCCAGTCTAACACAGAGTGCCAAAGGAATCGCCACCGCGGGTGAGAGTTCAGAGTTCATCTGATCCTTCATTCTTCAGATGTGGGACAAACATTTCAAAACTTTGATTACTTATGTGTTGAAAAAAATCATTTGATTTTCTCTATTCTTGATCAAAAGTATGATATAATCATGTCCTGAAAGCATAACAGAAGGATGAGTTTAATTTTTGAATCTTTTTTTTTTTTTTACAATACCAGAATATTTATTAGACATTTATAAATGTTTTTAATTTGCTCGTACTGTAAGCCTTTCTTTGTTACAGTAAATGGAGCTGAAATCCTCCTTGCTTTGATGTTTGATCTGTATTCTGGAGTTTAATATTCTTTCATCTTAGCACTCAAGAATCAGTTTTGGTGTTTCTGAAATTGTGATTTGCATAAATGTTTTCATTTATTGATTCTACATTTATTACTGACACACTGATGTTGAAACTTGTTTTACAGGTCTCTTCAAAACAGTGTCATACAGCGCAAGAAAGCTGCAGAAAATGTGGAGAGGCTGGCGTAGAAAACCCTCGTGACTGACAATTATTTCCAAACACATTTCACAATAACTCATAATTGTGTCAAACATAGTAATATTTCCACAGTTGATATTTATTAACAGTCGAAGCATTAAACTAATGACTGGATCCATTCATACTCTATATTCCTAAGAAAACGTCAATAAACTTTTCTAAAAATATTCTTGTAAAGTGTGTTTTTTGTGTATTTGCGTACTTCCCCTTCACATTGTACCTGTTGCAAGGACACTATGACGTCACTCTCTCATTAGCATAATGCATGCTGATCTCATTCCCTTGACCTCGACCAATGAGAATGCTCGGCACTCATCACCTGCTAGGAAGAGAATTCCATCATTCCAAGCATTCTTCCCCACAGCTCTGCTTCACACTCACACACACACACACTCCTGGATTACCGCATCAAACATTGGATCTTTCCCACTGGATTTAGCGCTGTTTTGGGGCTTTTTTGCTCGGGATCTCTCATCGACTTTGTGATTGTGGAGATTTCAAAGTGGCGCTTCAAAGTGGTACGTAGTTTGTTCTTTAACATGTAAGAAAGAGTGGTTATACACGGAGTTATGATCAGTACAGCAGCAGCAATCGTAAATAAAACAGCACTTGTAAGGAAAGAGTCGAAGACAACGACACGTTACAATATTCCGGAACATGTGAGGTCATTAATAAGTAACGTGCGAGCAATTGATAGTAAAACATTAATGACTAACTTAAAAGCGCGCGACTAAAATGCAAATGCACCGCAAACATTTTTAAGGAAACGCGCGCGTGTGGTTGATTACCGTGATAGCGGCGCGTTCTCATTCTGCGCGTCCACAAAGCGCATTCCCGAAGTTATAATTCCCATTTTAAAGTTGGGATCTCCTGTAGGAAAGCGCTCGTTTGTGTGTGTGTGTGTGTGTGTGTGTGTGTGGAATGCGCTCTGGGAATGTTAAGTGTGGGAAGAGCGAGCAGTGTTTCAGATCTCCACATGTTTGCGCTGTTTATTCTGGTAATGCGTGAGAAAACATGTGGATTGTGGCAAAGAGCTTCCCAGTATTTACTTATATAGTTTAATTCTGGATGCGACGTCATGAAAAGAATGTTTCATTCTGTGTTGCTGATTTTACAGGGTTAATTCATCCAAAAATGAAAATTATCCCTTATTTTACTCACCCTCAAGCCACCCTATGTGTTTATTTATGACTTCTTTTTTTCAGCCAAACTCAGTCATTTATTAAAAAATATCCTGGCTCTTCCCAGCTTTATAATGAGAGTGAATGGAGCCTGAGATTTTGAAGCCCAAAAAAGTGCATCCATCATCATAACAGTAATCCATACAATCCAGGGGTTAATAAAGGCCTTCTGACACCAAGAAATATATCCATATTTATACATTTATAAACTATAAAGTTTAACGAGCTCTGGTGGAAGAGTGACCTCTGACCCCACGCATGACCTCTTACCCCACGCATAACCACTCTTGGTTTAAACAAAAAACTAAAGCTCCTCCCACATTTCTCTTTAATAGTTTTTTTGTTTTGTTCTATTCTCTGCGCTTCCATGTTCTTCAATACGTCATGCATTGGGTCAGAGGTCATGGCCGTTACTGGAAGCCAGTGATTATAGTTTATAAAGTTATAAATAACGATATATTTCTTGGTGTCAGAAGGCCTTTATTAACCCCTGGATTGTATGGATTACTGTTATGATGATGGATGCACTTTTTTGGGCTTCAAAATCTCAGGCTCCATTCACTCCCATTATAAAGCTTGGAAGAGCCCGGATATTATTTAATATAATTCTGATTGTGTTCGGTTGACAGAATAATGTCATAAACACTAGGATGGCTTGAGGGAGAGTAAATAATGAGATAATGTTTTTTTTTGGGTGAATTATCCCTTTAACTCTCTGGTTTTCCTGCTCAGGGTCTGGACCAGGATGGAAACGCCTCTGGATGTTTTGTCGAGAGCAGCATCTTTAGTGCATCAAGACGATGAGAAACGTGAGTCCATTTCAGAGGTTGATCTGAATAGTTTTTGTTTATTGATTGTTAGAAAACTGATGTGCATCACGTAGGAGTGTAACGATATCCTCATGTCATGATTCAATACATATCATATCACGATACTGAACTCATGATACCATATTATTGCCATACTCAGAGACATATGTTAAAAGGTTCACAAAAAAAATACTGTTGATTAAAATGCTAAATTTGATATTACATTGTGTAAATGAATAGGATTGGACTTGGTGCTGAAACCCAAAGCACAGGACAATAGAGGCACCAGAATAACAATATTCATAATTCTGAAGCTGAAAATACTGAATTATTTTAGATGAATATGCTTTCCCTCTTTCTCTGACAAGATATATTTAAAATAATGTAGGATACTTTTACTGTATAGTATACACTATATTGAACATTATATATAGTAGTTTAATGTAGTACGGACACTAAAACTCTGAATTTACTTTTTTTTCTCACACAGTAATTATCATTGTGGGTGAACTATCCACGATACATAGGCTATTGTTGCATTTTCGTATTGCGATATATTTTGACACCCCTAATCACCAGTTGTTTTATTTTGGTCTTTTGACAAAACTATTTTATTGTTTCTATTTCATGTCTAAAATGTAGATTATTTGTCAGTCTGTATTCCTCGTACAGTAAATTTTCCTCGTACAGTAAGTTTTCCTCATAGTTTTCCTCATACAGTAAGCTTTCATCGTACAGTAAGTTTTCCGCATACTGTAAGCTTTCATCGTACAGTAAGTTTTCCTCATACAGTAAGCTTTCATCGAACAGTAAGTTTTCATCGTACAGTAAGTTTTCATCGTACAGTAAGTTTTCATCGTACAGTAAGTTTTCATCGTACAGTAAGTTTTCCACATACTGTAAGCTTTCATTGTACAGTAAGTTTTCCTCATACAGTAAGTTTTCCTCAGACAGTAAGCTTTCATCGTACAGTAAGTTTTCATCGTACAGTAAGTTTTTATTGTACAGTAAGTTTTCCACATACTGTAAGCTTTCATTGTACAGTAAGTTTTCCTCATACAGTAAGTTTTCCTCATACAGTAAGTTTTTATTGTACAGTAAGTTTTCCACATACTGTAAGCTTTCATTGTACAGTAAGTTTTCCTCATACAGTAAGTTTTCCACATACTGTAAGCTTTCATTGTACAGTAAGTTTTCCTCATACAGTAAGTTTTCATTGTACAGTAAGTTTTCCCTCATACTGTAAGCTTTCATTGTACAGTAAGCTTTCATTGTACATTAAGTTTTTATTGTACAGTAAGTTTTCCTCATACAGTAAGTTTTCATTGTACAGTAAGTTTTCCCTCATACTTTAAGCTTTCATTGTACAGTAAGTTTTCCTCATACAGTAAGTTTTCCTCATACAGTAAGCTTTTATTGTACAGTAAGTTTTCCTCATACAGTAAGTTATCATTGTACAGTATGTTTTCCTCATACAGGAAGTTTTCCTCGTACAGTTAAGTTTTCCTCGTACAGTTAAGTTTTCCTCGTACAGTAAGTTTTCCTCGTACAGTAAGTTTTCCTCATACAGTAAGTTTTCATTGTACAGTAAGTTTTCCTCATACAGTAAGTTTTCATTGTACAGTAAGTTTTCCTCATACAGTAAGCTTTCATCGTAGAGTAAGTTTTTAATGTACAGTAAGTTTTCCTCATACAGTAAGTTTTCATTGTACAGTAAGTTTTCCTCATACAGTAAGTTTTCATTGTACAGTAAGTTTTCCTCATACAGTAAGCTTTCATTGTACAGTAAGTTTTCCTCATACAGTAAGTTTTCCTCATACAGTAAGTTTTCATTGTACAGTAATTTTTCCTGATACAGTAAGTTTTCTTCGTACAGTAAGTTTTCCTCATACTGTAAGTTTTCCTCATACAGTAAGTTTTCCTCATACAGTAAGTTTTCCTCGTACAGTAAGTTTTCCTCGTACAGTAAGTTTTCTGTTTTCCTCATACAGTAAGTTTTCCTCATACAGTAAGTTTTCCTCGTACAGTAAGTTGTCATTGTACAGTAAGTTTTCCTCATACAGTAAGTTTTCATTGTACAGTAAGTTTTCATTGTACAGTAAGTTTTCCTAATACAGTAAGTTTTCCTCATACAGTAAGTTTTCCTCATACAGTAAGTTTTCATTGTACAGTAAGTTTTCCTCATACAGTAAGTTTTCATTGTACAGTAAGTTTTCATCGTACAGTAAGTTTTCCTCATACTGTAAGTTTTCATTGTACAGTAAGTTTTCCTCATACAGTAAGTTTTCCTCATACAGTAAGTTTTCATTGTACAGTAAGTTTTCATCGTACAGTAAGTTTTCCTCATACTGTAAGTTTTCCTCATAGTCATTTTTCCGCATACAGTAAGTTTTCCTCGTACAGTAAGTTTTCCTCATACAGTAAGTTTTCTGTTTTCCTCATAGTCATTTTTCCGCATACAGTAAGTTTTCCTCGTACAGTAAGTTTTCCTCATACAGTAAGTTTTCCACTTACATTAAGTTTTCTGTTTTTCTCATACATTAAGTTTTCCCTCATACAGTAAGTTTTCCTCATACAGTAAGCTTTCCTCATACAGTAAGTTTTCGTCATAAAGTAAGTGATCTCTGAAACGCTGCTGGATTCCCAAAAGGCTTTATTCAGTGTCTGCCTTGAGTTTGTGATCATTTACATGAGAAATGCTCCACATAAAGCCCTCGTCTCTCTGAAATGCCTCTCGGTTGTTGTTTCTCAGCTCAATGCACTGATATATGATCGTGAGACGAGCGTTATGAAAGAATAGGACTTTGTTAAGCTTTCTCCGGCCTGACATGAACACACTGTGTTTCCCTCAGAAATTCCTTCCTAGATTAAGCAGAATCAAATCCTTCTCAGCCGGCTTTTAGTGTTGCTGGAAATCATTGTGCAACATCTACATGTTACAGCGTCTGTTCGTGTTGCTATCGTGTTCGTTCATTGATGCAACAGGATTTGGTTAGAAGTACGAAATGTATTGACTGTGGTTTAACTCCCACCTAAACACCTTCAGCTGTAAATAGACTGAACTAACATATGGGTCATTGGTTGAACCAGTGTTTCTGTTTTCAAAAGCCTATATATTTATATTATATTTATATATCAACCTTATGGTTTACTTCTAATTGTCTATAAGCTGAGATAGTAGAAAGTATTTTAAAGTCGGCATGAAAGGGAGTTTCATGGTCTTTTCTCCACTATTGTGTCGTATATCGAGTGAAACGCTTCCGGAACAAGAATAAATGTGGGCGGGGCTTGATTGTGTCTGTGGGGAATTGATTGGATTGCTGTGGTTTGCTATTGGCTGATCTCCTGTGAGTGACAGGTTGCCCCGCCCACATCATCAGAGAAGAGAAGAGATCCTGCAAGAGGAACTAATTCAGATTCAAGATTATTAACACAATAATGATTTGCACATTTATAATAAAAACTACAATATTACACAAAAACTGTTTATTTTGATTTCATGGCGACATTAACGTTAAAAAAACTCACCAAATGACACATATAAATGTTTTTTTTCCTGAAAAAAATTGTTCATGTCTTAAAATATCTTGAATGTAACTTTACACCCTTGCCTGAATTAATTTTGCACGGTTCTACGAATATGCAAATGAGCCCAACCTCCACTCACTCACTCAGGTCAGAGATCCACTAGTTGACGATCGCACGTTGATCTGATTGGTTACAAGGTAGTTTGTGACGTCAGAAACACCAGCGATTTCAAACCGTGTATTTGAGACTGTTTTTGCTTCACTGCAGTTTTAAGGAGAAAATACTCAGCAATGCTGTCGACTTATGAATTTACACAGGGTTTGTCTTAAAGCATATTAAAAACACCACATAGACATATTAACAACATCAAAAGCTGGATTTTCACCACCAGAACGGTCCTCTAATGCCTCCTGAACCTGTTGCGACTGCATTAAAACAGAACGGGGAAAGTGGGTCACGGAGTTTGGGATCGTGATTCAATGATAAAATACAAGAACTTATTAAAGAAAATATAAGCTTTGGTGACAGAAAATGTTCTAACAATTTTTTGAGAGACTGTTTAGTACAATAATGTTTCCTAGGACCGGTATTGAGAAATTATACATTTCGTCATTATGAGAAGAAAGAAGTGTGCAAAATTAGGACTAATTTCCTTTTATTTTCTGTTAATCCTAAAATTTTGAATCATATATATCCTGCAAAATAATTTTTAAGAATTAGATTAATTGTTGGGGATTCGAATTTATCTCAAATATACAAGTTAGAGATAGAAATAGTTGAACACTTGTTTTTTCAGTGCAATTTGGTAAACACCATCTGGAATGATGCAATTCCTGTAAGTCTGAGACTGTTGTGGGAAACTGTAAAGTTTGGTTTGTTAATTAAGGATAAAAAGGTATATTATGTAATAATGTGTTGCTTTTGCTCAAATTATACATACACAAATGTAAATGTTTCTAAATACCTCCACGATTATTGTTTTCTAAGGAGGAATTTCTGGTTAATTTGGAGACACTGAGAGAGATCGAGTCCTAAAGCTGTGTATATTGTTCTCCTTATTGGAAGAATTTGGTTTTATAATTTGAAAAAACTTCCTACTCCCTTTTCTTTTCCTTTTTTTTCTTTCTTTTTACTTTGTCTTTTACTCACTCACTATTGGGAATGGTATATTGTGATGTGATGATTGAATGTAAGCTTAGTCTTGTTTGTAAAACTTTCAGTTATTAATGCCTTTCTGTTAATGTTCAACAAATATGTGACCCTGGATCACAAACCCAGTCACGAGTCACACGGGTATATTTGTGGAAATAACCAACAATACATTGTATTGGTCAAAAATATTGATTTTTCTTTTATGCCAAAAATCATTAGGATATTAAGTAAAGATCATGTTCCATTAAGATATTTTGTTAATTTCCTACCGTAAATATATAAAACATTATTTCTGTGAGCGGATGCTGCACAATCGCGAACACAAATGCACAACTTTAAAGGAGATTTTCTCAATGTTTCGATTTTTTTGCACCCTCAGATTTCAGATTTACAAATAATTGTTTCTCGGCCAAATATTTGCCCTATCCTAACAGACCATACATCAATGCAAAGCTTATTTATTCAGCTTTCAGATTATGTGTACATCTCAATTTAAAGAAAATTGACCCATCTGACTGGTTTTGTGGTCCAGGGTCACATATATGAATAAAGAAGCTTGTGATGGCGGTTGTTCCTCTCCCTCCCCCCCGCTGTGTGTGTGTTGTTTAGCGCAGGGCTGATGTCATGCCTTTGTGTCGTTGTGTCTTTGTCTCCTCAGTGTGTCTGACCTGTTTTCACTGCAGCTCCTCCTGCTCGTTTGCATTTATTGCAAGCTTTTGTAAAATAGTTTTCTCTTGCTGGAACGCTTGTATCCGTGCTCACGCTAGCGCACGTCTGGCCCTGACAAGCTCCAGCAAACACTCACTCACTTCAGTGTAGAAATGCTCAATTACAGGGAAGGTGTGTCTCTCTTTGTCCTGCAGATTCAGGTGAAGGCTTGCTTTCAGACGCTTGAGGCAAAACAGCACAATTACTGTGTGTTCAGAACACCATTACACTAACACATCTTGCTTTTAGCAGCGGTTAAAGGAAGCTGGTTTCTCAAGGCAAAGCACTCATCCTGAACAAGAACTATCCATTTTTACTTTTTGTTATAGAACTCAACAGTCGAATGCCTAAAGTCCAAAATTCCCATTCAGAATAGATTTTTAATGATATATGTTTCAATATGAACTTTACCTATGTTTAATCATGAAAACATAAATCAATAATCTCAACTCAATTTATAAAAAAATCTGACAACTACATTATCGACATTCAAAAGAGTTGAATGCTGTTACGTAAACTTTCTATTCATTAAAGAATCCTGAAGAAATATGAAGCTGCTTTCAACACTGATAATAATCAGAAATGTTTCTTGAGCATCAAATCATCATATTACACTGAAGGATCATGTGACCCTGAAGACTGGAGATATGATGCTGAAAATTCAGCTTTGATTACAGGAATGAATTACACTTTACTATATATTCACATAGAAAACAGCTTATTTACACTGGAATAATATTTCACTGTTTTTACTGTATTTTTGATCAAATAAATGCAGCCTTGATGAGCAGAAGAGACTCTTTCAGAAACATTAAAAATATTACTGGCCTCAGACTTTTGAAAAGTAGTTTACTGTAACTATTGCTTAATATTTGAAAACTTCAAACATATAATCAATGATAAGAAGTATAAAAAAATATGATAGTTTCTCATTTAAAAATCACGATTAATAATTATGCTTGATATATAGAACAGTGTGCACACTTTGATGGAAAAGTATTTTTTTTAAATAATAATTTTTATGACAATTTCCAAATTAATGATACACCTCAAAATTGTGAATTTAGAATTGTGAATTTAGAATTTAGAATTTAGGTTTTAGTTTTTTAATAGTCCTGAATTTTACTAGTAAGTAAATAAAAATACAGTTTTATCTGTCACATCAGCATATCAAATCATATTTTTTAATGCAAGCAGTGAGGCTTTTCTCTGCTTAGTTTTCATTTGTTTTTAATTGTCTGATGTAATCATAACCATACACACCTCTTGAACAGAAGTACAGTGCAGTCTCAGTGTAGTTTCAGAGCGTTGAGGACGGAGGCGGCTCACGTGTGTGTGTGTGTGTGTGTTGCTGTGTGCTGTTCACACTCGCACCTGCAGTCCAACCAGGATCCAAACAGGAAGGTGACCTTTGAGTCCCTGGGCCATTTCTCTTTCCTCTTAATGAAAGATTGATATTTATGTGTTATTGGTCTGTGGAATGCCCAAACATACGGACACTGAGGAGTCGAGTCAATAATTACTCTAGTCCTTCTGTTGAGGCCATCAGGATCTGGTTTCTGCATTATGTCATCTGTTGAAATCACATGGATGTTTTGGATTCTGTTTTTGTTTTCAGCTTCTAAATAATGAAAGCATTTTTGAAAACGATTTTGCCCTAGTAACCACCTACAACACCCCAGCAGGTGCATAGCAACGCCCTGGCAACCACCCACATCACCCTAGCAACTGCATAGCATTGCACTACTCGGTTCACTTCAGCAACTGCATATCAATGCCCTGGCAACCACTCACAAAACCGCAGCAACTGCACTAAAACACACTAGAATCCTCTCAAAACATCATAACAACTGCATAGCAGCACCCTGGCAACCTCATAGTAACACAATGATCAGAGCATCTTACAAACCGCATATCAATGCCCTGGCAACCACCCAACATGTTTCATATATCAACACACTGCTAAAAACACCTTTGTGACTGCATAGCAACACCCTGGGAAACCCACTAAACACTATAACCCACCCAAAGCACCTTAGTAACTGTGTATACGTTTCCTGGCAACCACTTCAACCTCCTAACAACTACACTAAAACACTAAAATCCTCTCAAGACATCTAAAAACTGCAACTCCTTGGGAACCACCCACAACACTCTAGCAACTGCATAGCAATGCCCTGGTAACCACCCACAACACCCTGGCAACTGCATAGCAACGCCCTGGTAACCACCCACAACACTCTAGCAACTGCATAGCAACGCCCTGGTAACCACTAACAACACCCTAGCAACTGCATAGCAACGCCCTGGTAACCACCCACAACACCCCAGCAACTTCATAGTAGCACACTGTTCAAAACACCTTAGCAAATGTATGGCAAACCCCTGGGAATCACCCACGACACCCTAGCAACTGCATAACAATGCCCTAAGAATCACCCACAACACCCTAGCAACTGCATAGCAACACCCTGGCAACCACCCACAAGACCCTAGCAACCTCATAGTAACACACTGCTCAAAACACCTTAGCAAATGTATGACAGAACCCTGGGAACCCCCCACGACACCCTAGCAACTGCATAGCAACACCCTAAGAATCAGCCACAACACCCTAGCAACTGCATAGCAACGCCCTGGCAACCACCCACAACACCCTAGCAACCTCATAGTAACACACTGCTCAAAACACCCTAGCAAATGCATAACACTCTGGGAACCACCCACAACAGCCTAGCAACACTCTAAGCATCACTAACATTTAAGAATGAAAAACAAGCTTAATAAAATAATAAGATGACTAGTAGAGTTTGAGTGTGATGGAGTTGATTGATTTGGCTCGTGTGTGTGTTAATAGACTGAGCTCTTTGTGTGCTGTAGCTCTTTCAGCGTTGCTTTGTGTCCCCTTGCATTGTGTCTCATTATTAATGCTTTATAACTATCTGAGAAAGAACAATGTTTTACAAAATAATGGATAAAAGTTTTAACAAGGCATTGCATCTTTATTAAAAGGTTTAAATAGAAACGGTTGAAACATGAGTTTCAGTCTAATGCCAAAAACAGCATTTTCACTGGTTTTGTCGGGAAGCGTCCCGATCAGGGGCCCTCGGCTCAGTTAGGCAGCACACATGCGTGACCCCGGGGTTTGGGGCCAGGGGTCAAAGGTTAAAGGTCACTGAAGTGGGGCACACACAATGTTGTTGAGGCACACAAGCTGTTGTCTTGATGTGGAATAACGCTTGCAGGAGTAAAACGTTGAGTTTTCTCCTCGAGATGTTGTGAAATCAATGATGACATCAGAAGTGTGTAGAAATGTGTGTATTTGTGTCCCAAACATCATCAGCATTAACCATTGTGCTAGAAAACATCATAGGGCCGGGCAATTCAGTGCGTTTCACAAAAAATATTGTTTTCAAAGCAGCTTTACAGGAAATTCTTGTTATTCTTTTGAAGTATTCTGTCATCGGTCAGAGATGAGTGTCAAAGAAATATCAATATGTCAGTGATATACAGCTGTAATATTGCAAGTTATGTGGTTATTTAACAACACGTATTAGTTAAGCAAAGAGTGAATGTGTAAGGCAGCGATTACTTGTGCTTGTAATGATTACAATATAAGGAAAATATTATAATAATGAATGTCGGTCCACAGTTGTTGTCATCATCGAGTCTTAATAGTTGATATCAATAATTAGTTATATAGTTTTCCACGTTTGTAATACATATTTGGGTTTGATAACCACATAGCAACACCCAGGACAATGCTAAAACCATGTTATATATTCTATCATGTTTCAATATAACAAAACACTTTTATTGAAGGCTTTATTTGAGATCATTACGTGTGTCTTCTCTTCACTTACTCTCACTCTTCTGTGAGGAACAAACTTTCGTCCATCCCATAATCTGAAAGCTCTCATACACGGAAAGACCTTTAATAGATCACTAGTTAACCGCTGGGTTTATTTCTGCTGTCGTCACCACACTAATGGCTCGAGATGTTGGTTGTTGTTCCACCATGATCATTAAACTATAGCCCGCGTGTACTTGCAGTTATATTGTGGTTTATGGAGGGTTTTGATATTGAAGCATTTGTTTTTATCAAGATCAATATTAAAACAGGAGCGGTTTGACCCGAACATGCATTCATCAACACAAACACTTGCTATTTAGTCACGGCTACAAAAATCATTTGGAGTCTGTGTTATTTAAAAAAAAAAAAAATTAGTTGAAGCAGGAATGGTGAGTAAAACGTGACACTGAAATGATTATTTCTCTTCAGATTTAAAGCGAGTCTATTCAGCAAAGGCTTCAAAACATCCCTAGACTCTAATTCAGTCAAGTGTGTCCAGATGTTCTGTAGTGTGTGTGTATATATTACTAATTAATTTTTTTATTACTTCACCTTGTAAAGTTGACTGGTTAATCATGGACTAGATATGTGTGTTAAGCTAAAGTGCTTTTTAATTTTTTTTGTCTTTTTAGTTATTCATTGTACAGCACTTTGGTCAGTTTTGCGCTGTGTGTAAATGTGATTTATAAATTAAAATTACTTACTAAAGTGTGGATGGCGGATGATCGTTGCTGTGTTGCTGTTAGACAGATACAAGTACATTGTTAACGGTAACGCTTCATTTTAAAGTCCTCTTTCCCATGTACATACTAATCACTTATTATAGTAATTACTGGGTAATAACCCTGAAGCTACCCCTAAACCCGCCCTTAACCCATGTACTTACCTTAGGCTACGTTCAGACTGCAGGATGAAACGACCCAATTCCGATTTTTTTGCCCCTATGCGACCTGTATCTGATCTTTTCATGACAGTCTGAACGACACAGATCCGACCTTTTCAAATGCGACCCAGGCCACTTGGGTATGTGGTCCAAATCCGATATGTATCCGATCTTTTGAAATGCGACTTCAATCTGAACGGCCAGGTCACATGTATCCGACTCGCACGTCATTGATATGCGACAAACGTCATAATTCTGCGTTAAAGTAGGCGGGAATGAGAAGATAAACAACAACTTTGGCGGAAGCGAGGTTTCTGATTTAATTAATATTTGGGGGGACAGCTCTATTCAGGCCATGTTTAGCTACTTCCGCAAACAACAAGTGAGAAAGTGTCGTCGTTGACCGTTGAGTACTCTTCTGCGCATGCGGGTCACTTCTGGGTCATTTTCCCGTTTACACAGGAGATCACAAAAGGTCGCATTGAATTGGAAATGTGAACGGCCTTGCAAAAAAATCTGATTTTTTCAAAAAATCGGAATTGAGCATTAAGCCCCTGCAGTGTGAACGAGGCCTTATATTACCCAGTACTTTCTAGGTAAGTACACTGTAAGTACTGTACTGTAAAATGAAGCGTTCCCGTTAATTCTTCTTCTATGTTTCATATGTTGTAAATATAGTTGCACTATAGAGGGTTTTCCCGACGCGTCATCAGACCATATGAATATGATACCATCTCTATCATACCATATCATAAAATATGGACCATCTCCATATGACCATAGGAAGTCGCCATATTGGAGGCACTCCGCATCACAACAAAGCACAGGCACGGAAGTATATCCCGAACGTCATCAAGGAAAATGGTTAATTATTGCTGTGTTTCAGGTTGTACCAATAGGACAGACCGAGAAAAACATTTGGAATAATATCAACTTCCAAAAGTTATTAAAAACCATGATCTCCTGTTTTAATGTTACAACAAATTCACAACTTGTTTGACACAAACAGTGACAACTTGACTGCTGTTAGAGAATGTTTCCCAGATAATTAGCATCAGTTCTTCATGAGTGTCTGTAACTTAGCCAACAGTTTTACTCTTGTCACTCTTGCCTGTCTTCAAAACTTGAGAGCCCTGAATAAGCATTTTTATGTATGGAGCACATATGACTGACGTAATGTTGAAATTATTGCTGTTAGAACTGACCAATAAAGCAGAACTGCCATGTTTCTCGTACTTTAATTCGTGCATTAACTTTAGATTGGTGGTTGATCTGGATGAAAAATACTTCTCAACAAAAAACTTACTGTATTCATGGAAAGTGCCTTAAAGTCACAATGAAATCAAAACCGACAAAAATGTTTTTATTTATTTAATATTGTGGGGTCAGCAGAGGTCAGAGGTCGCGGCGCAGCTGTTTCACTGTATTCTACAGACCAGGAGCTGCTCAGCACATGAAGCGCAGGAATGCAGGGCGGTTGTGTGTGTGTGTGTGTGTGAGTGTGTCTGAGTGTGTGTGAGTGAGAGAGTGTTTGGGGTTATTCATATGTTAGAGAACAGCAGGGTCTCAGATTAAGGAGGACTTGTGAGCAATATTTTGATTTAACAGTGAAAAGTCTCTGCAGACTGTTGCATAAACTGATTTAAACTGCCCCTATTATGCTATTATTTTTTAAGGTTTCTAATTTAGTTTTTTTACATCTACAACCGGTTCACATACATCCAAGGTCAAACATATTAATTTCCTCATAATCTTCACTGCAGCATCAGCTCTTTCTCTCATTGTCTGAAACACTTCCATCAAAGATTCAGTCTCTCTAAGCCCCGCCTCTCTGAGAGCTCGTCTGCTCTGATTGGTCAGAGACACTGTTCAGCCAATCAACACCACAGACTGGCATTATGCAAATTAGTTGCAAATAGGGATGGGACGATTACCGGTTTCACTATAAACCACGATAAAATGTACTGACGGTTAGTAATATCGTTAAAAATTCAATTATCATTAAAACCGTGTTTGATTATCACGATTTTAATAACTCACTATAAATCCTTACCAGCCAGCAACAGTCTGACACAGGCGCGCAATGTTGGGGTTTTTCTTTTTATTTGAGAAGGAATGGCGGAAGGCTGTGACTGTGTTCGGGAGATTTTTCAGCCTTTTAAGAGGACCAAATCTGAGGTGTGGTCATATTTTGCCATTTACAAAAATCCTGAGGGATTTTTTGCAAAAAAAGTAGCTGTGATAGGAGTAAACACTTCAAATCTGCCGAGTCGTCTTGTGTGACCATCATCCACTGTTGTAGCGAACGCAAGGCAAGTTAACTTTGATCTCAATACTAAAACTACGTCTGGGAAATAATTGGGCACAAAATGTTGTTTTGAGTTGTGACATTTAAGAGATAATAATGTATATTCATTGTACACTTATAACACCATTTTTTTTACCAAATAATTACGGGGACATATTGAATAGAGATTAATGTCTCTATTCTTACCTGTTAAATCCATTTTGTATAGCGTAAAAAACTCGTCCAGACAAGATGATCACAACAATATTATCAAATTCTGTAAACAATAAATCAACTCTGATTTCATTTTCAACACAATCAAAAACGGAGATGCAAGATTACAAGTTGTATTTGAATGAAATGAGAGCGCGCGTCCGTTGTGATACACATGGATGTGGGCTGAGTTATAATGCGTTGCTATTGACGACGGTCATTATAAGGAAGGAAATGCCACAGAATAGAATCTTGCTTTAAAAAGTGCATAGAGCTGCTCGTTTTATTTGTTGTTTGTTGATTCTCAAATATAAAACTTATTAAAATGTTTTCAGTGTGAGCATCAGTTCTTTTTTAACACTTTCATCTTGTTTTAACAAAACCGTGATAATATCGATAATCACGATTATTTCGGTCACTATAATCGTGATATAAACATTTTCATACCATCCCATCCCTAGTTGCAAACCTACATAGATTCAGCAGGAAGTGAGACTGAATTACTGACGACTCGTTTCAGTTCAGAATCACTTTTAGGAGACATTAACTCCATTTATCTTTGATTTGTGAAACTTTTACATTCACAATAAGCTCTATAACACACTACATGAAAATAAATATGTGGAAAAGTATAATAGGGGATATTTAAATCAGTAGGTCCTCAAGATTCGTGATTCAAGACATTTACACCTGGCGTTTATCGCGGTCGCATGTTCAGATTCTCTAAAAGTAAATATGTATTCGTTTATTAATATGAATGTTCATGTGTCATAATACTTCACCCAGCTGGTTGGGTCATTCCTCACTTCTGCCCACCTTTAGTTGTTTTGCTGTGTTTTTTGGTCTGTCCCGCTGGAAATGGATCATTTGTGCTGAAGGATTCAGTGTTGTTGGGCTGAAGTGGTTTTGCACAAACACTGCTTTTCTTCCCAGTGGTTTCAGGTCTTTCCAGTAAAAGTCTGGGTGTGACTCCATGTTTCTCAGAACTGTTTTTTTTTCTAGATTGACGTCTGGAACGTTTGTGCCAATTCTGATTGAATCAAGCATTGAAATATAAGCCATTGCAAAAGTCTGACTTCATCACTGGTGTTGCTGGGAGGAACTGTTCTGTCATGTTGGTTTGCTGTTGTGTATGTTTATCATTGTAGCTGAGCAAAAAATGGCATTCAAATGTTTTTTTGTGTATCTCAAACAAACTACATATTTTTGTCTCTTTTCATCAAAAGTTTGCAGTCAATTACATTTTTGTTTTAAAGAAATTAAGTTTTATTCAGACATAGTTCAAAAGTGACAGTAAATGTTACAAAAGTGACATTTCTAATCTTACAACAGATTATATTTCAAAATAAATGCTGTTCTTTTGAAGTTTCTATTCATCAAATAATACTGAAAAATAAAATTGAACAGTTTCCACAAAAATCTGAAATGTTTTCAACATTGATAATAATCATAATTGTTTCTTGAACGGAAGACTGGAGTAATGATGCTGAAAATTCAGTTCTGACTTTATATCTCAGAATTGCGTAATATAAAGTAACAATTCTGACTTTATAACAATCAATTGTGACTTTATATGACGCAATTATGACTTTATATCTCACAATTCTGACTTTATATCTCACGATTCTGACTTAATATCTCACAATTCTGACTTTATATCTCGCAATTCTGACTTTATATCACGCAATTTTGACTTTATAACGCGCAATTCTGACTTTATAACACACAATTCTGACTTTATATGACGCAATTCTGACTTAATATCTCGCAATTCTGACTTTATATCTCGCAATTCTGACTTTATATCACGCAATTTTGACTTTATAACGCGCAATTCTGACTTTATAACACACAATTCTGACTTTATATGACGCAATTCTGACTTTATATCTCGCAATTCTGACTTTATATCACGCAATTTTGACTTTATAACACGCAATTCTGACTTTATAACACGCAATTCTGACTTTATATACCTCAATTCTGACTTTATATCTCGCAATTCTGACTTTATATCTCGCAATTCTGACTTTATAACACGCAATTCTGACTTTATATGACGCAATTCTGACTTTATATCTCACAATTCTGACTTTATAACACCCAATTCTGACTTTATATCACGCAATTCTGACTTTATAACATGCAATTCTGACTTTATAACACGCAATTCTGACTTTATATCTCACAATTCTGACTTTATAACACGCAATTCTGACTTTATATCACGCAATTCTGACTTTATATCACGCAATTTTGACTTTATAACGCGCAATTCTGACTTTATAACACGCAATTCTGACTTTATATAACGCAATTCTGACTTTATATCTCACAATTCTGACTTTATATCTCGCAATTCTGACTTTATATCTCACAATTCTGACTTTATAACACGCAATTCTGACTTTATATCTCACAATTCTGACTTTATATCTCACAATTCTGACTTTATAACACGCAATTCTGACTTTATATCTCACAATTCTGACTTTATAACATGCAATTCTGACTTTATAACACGCAATTCTGACTTTATATCACACAATTCTGACTTTATATCTCACAATTCTGACTTTATATCTCACAATTCTGACTTTATAACACGCAATTCTGACTTTATATCTCACAATTCTGACTTTATAACATGCAATTCTGACTTTATAATACGCAATTCTGACTTTATATCACACAATTCTGACTTTATATCACGCAATTCTGACTTTATAACACGCATTTCTGACTTTATATCACGCAATTCTGACTTTATATCTCGCAATTCTGACTTTATATCACGCAATTCTGACTTTATATCACGCAATTCTGACTTTATATATCTAAATTCTGACTTTATATCTCGTAATTCTGACTTTATATCTCGCAATTCTGACTTTATAACACGCAATTCTGACTTTATAACACGCAATTCTGACTTTATAACACGTATTTCTGACTTTATATCACGCAATTCTGACTTTATATATCTCAATTCTGACTACATATCCCAATTCTGACTTTATAACACGCAATTCTGACTTTATAACACGCAATTCTGACTTTATATATCGCAATTCTGACTTTATATCTCGTAATTCTGACTTTATATCTCGCAATTCTGACTTTATAACACGCAATTCTGACTTTATATCACGCAATTCTGACTACATATCTCAATTCTGACTTTATAACACGCATTTCTGACTTTATAACACGCAATTCTGACTTTATATATCTCAATTCTGACTACATATCTCAATTCTGACTTTATAACACAATTCTGAATTTATAACACGCAATTCTGACTTTATAACACGCAATTCTGACTTTATAACACGCAATTCTGACTTTATAACACGCAATTCTGACTTTATAACACGCATTTCTGACTTTATATCACGCAATTCTGACTTTATAACACGCATTTCTGACTTTATATCACGCAATTCTGACTACATATCTCAATTCTGACTTTATAACACAATTCTGAATTTATAACACGCAATTCTGACTTTATAACACGCAATTCTGACTTTATAACACGCAATTCTGACTTTATAACACGCAATTCTGACTTTATATCTCGCAATTCTGACTTTATATCTCGCAATTCTGACTTTATATCTCGCAATTCTGACTTTATAACACGCAATTCTGACTTTATATCTCGCAATTCTGACTTTATATCTCGCAATTCTGACTTTATATCTCGCAATTCTGACTTTATAACACGCAATTCTGACTTTATATCTCGTAATTCTGACTTTATATCTCGCAATTCTGACTTTATAACTCGTAATTCTGACTTTATATCTCGCAATTCTGACTTTATAACACGCAATTCTGACTTTATATCACGCAATTCTGACTACATATCTCAATTCTGACTTTATAACACGCATTTCTGACTTTATAACACGCAATTCTGACTTTATATATCTCAATTCTGACTACATATCTCAATTCTGACTTTATAACACAATTCTGAATTTATAACACGCAATTCTGACTTTATAACACGCAATTCTGACTTTATAACACGCAATTCTGACTTTATAACACGCATTTCTGACTTTATATCACGCAATTCTGACTTTATAACACGCATTTCTGACTTTATATCACGCAATTCTGACTACATATCTCAATTCTGACTTTATAACACAATTCTGAATTTATAACACGCAATTCTGACTTTATAACACGCAATTCTGACTTTATAACACGCAATTCTGACTTTATAACACGCAATTCTGACTTTATATCTCGCAATTCTGACTTAATAACACGCAATTCTGACTTTATATCAAGCAATTCTGACTTTATATCTCACAATTCTGACTTTATAACACGCAATTCTGACTTTATATCTCGCAATTCTGACTTTATATATCTCAATTCTGACTACATATCCCAATTCTGACTTTATAACACGCAATTCTGACTTTATAACACGCAATTCTGACTTTATATATCTCAATTCTGACTTTATATCTCGTAATTCTGACTTTATATCTCGCAATTCTGACTTTATAACACGCAATTCTGACTTTATATATCTCAATTCTGACTTTATATCTCGTAATTCTGACTTTATATCTCGCAATTCTGACTTTATAACACGCAATTCTGACTTTATATCACGCAATTCTGACTACATATCTCAATTCTGACTTTATAACACAGAATTCTGACTTTATTACACGCATTTCTGACTTTATAACACGCAATTCTGACTTTATATATCTCAATTCTGACTTTATATCTCGCAATTCTGACTTTATATCTCACAATTCTGACTTTATAACACGCAATTCTGACTTTATATCACGCAATTCTGACTACATATCTCAATTCTGACTTTATAACACGCATTTCTGACTTTATAACACGCAATTCTGACTTTATATATCTCAATTCTGACTACATATCTCAATTCTGACTTTATAACACAATTCTGAATTTATAACACGCAATTTTGACTTTATAACACACAATCCTGACTTTATATCTTGCAATTCTGACTTTATATCACGCAATTCTGACTTTATATCTCGCAATCCTGACTTTATATATCTCGCAATTCTGACTACATATCTCAATTCTGACTTTATAACACAGAATTCTGACTTTATAACACGCAATTCTGACTTTATAACACGCAATTCTGACTTTATATATCTCAATTCTGACTACATATCTCAATTCTGACTTTATAACACAATTCTGACTTTATAACACAATTCTGACTTTATATCTCGCAATTCTGAGTTTATATCTCGCAATTCTGACTTTATAACACGCAATTCTGACTTTATATCACACAATTCTGACTTTATAACACGCAATTCTGACTTTATATCTCGCAATTCTGAGTTTATATCTCGCAATTCTGACTTTATAACACGCAATTCTGACTTTATATCATCCAATTCTGACTTTATATCTCGCAATTCTGAGTTTATATCTCGCAATTCTGACTTTATATCTCGCAATTCTGAGTTTATATCTCGCAATTCTGACTTTATATCTCGCAATTCTGACTTTATAACACGCAGTTCTGACTTTATATCTCGCTATTCTGACTTTATATCTCGCAATTCTAACTTTATATTTCGCAATTCTGACTTTATATCACGCAATTCTGACTTTATTTTTGTGAAGTTCTGACTTTTCCTTTAGGATTTATTAGCTTTTGACTGCATTTTGGACACAGACCATTTCCTAAATGACCCTGTTATGGCCAACCTAATGCAAAATTTCAACTTTTTCTCGATGATTATTGATTCTCAGACTCCAAAGATCATTTTTGCACCAGTTTGGTTCCGATTGGGCGAAAAACCAGGGACTAGTTTGCAAAAGTAGGTTTTGGACAAAATTGGACGTAAACATTTTTTTTAGGCCCAATTTGAAATCTGAGATATACATCTATACATAACACGCAATTCTGACTTTATATCACGCAATTCTGACTTTATATCACGCAATTCTGACTTTATAACACGCAATTCTGACTTTATAACACGCAATTCTGACTTTATATCTCGCAATTCTGACTTTATATCTTGCAATTCTGACTTTATATCTTGCAATTCTGACTTTATATCTCGCAATTCTGACTTTATATCTCGCAATTCTGACTCTATAACACGCAATTCTGACTTTATAACACGCAATTCTGACTTTATATCTCGCAATTCTGACTTTATATCTCGCAATTCTGACTTTATAACACGCAATTCTGACTTTATATCTCGCAATTCTGACTTTATATCACGCAATTCTGACTTTATATCACGCAATTCTGACTTTACATCTCGTAATTCTGACTTTATATCTCGCAATTCTGACTTTATAACATGTAATTCTGACTTTATTTTTGTGAAGTTCTGACTTTTCCTTTAGGATTTATTAATTTTGACTGCATTTTGACACGGACCATTTCCTAAATGACCCTGTTATGGCCAACCAAATGCAAAATTTCAACTTTTTCTCGATGATTATTGATTCTCAGACTCCAGAGATCATTTTTGCACCAGTTTGGTTCCGATTGGGCGAAAAACCAGGGACTAGTTTGCAAAAGTAGGTTTTGGACAAAATTATA
Source organism: Siphateles boraxobius (assembly GCF_051911475.1). Classification (NCBI taxonomy): domain Eukaryota; kingdom Metazoa; phylum Chordata; class Actinopteri; order Cypriniformes; family Leuciscidae; genus Siphateles; species Siphateles boraxobius. The sequence goes on along the minus strand of NW_027509141.1, from coordinate 5,762,456 downwards.
CATAACATTTTTTTTTAGGCCCAATTTAAAATCTGAGATATACATCTATACATAACACGCAATTCTGACATTATATCACGCAATTCTGACTTTATAACAGACAATTCTGACTTTATATCTCGCAATTCTGACTTTATATATCTAAATTCTGACTTTATATCTCGCAATTCTGAGATAAAACATTTTAAAAATCAATTGTGACTTTTTATTCTGTGGCGGAAACAAGCTTCCATAGAAATGTGCCTGTGTATTCTGTTACTAAACCCTTTTCCTGCTGTTTTGTGAGATTGTGACTGGAACAGGACTTACTCCTGTGAAACACTCACGTGACCAGCCTTCGATCTCAGAAGGATCATGTTTATATGGTGAAGTGTTCATACTGAGAGGCTGTTTCTTTTACAAAACAACTAGAACAATCCAGAGTCTCCTAGAAACACTGTTCGTCCTCATGTTGAGGCTTTCAAGCTTCAAAAGCACCTTAAAAGTACCAGAATGGTTGTTGTGGTTGTGATGTTATTCAGTGAAACTTTTCCTCACAGTGAAGCATCGACTGCTGAGAACGCATCTTTGAATCAGTTCGTTCCTTGAGAACCTGATCAACCTGATCAAAGAACACACCATTTAGTTTTGTGAACTGAATCAGCCGTTATAGTTAAAAGAACAAACTGACACACACGGAATGAACACACTACCTCTCTCGTGAATCTCAAGCTTTATTTCATTATTCATTTATATTTAGCTTCACAGGGATCAACAGGAAAATAACAGATTCAGTGATGAAAACTTCATCAAATATGAGACTCATTCAAATGCTCTGTAAAGCAGCTCTGAAAAGACAATAGTGTTATTATTCAGCTCAGTTCAGATTTGATTCAGTTCAGTGTTGATTCAGTTCAGTGTTGGTTCAGTTCAGTGTTGGTTCAGTTCAGTTTTGATTCAGTTCAGTGTTGATTCAGTTCAGTTTTGATTCAGTTCAGTGTTGATTTAGTTCAGTGTTGATTCAGTTCAGTTAATTGTTGATTCAGTTCAGTGTTGATTCAGTTTAGTTGGGGGTTGATTCAATTCAGTTCAGCGTTTCGTTCAGTGTTTATTCAGTTCAGTGTTCATTCAGTTCAGTTAAGTGTTGATTCGGTTCAGTGTTGATTCAGCTTAGTTGGGGGTTGATTCAATTCAGTTCAGTGTTAATTCAGTTCAGTTCAGTGTTGATTCAGATCAGTTCATTGTTGATTCAGTTCAGTGTTGATTCAGTTCAGTTCAGTGTTGATTCAGTTCAGTGTTGTAGACTTGTCGATAAGAGGAAGAGTTCTGCTCTCTAAAGCTGAAGGATTGTCGAAACTAATGTATGCAGCTCTCTCCTTGGAGGTTGATAAAGGAACATTAAAAAAGGTCATTGCATGTTAAATAATTTTATTTGGAAAAATAAAACCCACTTCATTAGAAAATCAGTACTGATGAATTCATTAAAACAGGGGGGGGGTTGGATTTCTTAGATTTTACTACCTTAAACAACACTTTTAAAATTAATTGGCTTAAAAATTCCCTTAATAATCCCTCTTCACTTTGGAATATTACCCCTAATTATATTTTCTCAAAAGCAGGTGGCCTGAATTTTCTCTTACTTTGTTACTATAATGTTACAAAGATCCCTGTCAAACTCTCTAATTTTCATAAGCAGATGCTCTTGACACGATCCCTAATATACAAACACAACTTTTCCTCACACAGATATTACTTATGGAACAATAAGGATATTCTTTACAAGAATAAGTCACTTTTTTTGACAACTGGTTCAAAAACGACCTTCTTTTAGTTGGACAGCTTTTTAATTCAGAGGGCAGACTTTACAACTATTTAGATTTTTTTACAGAAATATAAAATTCCTATAACTTCTAATGAATATGCAATTGTTTTCAATGCAATTCCCTCTGGAGTGTCTCTTCTGTTGCAAGATTCTACATTTCCATGGCCATATACGTACTCTTTGAACATAACTGACACGATGATCGAAAATCTATGCTTTTCTATAGAGCAACAAAAAAATAATTATTAAATCAGAGCTCAGAAAGAGATAATAACAATTCCGTATGTAATACCATACTGGAATAATATTGTAGAGAATTTACCGTGGGAAAAAGTATGGTCTTTGTCTCATAAGTATCTACTTACCAATAAAGTAAAAGAAATAACATTTAAATTAATTCACAAATGTTACCCAACCAAAGCATTTCTTAGGAGATATAAGTCAGACATTGAAGTGAACTGCTGTTTTTGTCACTCTCCTGAGGAAGACGTCAGTCACTTGTTTTGGCAATGTACCCACACACAGAAATTTTGGTCAGATTTGTTATTTGTTTTCCAATCTTATTTTGTAAGTGACTTTTCTTTCTGTTTTAAAGATGTTTTCTTTAGTTTGTTTGACTACTCAAAAGAGGAAAAAATGACAATATTACATAATTTGTGTTTCCTTCTAGCTAAATTTCAGATACATAAGCAAAAATTCACTGACTCTAAACCTCTCTTTTCTCTATTCAAAGATGATCTAGACCAGTGGTTCTCAACTCCAGTCCTCGGGACCCGCTGCTCTGCACATTTTGCATGTCTCTCTTATCTGACACACTCAGTTCAGATCAAGGAGTCTCTCCTAACGAGCTGGTGATCTGAATCAGGTGTGTTAAATAAGGAGACATAAAAAATGTGCAGAGCAGTGGGTCCCGAGGACTGGAGTTGAGAACCACTGATCTAGACAGATACATGGAAACTATCCAAAGCTCTGATAATCACAAAGCATTGAAAACTGTATCTCTATATTCATCCTTTTTGTCCTCTTAGACTTAAATGCATTGCATTTTGTTTTTTTTCTTTTTGCTACCCTGGCAACTTGTTTGTGTCTGTGTATCTTGTTGTCATTTTTGTTTTTTCCATGTTTATCTGTATTGCTTTAATGCTTTGTAATGTTTAATAAAATAAAAAAAAAGGTTCAAAGGCCCTGTCCACACTGAGACGCGTTTAGCTGAATACGTACACATTTTTTATCGGATTGGCGTTTCGTCCAGACGAATCCGGCGTTTTGGGAGACTGAAACCGCTATTTTTTTTAACCGGGTCCCAAGGTGGATAAATTTGAAAACGACACCCTTGTGTCTTCGTGTGTACGGCCAATCCGTATATTTTGTGAAATGATGATGTCATCACCCCACATGTCGACTAGTCAGACGCGCTAAATCAGTAGTCTAACAGCAACAACAACTGCGACTACTTGCTTGAGTTCATGCTTCAGAAGCTAATGAGCCTCTTTTATTTCTTTATTTATTATAGGCCTACTTTAATGTAGTTTTATTTTATTTCTTTATTTTACTTCTTTATTTGTTTATATTTCTTTCTTATGCTATGATGCTTGTAGGCTATTTTGTCTGATTAAGACATTTCGTATTTTGTAGGGATGTGCATTTCAAGCAAAAATAATATTCGACGATCGCTGGGAATTATTTGATTATTATTCAAAAAACGCACCTCTGCCCCCTCATGCTCACCGGTGACACGGCGTTCGCTCCGACATTACATTTCTCTGTTCTGTAGGCCAACATGTTGTAGCTTTTTTAAAGAAAAGTTAGTTTCATATTTATGTTTAAATAATATGTTATTTTTTCCATTTCATATATGTCGATTATATGAAAAGTGAACAGCGTGAGTAGCCTAATCATAAGATGCGCAATATCGAGACGCATCATTTTGACCACTTCATTAAGTTTTGTTTCATATAAAGCCTTTCTTTAAAGTGGTTTTCGTTTGGTATAAATTGTATCTTAATTTTAATAAATGTTTCATCAACCAATTGCCTGGATTTAATAAATAAGAAGCAAATATAGCAGACAATAGCCATTAGGACACGGAGGCGCCGACGCGATATAACTTGCATCGCACGTGAACTGGAGCTTGTCTCATAAATGAACAGAAACACAGAAATATATCTACGCTTGAAATGTCTACTTTTAAACAAAACAATTCAAAAAGAAAAGAAACAGACAACTCTAATAGTCCGTATGAAGTGCGCATTTCTCTCTATAGGCACCTTCACAATACTGCGAAGGTGGCGAGTCAGCATCATCACAGAAAACACTTGTATATTAATAAATAATTCAAATGTCTCCTTGCTAAATTTGACACATTCATAATGATTAGGCTATTTGCCGGTTCTTTGTGGCAAGCTTTATGCGTCTGCTAACTAATCGAATATCGTGACTCATCCCTATTTTGTACCAGGCCATTTATGGTTTTTCATATTGTTCAATAAATTTCTTGGTTAAAAAGAAAGAAAAAACGAAGCTACTGTTCCTAATATTATTGTATACAGCGCGCAAGGTTTATGCGCAAGTCTTCTTTACTGTTTTTAGTGCATCTGTGTCAGAATTACAGCGCCTCATACTGGTCTGGCATGTGTTACGTCTCATCCTAGTCTAGGGGATTTAAAGAGAGAGTAACAATAACAAAAATAATGTAATAATAATAAATAAGTTTAGGAGTGGATACTCCAAACAAATTTGCGCCCGTCTCCCTACAGGGTTCCACACTTTAAACTCACAGTTTAAATACTCGTTGTACGCAGACAACAGATCTCACAGGTAAGTTTTCACAACTAACACCTCAATGTCTGGGATAGCTGAAGAGGGATTCCTCCTGAACACTGTTTCCTTGCTGCCTTATATACGCTGCCAACAGCTCCAGCTAATTAACATCAGCTGTGGATGGTTTGGAGTGCTGCATGAGAGAGAGAGAGAGAGAGAGAGAGAGAGAGAGAGAGAGAGAGAGAGCGAGAGAGAGCGAGAGAGAGAGAGAGAGAGAGAGAGAGAGAGAGAGAGAGAGAGAGAGAGAGAGAGAGAGAGAGAGAGAGAGAGAGAGAGAGAGAGAGAGAGAGAGAGAGAGAGAGAGAGAGAGAGAGAGAGAGAGAGAGAGAGAGAGAGAGAGAGAGAGAGAGAGAGAGAGAGAGAGAGAGAGAGAGAGAGAGAGAGAGGAGAAAACATCACCAGCACCACATACACACTAAATATTACATCATGGGACGTAACACCCCCCACCGATAAGATTATAGATAACACGTTATTTATAATAAACAGTCATCAATTCACTTTCCCTATTAAAGATAAACAACATTCACATCTTATTGTTATTGTAAACAAATGACTTAACCAATTATGACCTAGACAACGCATCCGCAACCACGTTTTCTGAGCCTTTTTTGTAACAGATGTCAAGGTTAAACTCTTGAACGGCGAGAGACCATCGCATAAGACGCTGACTCATATTAGACATGTCCTCCAGAAAAATTAACTGATTATGGTCGGTGTACACTACTATTGGAGCTACACTACCACCTAAATACACTTCAAAGTGCTGTATAGTGCCATCAACATTGCCAGTGCCTCCTTCTCAATAACACTATAGTTCTGCTGACTGCTGACTACCGCTCCTGTAGCTGAGGCATCAACTTCCAATTTAAATGGGGCATCAAATTGAGGGGCTTTGAGTATCGGGGCACTACAGAGCAAGTCTTTCGCTGCATTGAAAGCATACTCACAACTGAGGGTCCAGATAAACCTCTTTGTAATGCTTAGTAGATCAGTTAGTGGCGAGACAATGGAGGAGAAGTTTGGGCAGAAAGCACGGTAGTATACACACATTTCAAGAAACCCGCGCAGTTCACGTTTATTAGAGGGAATAGTGTACTTGAGGATAGCTGCAATTTTGGCTTCGACAGGCTTCACCATTCCTTGGCCCACTTGCTAACCCAAATAGCAGATCATTCCCTTTGCGAACTCACACTTGGCAAGGTTCACGGTCAACGAGGCATCAGCAAAGCGCTAAAAAATATTCTCAAGAGTGGATAGATGTTCTGTCCAGGTATATGAGTGGATAACCACGTCATCCAAGTACACTTCACAGTTTTCCACACCTGCCAACACATTATACATCAAACGTTGGAATGTGGCGGGAGCATTTCGCATCCCAAAAGCTAAGACAGAATACTGCAGAAAATTGTCTGGGGTGACAAAAGCTGAGATTTCTGATGCACACAGAGTCAGAGGCACCTGCCAGTATCCCTTCAGTAGGTCTAGCTTTGTTACAAACTTAGCGTTACCCACCCTGTCCACACAATCTTCCATTCTAGGATGCGGGAAGGAATCAGCTTTAGTAATGTTGTTGACTTTACGAAAGTCGGTGCAGAAGCGATAGGTGGAGTCAGGCTTTGCTACCAGTAAGCAGGGCGAACTCCAGGGATTCTGACTTCGCACAGCAATTCCATTCTGCAGCATTTACTCCACTTCAGCCTTCATTATGTTTCGCTTTTGGGGATTGACTCGATAAGGATGCTGTTTGATGGGGGATGCATTTCCAACATCAATGTCATGGGCACACATTGCAGTTTTTCCAGGACTATCTGAGAATAGACTAGGATGAGACGTAACAATTGGTTAATTGTAACAATACTACATCGGTTTCAGTCGGTTTCAGTGGTTTAGTGTGTTTACGCAGATATTTCCTGAGACGGCGCCGTGTTTACGGAATTTTTTTTTAGAACGAGGAAAAAAAAGATTGGATAGGGAAAGCTCTGGCTTCGTGTGGACGTGGCCTCAGTGTTGTTTTAGTTCAGTGATTCAGTTCAGTTTAGTATTGATTAGGTTCAGTGATTCAGTTAAGTTAAGTGTTGATTCAGTTCAGTTCAGTATTGATTCAGTTCAGTGATTCAGTTTAGTGATTCAGTTCAGTTAAGTGTTAGTTCAGTTCAGTGTTAATTCACTTCACTGATTCAGTTCAGTTCAGTGTTGACTCAGTTCAGTTCACTGTTGATTCAGTTCACTGTTGATTCAGTTCAGTGTTGATTCAGTTCAGGGTGGATTCAGTTCAGTAATTCAGTTTAGCTAAGTGTTGATTCAGTTAAGTGTTGGTTAAGTTCAGTGTTAATTCACTTCATTGATTCAGTTCAGTGTTGACTCAGTTCAGTTCACTGTTGATTCAGTTAAGTGTGGATTCAGTTCAGTAACAATGTTGATTTTGAGTCAAGCATTTAGCAAGCAATTATTTTAAGTTTCAGTCTGTTTCTCACTATTGTAAGAGTGAGTGAGTGAATGATAACAGAGATCATTAAGTCTTTTAAGTAATGCCACTAGTTGTGTAATGTTGATCTCAACTGACAGAATGATAAAGGCTTGGATTTGACGTTTTTAATGGATTAATGGCATGGAAATGGCTCATTAGTCAAACATGACATAATCTCTCTTGTGTTTAAACATCGACTGGACTTGTTTTATCTGATCCGGAGACAGAAAGGCTGTAAAACACCCTGATTAACCCAGTGCATCCCAGCTTATGATTACTTGATGAAGTTAAACAGGATTGGAGGGAGTAACGTGATCATTTCCAGTCTGATCTTATGCTCACAGAGAAACCTCGTCAGGATTAATCATCAGAGCTTCATGTTTCCACACACGGGCCTTTTGAACTGCATTACCACCCGCTTCAGATTTAAACACTTCTAAAGCCTTTTAGTGTGTTTGCCAAATCATAACTACTATTGATGATCTGTCAAAACTCACAAACACTGATGATGAGCAAAACTGACTATGAAAATAGTTTTGGCCACTTATTCAAAATATTTAGCTAAATCTAACCTTTAATTTCAGTCAATTTACACAAAATATAAATGCGGAATAAATAAAATTTTCTCCAAAATTATTGGCTCCTCTACAAATTGTAATGAGTACCACTGTAGGCTAAATGAAAGTATATTCCCATTTACATGGTATGTTTTTAAGGTGACCTGTGATCAGGAACACGTGAGAAGTCATGACTTCCTGTTTCCTGTTCCAAATCGGGCCCTATGAAATCAATTTATTAAAAGTTTAATAAAAATTTTTTTTTTTTGGGCCCTATATGAAATTAATTTCGTTGTTAATTCAGTTCAGTTCATTGTTGATTCTATTCAGTTCAGTGGTTCAGTTCAGCGTTCCGTTCAGTGTTGATTCAGTTCAGTTTCATTTTATTGTTGTTTCAGTTCAGTGTTCATCCAGTTTTCAGTGGTTCAGTTCAGTGTTGATTCAGTTCAGTGTTGATTCAGTTCAGTGGTTCTGTTCAGTGTTGATTCAGTTCAGTGGTTCAGTTCAGTGTTGATTCAGTTCAGTTTCATTTTATTGTTGATTCAATTCAGTGTTGATTCAGTTCAGTGTTGATTCAGTTCAGTGGTTCCATTCAGTGTTGATTCAGTTTAATTTTATTATTGATTCAGTTCAGTGTTGATTCAGTTCAGTGGTTCAGTTCAGTGTTGATTCAGTTCAGTTTCATTTTATTGTTGATTCAATTCAGTGTTGATTCAGTTCAGTGGTTCCATTCAGTGTTGATTCAGTTTCATTTTATTATTAATTCAGTTCCGTGTTGATTCAGTTCAGTGGTTCAGTTCAGTGTTGATTCAGTTCAGTGTTGATTCAGTTCAGTTTCATTTGACTGTTGATTCAGTTCAGAGTTGATTCAGTTCAGTTCAGTCGTTCAGTTCATTGTTGATTCTATTCGGTTCAGTTCAGCGTTTCGTTCAGTGTTGATTCAGTTCAGTTTAATTTTATTGTTTATTCAGTTGTGTTGAATCAGTGCAGTTCAGTGGTTCAGTTCAGAGTTGATTCAGTTCAGAGTTGATTCAGTTCAGTGTTGATTCAGTTCAGTGGTTCAGTTCAATGTTGATTCAGTTCAGTGGTTCAGTTCAGTGTTGATTCAGTTCAGTTTCATTTTATTGTTGATTCAATTCAGTGTTGATTCAGTTCAGTGTTGATTCAGTTCAGTGGTTCCATTCAGTGTTGATTCAGTTTAATTTTATTATTGATTCAGTTCAGTGTTGATTCAGTTCAGTGGTTCAGTTCAGTGTTGATTCAGTTCAGTTTCATTTTATTGTTGATTCAATTCAGTGTTGATTCAGTTCAGTGGTTCCATTCAGTGTTGATTCAGTTTCATTTTATTATTGATTCAGTTCCGTGTTGATTCAGTTCAGTGGTTCAGTTCAGTGTTGATTCAGTTCAGTGTTGATTCAGTTCAGTTTCATTTGACTGTTGATTCAGTTCAGAGTTGATTCAGTTCAGTTCAGTCGTTCAGTTCATTGTTGATTCTATTCGGTTCAGTTCAGCGTTTCGTTCAGTGTTGATTCAGTTCAGTTTAATTTTATTGTTTATTCAGTTGTGTTGAATCCGTGCAGTTCAGTGGTTCAGTTCAGAGTTGATTCAGTTCAGAGTTGATTCAGTTCAGTGTTGATTCAGTTCAGTGGTTCAGTTCAATGTTGATTCAGTTCAGTTCAGTGTTGATGTTAAGCTGGTCAAGCTTTTAGCAAATAATGATTTAAATTTCAGTCTGTTTATCACTATTGTAAGAGGGTGAGTGAGTGATAACAGAATTATAACCCAAAGAAAAAAGAATGTATATATATATAATATATATTATATATATATATTATATATATATATATAATTTTTTTTAGGGGTGTCACGATTCTCCAAATCCTCGATTCGATTACATTTTCGATTCTAAGGTTCGTTTCGATTCTCGATTTTTACTCTTTTTTTTTTTTAAGCACAGGTTGCTGTTGCTCCTAAAAAGCTGACATCAGTTCATCGCGATCTCACACATCTCTGTTATTATCAATGAAGCTGACTGCACAATGAATCTTTCATAATATATAGCCTACACTTTGTTTGTTATAATTAGAGGATTTGCCAGCTTGCAGAATTCAGCACTGAACAAAAAGTCTGTTTTGAGCGGTGAGGAGAGTCTATTTTAAATGCTTCTGATTGGTCATTGCGTTCAAGAAATCAACACATATGTCTGTGATTGGCTAAATCGCTCAACGCTGCAAACATGTTATAAATACAATCTCTGGCCTGTAAATCGTTTCTATTTTGTTTTAGTTGTTCTTGTTGCTTTTCTGCAACAGATAAATAAAAATGTATTAGTTGTATATGTTTTATTCATAGCTATTTCTAGTTTGCGGGAGTCTGCGAATCGTTTTATTCTCCCGCACACACAGAGTGAGTGCATTACCGCCCGCGCTCGCACTCGGCCATCAAATCTAGTCCCGCGCCGCACTCTATTGCGTTGGGAGTGCACGTTTATAGATCAAGAGCCCGGCCCGAGGATAGTGACGGGAAATATCGTCCCGGGTCGGGGCCAAGTTCGGGCTCGGGGCCTCGGGCATAGAATCTAAGTTAGACGACACAGCCTTTCAACACGTGTGTTTTTTTCGTGTGATCATGAACGATCCGTTCATTGCCTCTGTCACGCGACAAATGAACAAAAGACTCGGAAGGTCAAGTAATTATTAATGTTCCCTGTAAATTATTTTTGACTGCATTATAATGATTTCTTAATTCAGAATATGATCAAGATTGCGTTGGATGTGTTCGGGGAATTTGCCTGTTAAAAGTATAACATTTAAAGCCCCTGAAATGACTAGAAAAAAGATTAGTTAATTTTGATGAACGAGATTGAACAATAGAGTCAGTAAAACTTTCCATCACGGGCGCGACATGGGGGCGTGGCAGCATCAACGATTCCATTTTTTATTTAGATTTTTTAAGATTGTGAATTAATTTCGATCGATTTCGATTTGACACCCTTAATATATATATATATATATTTTTTTTAACCAAATTCTGTTTTCCATTTTAATTTTCTGGATTCCTATTCAATCTTTTATTTAAATTTTAATAAACGAAAGGACTAATCAATTAAGTCCATATTTTTTTCTTCTCACTCAGCTCAGTTGACGATCGCACGTTGATCTGATTGGTTACAAGGTAGTTTGTGACGTCAGAAACACCAGCGATTTCAAAGCGTGTTTTTGAGACTGTCTTTGGTTCACTGCAGTTTTAATGAGAAAATACTCAGCAATTCTGTCGACTTATGAATTTACACATGGTTTGTCTTAAAGCATATTAAAAACACCACATAGACACATAAACAACTTTAAAAACTGGATCTTCACCACAGGGGGACTTTAAATCTGTTTACTTTAGCAACACTTGTTACATAACTCAAGTATTAAGTATCTCAATATCCTTTTAGATATTGTATTTAGAAATATGAGCCTCAGTCTCCGATTTTGAGACAGATAATAACATGGTTATTATTCTGATAACGTTTGGAAATGTTCATCAGCCCTTATTAAGCCTGTTGTTCTTCCTGCACATGCTCTTAGACACCAGCAGAGGGCAGTGTCATAAATCACATCAGCTCACATGTTGAGTTTAGGAGCCTATGTTAAAGCATATGTATTCAAATCTTGATTTCGATTATTCTATAATAATTATAATTAGTGACTTTTATTGAGCTGATAGCATATTGATCATTACTTAAAAATGATAATATTGTTCATTTAAGATTTAATACAGAAGTGGATCCATAAGGAGTTTTATTGTTTAAAAAAAATTAAGGAAAGAATCTGGAGATAGTCCTTCCTTTGCATGTTGTTTTAATTTATTCCGTAAAAGTAGGCTACAAGTAACTATGTTTTAGATTATTTGTACCTATATAATTATAGCTACTTTTAAGTAGCAGTCCCCTTTTACTAGTTTAAGAAGAATGATTACAATAATAACAATTTCATTGGTAATCATTGATAAATATGGCTATTAAAACAAATCTTACAAGTTACATCTGTAACTCAAGAGTTCCATGGTGAATAGTTACTTACAAAATGTTAAAAATGACTTTCCATAGTAACTTTTATTTGTTTAGTACATTTCATCTCCTGATTCCCATGCGTTTGGGAGGGGGGGAAATGTCTCGCGAGATTTGGCGAGCGTGAGGAGGATTCAGAGGCTGCGCGTGTCAGTCGACTTACAGCGGGCTGTGAGGAGAACTGGCGACCCCTTTGTCCTTAAATACAACTCTTTTCATACGCTAAAACTTCTTAAAGTTTCTTTAAACTCGCGTTAGAGTACTTCTGCTCGTTAGGTACTCAACCAGGTCGGGTAATACTTGTTATTTTCGCTCTGTTTGAAGTTAAAGGCTGGGCCTTTACACGCTCCTGACGAGAGAAAAAAAGAAGCTGTTTTTCTGCGACAAAAAGTCCATAAATGCTTTTTACCGAAATGGACCTGTTGAACCAGTACTTTGACAAAATGAACAACAACATTGGCATCCTGTGCTACGAAGGTAAGATTTAAAACATTTACTGCTTTCTGACTCTTGGTTAATGAAATGAAGTGTTTGTCAGTGAAAATAACGGACGCCCGTGACGTCATCGAGTCTCGCTAGACTTTCGCGAGCGCGCTGTTTTTCTCTTTCACGCGACTTTTACGATGCTTATTTACTTCTAACGTAGATTTTAGATTCAAGGTTTTTAAGGTGGAGGTTTAATAAGAATGACTGAAGAAGTTTTGTATTCGTTTGTTCATGGGGAAAAAGTTGTTGTTTTTTGCATCACGAAAAAACAATAATAATAACAGACGTGTTGCCAACTTCCCAAAACTATTTGACGTCATGTCGAAAACAGCATTTAGCTGTAATTATGCGCTGTTTCTAAGTGCACATTTTAAACGAGTGAATGCATGGGATATTTGCAATATTTAAAATGAGTCAATTTTAGGCTAGTGAAGGTAAAAAAAAGGTGTTTAAAATTGTTGAAAGAAATGGAGACACATTACAGAACTTAATATAAACACAAATATCAATGTTTATATTCCAGCCTTTTTGGGCACTTTTTTTTTAGTATTTTTAGTAAATTGCAGAACGTGTCAGGAATTGGCTCAGAATTGTTCTTTTTTAATATTATAAACTGAATTTTGGTCACTTTACATTAGATTGCCTATGGATTAGATTTACTATGTAACTAAATGTTGCTCTGGAATAATGTTGATAAATAAGAGGTGTAGTTTGGTTGAGGAGTAAAGTTAGTGTTAGGTTTAAGGGCAATGGTTGGATTATGTTAGCAGTTTAACTACAAAGTTTAATTAAATAAAAGTACTTTAAAAGCAGGCTAATTACAATGTATCAACAGCAAATATGCAAGTAAATTTTGTCAAATGGTTAAGGACTTGTGATATTAACTCTGATCAGAACTGTGTTATTATTATTAATGTTGTTATTTGAAGTGTGTATGAGAAATGTTTAGTATGCATATTTTTGTAGATCATGTAGATTCTTTTGCTACATGTTCTGCAATCCTGAGCATTTACTCATGCCACTACTCACCTTCTGTCTTTCTCACTGGTCATCAATATTGTGGTAAATTGTGTTTGGTTTTATCTTGAGTAACATGTGAGGCCATATGGTTCAATAGAGCTGTGGATTGAGTAGAAAAGCAGGTAAATTGAGCGTGGATCTCTACATTAGCCTGCTGTTGTCGACCACATGTCAAGAGAGTAGAAATGTGATCCAGTCCTCCTCTAGACCTCGTTTACTTGCCTGGACATGATATACGAATGGATCTTTTCATCTGATGGGCTTGAGATTTACGATCCTGGAAATGTACAACATTTATGCATCAGGTCAAATAAAAGACAATTAGTTTATTCAGGGCTTGACATTAAGCCTTTTCATATGCTTGTTCTTCATTGGTCACTCACTTGTCCAGTAAAAAAAATACTTGATCAGAAAAATAAAGGATAATTTATTCTGAAGCAATATTCTTATCAGTGTTCAGTCAGCTTTGAAACATTTAAATCTACTTATTTATGATATTTGAAGCTTTATAAAGCCATTTTTCCCTTATCATTTAAAAGATATGCTTCATCTTTCATTTTAAATTCTTAAATTTGATCAAATTAAATTAGAATAATACAACACTAGAGGGCTGTTACCAATCAGATTAGGGCCTAAATAATTGACACTAGGGCTGAACGATTAATTGCATTTGCGATAATATCGCGATATGATGAAATGCGATTTTATAACCGCAAAATCTGCGATTACACTGGTCACGTGACACGCGAGAGAAAAGCAGTCTGCAGATCAAGCATCAACTTGGCACGCTATGCATAGGTCTGGCATACAGGAAAGAACAGTTTATTTTTTATGTATGTGATATTGTGTTATTTATTCTCTCTACAACAATTCTGGATCGATTCAGAGAATTTCAGAATCGAGTCTGAGCTTAGTTTCTAAACACAGATGCGTGATGATGCTGCGCGTGCTTTAGAAACAACCGTATTCTGCTTGCTTCTAATTTCTCTCTCTCACACACGCACACGTACACACACACGGCACCGCTCGAACCTTCCGAAATATAAGCTTTTATAAAGTTCGGGGTTTAAGCGAATTACAAGGACAGTCGCGGGCTTCATTGCACAGGTTTTGCCGCTTTGATATTTATTAAAAATATGAAAATCACTGAGAAAGCTGCTTTCATTTTAAAATACTTACGCGCGCTTTGTGAAGAGTGCTCGTGCATGCGGATGTGAGCGACTCATTGGTTAAATGTAAATGTACACGGTCAGTTATATCTTAAACCAACTGGACAAAACACATTTACAATTTCAAAAGAGATATGTGCATTAGTGTGAATGCAGCTTATCGTATTGGGGGGAAATCACTACAGCTCTTGAATGGAAAACGAGAAATACTGAAAGCACTCTTTTGGCGCTTTTCCACTACACAGTCCCAGCTCGCCTTGGCTCGGCTCGGCTCGACTCGACTCGCCTTTGTTTGGTTTTCCACTGTGTAAAAGTTGTACCTGTACCTGCTTTCGGGTACTTTTTTTCGTACCACCTCCGGCGAGGTTCTAAGCGAGCTAAGGCGATACTAAAATGTGACGTGAAAACAATGCCGACTGCTGATTGGTCAGAGAGAATCGTCACTATTCACTGCGTCATCATTGCACGCGCCAGATGGAGTATCCAGAATAACCCCGCCTTTTTTAAATAGTTTAGCCAGAGATAGTTACTAAACTTACTACTATTATTATGGCAACTCGGAAGAATACGCCGTGGTCAAACGAGGAGGTGCAGACATTCCTTTGTTTGGTTGCCGAAGAGAGGATCCAGCGAGAGCTTGATGGGGCAACGAGGAACGAAAGGCGTCGCTATGACGACCGGGTACTATTTGTGGCGATACTTTCTGCAATGGAAAACGGAACGAAAAGCGAGCCGAGTCGAGGCGAGCCAAGTCGAGTCGAGTCGAGCTGGTACTGGTAATGGAAAAGCGCCATTTGTTTATTGCTTGTAATGTTTTTTTTGTTCCTTTTTATTTACTAGCTCTTATATTTTGAAGCTATATTAGTTTATAGCCCATTTAAAATCCTTAACATGTAATTGGTTTAATTCAATGTGTTTATATATATATATTTAAAGTATGTATTTACATTTGTAATTAAATACATTTTTTAAGTGTTATTAAGATTAATTAATAGGAAAAAAATTAGATCGGATCATGAGCTGCCTAAAGATTCCCATCCCTACTGTACAATGATTTATGGCTTGTCTTTGTCGACTAACATAGAAGGTAAAGAACTTAAAGTAATCGCATATTCAGGGCCTGAATTTCGTTTAGGAAAATCCCCCTTTAGATCATTCTTATGGGGGGGATTTTTTCATTTGAGTGGGGAGTTTTTTTTAGACAATTTTAAAAAAATACATTTAGCTAAATGTTTGCTCACTCATTGTATTTGTGTTTTTACAATGGGGTCATTTTTTTTAGTTTACACAACAAAAGGAAGCTTGATTTCAATTTTTGAATTAAATTGAAAAAAGTAGCACAAATAAATACATGAAATAAAGAGAAAAGTTTAGGTCTAACATTAGTATTCAGAAATGCTAGAAACGGAAAAAAGTAATTAAATGTAAAATAACACGGAATAGGCTTTTAGTCCTGTATAATTTGAATACATAGGCTATTAATCCTGATTCCTTACAATTAATGCTATCTTTTGTTGTTTTATATACAATAATGACAGACACATTTTAGGCTACTCTCACTTTAAGAGCTAGTGCACGGATCCACGTTCACATGTTGCGTGTAAAGTGCAGTTCGCGCCACTTTCTCTTCTTTTAAAAAGGGCTCCCTGTTGCTTAGCAATCATGAGCCACGTTCTCCATGAAGACGAAGACGTTTCAGCAAAGGATGAACGCGCAAAAGACGTAACGTGAACGGCCCATACTGTTTTCATTATAGTGTCACATGCATTTTCTTTTTGTATTATTTTTTTAAGACATAACCGATTGTGTTTGAGAGGATACTCCCCAAGACCGGAATTAAGACAATGTTGTGTGCTTTTGACCGTTAAAACGCTATAATTCAAGAAAAATAACTCAGTTTTGTTACTCACGAGCTGTTTGTTATGCGGGTTAAAATCGCTTGAATGTTTAAATGGGTAAGACTTAAAAAGACGCACAAATTATAAACAATAGTGACGATGCAATGGCTCGATTGTGCAAGTGACATTTCCATCATTTGTCCCGACTCCTGAAAGGCGAGAGTCTAGAGTCGCCGCCTGCAGCTGCAGCGCGATTGACTTGCCTTGTGTAACCTATTTCAGGGCTCAAATTTCGGTGCGGGATTGTGGGTATTGCGCATCATTTTAATCATTCCCGCAGGTCTTGTGTTTATAATGCGGGAAATTCCCGCAAACATTCATTCAATCTAGCATGTAGGCCTATGAGTGAATTTAACATAACAGATTATAAGATCAAATCAGTCATTTTAAAACTTTATGCGAGACGCAATTTCACAAACAGCGTGAGTGATTCTGCCAATGCCGCGTCTTCTCTGTCTCTCAAAATGTGTTGCACAAGGCAAGCCAATCGCGCTGCAGCTGCAGGCGGTGATTCTAGACTCTCGCGTTTCAGGAGTCGGGAAACTGCAATCGGCCCATACCAAAACAAGGATAATATCTGAAGGGCATTAAATGTAGTCAGGCAATGCTGATGTTGTTAACATTAACAATTTGAGAACAAATTGTTAATGTTGAGATGTCTGTAACAGAATCTTGTTGAGATTATATTTTCCGGTGAAAATTCTTATGTTGGTCATACTTCCAAAAAGTATAATCTGTGATTGCGAACGGCAGTCTCCACACCGGCGACTGACAGCCGCACATTCTCCTCTAAACATCGGATTCATCTGCGCTGTGTCATGCCGAGGCACAACCTACGTAAAGCTGATCATTCTGCGAATAACTGCAATTGCAGATTTAGAATAGAGACGCAACAAAGAGGAAAAACTACAGACTGCAGCTTTAATTACTTGTTGATTGAACTTTCATTTGAAATCAGGGTCACATTTTCAATCGTGATGTATTCAGCTTTCTTGGTCATGTGATGTTGCTTAACGGTAGCATATGTTATAAATATTTAAAAAAAATTCACTACAGTAGGCTGTTAACTGAATATATTTGTGTGTTTTGCGCTCATGTTTTCATTTCTCATGAAGCTGCGCGAGCCTCAACAGCACAACCTTCTACCGTCACTACGTTATATCAGGCTATATTATTATTATTATTATTATTCACTATCAATTGCTGCACACTAAATGAATGCATATTCATTCTCATATTTTGGTTATTTCCTAGTAATTTTTTGGTTTTGACGTATTAATCAGTCTACTTGTCCCCTGAAAAAAATCCACTTGTCCCTGTCAAGCGTTAATGTTGAGCCCTGCTTTATTAATAGTTTGGTTACACTTTATTTTAAGGTGTCATTGTTTCAGTCTAATTATATATTTAAGTACTGAGTAATGTTAATTAACTACATGTACTTACTATAGGGTTAGGATTTGGTTGAGGGTTATTTGCTTGTTATTATGCATAATTTAATGTTATTACTATAGTGTGTAAGATCTGTAACAAGGACACAGCAAAATAAAGTGTTACTAACTAAGGGTGCTCCGATTGATCGGTCGCCTATCATAATCGGCCGATAATTGCTTTGGGATGTGTGATCGGCGGTCTCTATAAAGGCCGATCCAGAAAAGCCGACCAGATGCCGCAAAACTCGCAAGACAATTTTTTTATGCCCTCGTAAAAATGGCTTCACCGGTATGGCAATTCTACAAGGTGTGTGAAAAAGACAATTCATTAGCAATCTGTAATGTGTGTACCATGCCGCTGTCCGCTTGTCAAACTGTGCAGCCTCTCTGTTCTGTTCTGCAGACTTTGTTTGAGTTCTTAAATGGTCTAGTGGTAGATCTTTTGACAAGCGTGTCAGAGGTTATGGGTTCTAATCCGCACTCGTATAGTTTTTTTTCTCTCATCAAAACTGAATATGTACATCAGTGGTTACAGTCTGTCAAGCAGGGACATGTTTGTGTGCATTTTATTTTGTGATTTCACCGGAATGAATAGTCCACAACGGCGATCGATTGAAGCGCGCGTCCGAGTGAAGACTGCGCGAGCCGCGAGAGAACACTGTATCCATGACACCGATTTACACTATTGGATGTTAATATCCAATATAGGATGTGTATATAGTTAGTTCCTGCTTCCTTTTTTACTTTCTGAAAAAAAAAAATATAAATGATTTTCACTGTATATAGTCTAAAGTTTGAAAGAAATGTATGTTCATTTTTAGAATAACAATTTTCTACATTAGACACAACAATACGCCATCGCATTCGCGATCTCCTGTGATTAAAGGTGACACTTCCGGTTTTCTTCCCACCGGAGCCTCGCTTTCCATTTCAAAATAACGGCTGCGTGAAATAAGAGTATGCTCTTGCAGCGTTTAGTCTTCAAACACATTATTAGTTTTAATGTTGAATTTTTTGATTAGTGTTTTCGATGTAAACTCCCTTTATCATTTGTTTTGCGGCCTTTTTTTTGTTCTTTAGATATTTAATTTAATTTTGCTTGAAATATATTAAGGGCCTTTAAACATGGGGTATGCAATATTTTTCTAATAATTAAACTGCCTGGAAAGTCAATTATTCCGCTAATACAACAATTACAAGATGCTTTATTTCAAGATATTTGTCAGGTTTTTGTCTTATAGAAATAATTTGTTACCCATCTCATCCCAAGCCTCAATTGCTAATTCCAAAATGTAATTTTAGAGATGGTAAAAGAGACTCTTCGTGTTTTCATTAATCTTTTCTGAATTGTTAAAATATGAGTATCAGGAATGCCTGGAGACTGTGAGTTTTTAAAAGCTTTCTTTAATGGTGTTCTAAATTTAGCTTAATAAAGCGTTTGTAACGTGTGGTGTGAGGGCCTGTCTGTAACGTGTGGTGAGGGCCTGTCTGTAACGTGTGGTGAGGGCCTGTCTGTAACGTGTGGTGAGGGCCTGTCTGTAACGTGTGGTGTGAGGGCCTGTCTGTAACGTGTGGTGTGAGGGCCTGTCTGTAACGTGTGGTGAGGGCCTCTCTGTAACTCTCCGAGTAATTCTTTGATTGTGATTTGTTTACGCCTGTGAGTGACGGCAAAAGCGGCTCTCCTCTGTTTCCAGATAACTCTTCAAAACATTAAGTGGAAAAACTCCAGCAGCAACTGAGCGGTTGTCGCAACCGGCTTGTCTCTCCACGGGCTTCGGTTCTGAGAATCTGCTTTGACCCGCTTTAATGCCCTCGGCTCGGGCAGCCGGTCACATGACCCAGTGACAGCGGATGGAAATACACAATCACAGCCGGTTTTTGCTCACTGTTGCACGGCTGCCGCTTCAGCTATTTATAATGTGTGCCAGAGAATGTCCTGAGCACATGGCTAATCTATTACAGCATCGTCCCTGGAAATAGCTCTGTTTCTGCATCACTCTTTGTCTCTACCGAGTCGAAACGTGCAGTTCTCTGGTGAGAGACATGGCTTTGCTGAACTTTGCTTTTACGCTTTATCTGGAATTGATTGAACGCAGCCATTCAAAGGTCACAGACAAGCTTTCTTATCTTTTTGTTAATTGTTCTTCACACCAAAGATGATCTTGAGGACTCTTTTACTATGAGCTGGGAAGATTATAAAACTGTGCAAGTTAATGGAATAGTCGCCTTGTAGAAATGAAATGAACGCTTGTTTAACACAATATTCACTTAAAAATGTGAGAGCAGAAATGTTTTCTATTGACAAGTTGAACTGATACAATTAGGGGTGGGAGAAAACAAATTGATTCTCAGATGCATCGCGATTCTCTCTTCAATGACAATTGATTCTGAGCATTTCTGAATCGATTCTGAGTTTAGTTTTTAACCTAGCGGAAAGCAGCTGTGTGCGACTGTGTAAGCAGAGATGCAAACTTGCATCTGCTTTGTGATGCAGAATTAATGTAAACTTAGGCAGTTATGTTTTAAAGCGACAGTTCACCTAAAAATGAAAATCTGTCATCAGTTTCTCACCCTCATGTTGTTGTAAACCCGTAATACTTTCGTTCATCTTTGTATCACAAATAAAGATATTTTAAATGAAATCTGAGCGATTTCTGTCCCTACATTGACATTAGAATAAATGAAAGTCCATTTAAAAAAATCGAGAAAAAAAACATTAAAAATAATCATAAATGTTTCTAATCATCATATTATAGTGATTTCTGAAGGATCATGTGACACTGAAGACTGGAGTAATGATGCTGAAAATTCAGCTTTGATCACAGGAATAAATTACACTTTACTATATATTCACATAGAAAACAATGATTTTAAATTGTAATAATATTTCATATTAACACTGTTTTTTAAAAATATTTTTAATCAAATAAATGCAGTCTTCGTGAGCAGAAGAGACTCTCAAAAACATTAAAAACTTTTGAACGGCAGTGTGTATTGTGTGTATGGATGTATTGTTTGACTTGGATAGCATGTTTTCCCTGGATCACAGGTATCAGACGTGTTCAGGAGGAACGTTTGGCCTTTTCCGTGTTGCAGCGGTGGTGTGCTCTGTGTGTGTGTGTGTGTCTGTCTGTGTGTGTTTCTGTGTTAGAAGCAGAGACCCTACCAGTTGAACAGTTCCCTCTCTGACTTATGAATCTCTCTGTATGAATCGCTAGTCAGAGAAGATCAGATTGAAATCAGATCAAGGAAATCGGAAGTATGATCAGAAGCCAAAAGTGTCATTTGCATTGGATGTTGTCTTTTTGTCTTCTGAAAATGTGTGTGAGGCTACATCTACCTTAATCCGGATATATTTGTAAATGGCGTTTTCGTTTAAAACGTCTCTCCGTCCACATTAGCGTTTTCAGGCCTTTTCCTAATGTTTTTCATCCACACTGAAACGCCTGAATGTTAAATTCACCTTTACAGCGCATGCGTAAAACCTCACAAAAACTCACTGAGATGATATAGTCGGAAATAATAATAAAGTTATCGTGCAATTCTTCTGACAGGATCATTTTATTTAGCAGAATATCTCAGCATTCACTGATGGTCCAGCTCGCTCTCACTCACCATTATATGTTTGGTGTAAAACGCTAAAACTGCTCATGTTTCACCGCAGGACAGCAGATGTGAGTGAATTCTGTCATCTTTGCAGGACTGTGATATGAAGAGTGTGTGAAGTAACATATTTGAGCAACAGTGTGAGAGTGAATAGCAGATAACAGGCACAATACCGCTATAAACATGAATTTCTATTGGTACAATATGCGTCACATGACTAAACTTACATCGTTTTGACAGTCGAGACTACAACGTGAAAACGCCCTTTTCAAATGGATCCACTTTGGAGAGCGTTTTCAAAAAGGCTTTTTTTTTCATTAATAAAAACACCGTCTCAGTGTGGACGGAAGACCAAAACAGAGAGAAAAATATGGGTTTTCAAACGAAACCGTATTCGTGTGGACGAGGCCTGAATGTGGAAGGGTTTTCTGTACATTTGCTCACATCTTTAACACAATCTCATTCTGGCTTGACGTTTGAAGTCTCCAGTAGTAGAGCTAGACTTTGATCACTTGCGCTCATAATGACAGTCTTTCAATAGATCAAACATTGGCTTCATCTCTTCTAACACTGATAGGCATCTTTAATGGCTCCTGAAGTTCCCAGCAAATGTTGTTGTGAGGTTTTATCTTGGTCGTCTCAGAAAATACAGACTCACTGAAGTGTGAAATTCAACAAGTTGGTTGAAAGCAGCTTTGTTCAGTTTTCTCTTTTCTCCAGGGGTTAGCATGTGAAGGGTCTGCGTGTTGTTTTCGCACTTCAGAAGTTTTGCAGAGAGGAAATCTAGCTAGATTAGTTTTCCCAGAGGAAGACCGGTTATTTAGTATTTCCCAGACAAACTTTGATTTCAGTGCCATTTAAATTGAAAACTTTTCACTAACTGAGCAAGTCTGTTAAAGGGTCACCCCACCCATTTGCATTAAGATTTCCATTGTTAGAAATCCAGTCATACTATTGAATGGTCGTGCAACACTCTTTCATTTTCCCCTGAGACAAGAGAAATCCTCTATTTACCTTTTTCACTTCCTCCTACAATGACGCAAAAATCGTTATTTTACGTCATTGTAGGAGGAAGTGTAAAAGGGGGGGATTTCTGTGAAGACTACAAGCACTTGTTCCCACCCTTTCAAACACGCCCATAGGGGGTTGGACCTAATACGCTAACAGACCTATCAGATCAGTGCCAGTGTGTTTCATTTCACCGGGAGAAACTTTTTGAAAATATGGGCGAAGGTACTGAATACACAGGCGGATGCATTATGGAGGATCTGGATTTTGACGAAGTTATGGTAGAAACGGATGTTCGTGGCTACCTTTATGAGCCACAGTATAGCGACGAGCAGATGAGGGCTATGGAGGAACCGGAGGCGGCTGAAGCTGCTGTCACCACAGCCGATGCAGACGATCTGCTTGCCGCGGACGAGGAGCCCGCAATGGCTCGAGCTGGGGCAGATTGGTGGTGCCTGTGCTCTCACTGTGCGTCAGTGGACACAGAACAAGAGTCTGTCTGCTGCCGAGAATTCCAGCGGTGCTACGGAATCGGAGGATGACACGGACGTGTGTGTTGTTGCTCACCCGAGTTTCGCACCCCATATGAATAGCGGCGTCCTGGAGACCCACTTTAGAATACCTAACGTCAACTGGCAACGTCAGCCAAAGCCTACAGGGTCAAATGGTCGTCTTTCTGTAAAGTACGTTTATTTTCATTTTGTTAACACGCTAACGTGGCAGGTTCATTGCACAAATATCTTGCAGTTAAGCTAGCTACTGTAGTGGGAGTGGTCTGCGGAGTTGAGCATTGCAATGCACTATGGGGATTGTTGTCTACAATCCACAAGCACTAAAAAGTCTTTTTCTGCCTTTTATCGGCCAAGAAGGTCCTAAATTAGAAATTTATGATACTATTCTACTACATATATGACCCACTTTCAATACATATTCAAGTCTCCACCGGTGGAATGACCCTTTAACTAGAGCCCGACCGATATGGATATTAGGGAGTAAAAGTAATTTAGGGAATCTAAATTACCTGAATTTTTTTTTGCATAGCTATTGTAGTAGTGAAACTTAATACTCCCAGTTAAGCAGAACTAGGTTGTAGTTTAGAAAACAGAGTCTTTCAGCATTCTGCCCTGTAAGCCTGCTTTGTTTGTTTTCATAAGTGGTAAATAAATCAAATTACAATAAAAACATTTATATTATTACATTATATAATTTATATCTAAATTATACAATTTATGAGCATCAGCAGCAAGAATGTTAACAATTGGCAAAATAAATGTTAAAAGTCTAATGTTTTCATACGGAGAAAATAATTGACAGGGGAGTCATATCACCTTTGCAGAAATGTAATTCATTTTAAACAGTTTTAGAAGGTTTATGTGCCGTTTAATAGGTTTAAACTAAGAGTGAGGAGTAATTCACTGGGTAATATTAATTCACTGAATAAGGAAAGTAACAAACAAAACAGCATATACATCATTGCATTTTCCGACTAGTATGTTATTAATTAATTAATAATATTTTTTTCGGTCTAGAAATGCTTTCTGACAAAGTGCTGTTTATCTATGCATTTACACAGAACTATAACTTGGGCTACTCAACCGCGATCGCGCGTGCAGATAATAAATAATTAATTTCCACAAAGCGGTATATTTAGATGTGTATTAGCGAAATAATTGCTATGTAGTAAATTATAATATAATCTAGGGTATTTAAACAAGATAATCTTGTCAAAAGTTTCATTCAGTGGCCGTGCTAGAGCATTCCTGATCATCAACCCAGTGAGTGCTCAGCAATATGAACAAACTTTTTTCGAGACTAATGGTGAGCAAATACCAATAGAGAATTAAATTTAGCGCTTTTATTTTCAACATGCACTCATTCATGTCTGTTTTATTTAATTCATGTAAAGTTACGTCTTTATTGGGGCAGGACATGACGGATTACGCTACGTGACTCCATGAGTTCGTCTCAATTTTTTAGAACCAAGCTGCATAAATAAATTATATCAGGCATTTATTTCTTAAATCTCATTTCTGTTATGTTAAATAAGGTTGAATAATTAAAGCATAGCAAGTAGAACATACACTTTACCTGTGCACAGAGTTGTTGTTGACTGATCTCCTTCGACACGGGCTGGAATGGCGGAATTCTCAAAACGGCCACAAGACGGCGCCGTTTATCGGCGAAAAGACCGATACCCGATTATGGGAAAAATGCTTAAATGTCGGGGAAAATATCGGTAAACCGATACATTGGTCGATCACTACTCTGTACAGTATTCTTCTATCACCAACAACTTTCACAATAGTGCCAGTGCTGTCCACATCTCTGAAGACACACACAGATACAGTCAAACCAAAATTTATTCAGACACCTCAACATTACTCACATTATCACAGTTTATGCACTATAGTTTAGAAAATACTAATATAACATGACGAGTTATCAAATCAGTTGATATTTCACTGGTTTTGTCCAGCCTTCTGTTAGACTCTCACACATGAATTATGTTGAAAATCTGTCAGGTAGGGCTGCAACTAACGATTATTTTGATTAATCGATTAATCGGATAAAAGTTTTTAGAACATTTAATTTGATTGTTTGTTTATTATAACTAAATAAAACCCTAAATCAGGGTATTTATGTGTAAAAGTGTACTTTAAAAAGTGCAAAAGCCACACATTGAGTTTTACTAATATAATCTTTATTTTTTACATTTTAAACCTTAATATATTGATAAATTAAATATAGAAAGAATGAAAACAAGCATGTGAACGTAGTAGAGCTGCAGATTGCGTTTGAAAAACAATTAAAAGTAGACAAATGCTATAAAAAGAGAAGGGAATGGAGGTACGCAGCAAGCTAACAGGCTTGATTAAAACGACAGGAAAAATGATGCATTAGTGCACAAGCATTCGCTGAAAACCACTGACTACAGTGACTAAAAAACAATCTTTTACGGCTGCTGTTATTAACTGCCTTTATATTTAGTGTCTCACTTTGTAAACACCGTTTTAATTTCTTTGGTAGGGCTATTTTAATCCATAGCTTATGTTGCGAGCGAACTGATTGCGCAACCTGATGCTCGAGACAAAAAGATCTAGTTTGACTGTCCCGAAGTTAATAAACAAAGCTGTTTACACAGTAGCATTGTTTTCTCAGATCGGATAGCTATCTGATCGTGAAAAGACCAGGTGTAAATGCCCTCTGAAACGCATTCGAGACAGATTTGAATCTGATCGCTCAAACCGCTTCAGGAGGAGATCTGAGACTCATTCCAGACGAAACTGGACAAGTGTAAATGTACCTGGTTGTTGAAACCACATGTAAATTTTACTCCTCCCGAAAATGCTAAAAAAAAATAAACATGTGAGAGCGTGTTATATAGGCTATATGTAAAAATGTTATAGCCAGATATGACGGCGCTACTGCAACACGCATCACTGCAGATAGGATGCTGAACATCTATTTATTCATTTATTTATTTATATATTTGTTGGTTAATTCGTTCGATTAGTTTTATCTTCCGCTTTTTTCTTTCTCTTTCTCGAGCTTACTCCCCTGCCGTCGCCGTCTCGCTGAATGCTGCAGAGACGCAGAGCCGCTGTGCGGGAAGCACGTGACATAAAATGAGGCCAGCTATTGGCTATTCGCTACTTCTCCTGCTGTAAAACCTCTGATGGCTCATTACTGCCACACTTTGGTCTAGGTCTGTGCAAGATCTCCAAAATAGTACAATCGAGTAAAAACGATTATTTTGTCATGTTATTTTGTCTTGTGTTCTGAATGACTCGCGCACGCGCACATCCGTCCCTCCAGAAGCCTTAAACTCTCTCAGCCTCATAAACTGCAAGCACAATAAACTTCACAATAACAATTGGCTAATTTAATATAGACTGGAGTGAGACCATAGACGCCTCTCGAGCTGTCGAGATCTCTTTAACATCTAAAATTTCATTCATTTCTGCTCGATCACTGTATCGCCTCAGTTCAAGCGAACGGCAGCGCACGCGCACATGGCCTGATCATCTGTTCCGCTTTACAGCACGAAACACATCGAGAATGAACACAGGGAGCGACATAAAACGTGTCTGTTTGTCCGGTAAAAGGGGATTTTTAAGTTTCAAGTGAAAGAGCGTTTTACTTGCCCGACCGATCGAAACGCGAGATGGTTTTGATCTTGTACAGTCAGTGTAAACAGAGATCGGTAGTTTCTGGAAGCTGCGCTGCCTTTGTGTGAGAGAGACATACAGTAAGTGACAAATCAAAACAAATGAGCCTAACAGCTCACACAAAAACTCACAGAAGAAACATACTGAGGTAGAAATGTTGAGTTTTTTTTATTTATTATAGGCTATATGATATAGTTAAGTAACATAACACGACTAAGGGCTGTTCTATAATATCACGATTGCAAATGTTACACTGAATTTATAGTTTTATAAACAAGTAGCCTAGTTTATATGTAGTAACTTACATTTTAGACGGAATATTGACTGGTTTTGTTCTATTTCACCGACGAAAATAGTTACAAAAGAAAAGCATCACTAAGCGCTGTGTTTTGTTACTGTGTGATTTATTATTTTGAACGAATCGTTTTAATGAATGACTCAATGATTCATTTATTAAGACGGTCACTTGTCGCCACCTATTGATTTATTGTTTAAAGGCAAAGGTATCATTGATTTAATTTTTTATTTTATTATTTGTTTAAACATTAATCTCATAATATTTACACAGTTGTAATTTTGCAGTGTAAATTAATTTAATAGATAACAGCCCTTTTTATTAAAACTGAATTTGATAAAATGTAAGAATTTGACATAAAACATATTTAGTAAGGTTTAATAAATTGTCCTTTATAAAGGCAAATAACGCCCTGGTGACCCCCTACAACAAATTACTTTGTAAACATGTCACCTTTTTCACCACTTGTGAGTTTAGAGGTCTGTTTAATATTTCAAAAAGTACAATAAATGTTCAAATTTAGATTTTTTTAAGAATTGTTGAAAGGTGTCTTTTAATAAATGCAACATGTTCCCAAAGTCATGTGAAATAATCGTGTTACATAATCGTGATTTCAATACTGACCAAAATAATCGTGATTATGATTTTTTCCATAATCGAGCAGCCCTACTTTGGTCACCGCAGATTTAAAATATTTACGAAGTGAGCTGCTTACGGCAAATAAAAGTTTTTTAGCAACTAATCAATGACTAAATTAGTTGACAACTATTTTAATAATCATTTAGAATTTTAATCGATTAGTTGTTTCAGCCCTACTGTCAGCTGTTAAATTTAACTACACAATTAGATGATACCAGTTTAGCTCATCCAATTACCAAGCAATGCTTCATGTTGTTCAGTCTGTGGTGTAAAAAGGTGCATTAGTTATTAAAGAAAAAACACTTCAGCAAAACATGATCAGCTCAAAGTGTCTGAATCATTTTTGGTCCCAAATTTTACTGGTAGTCACTGTATGAAGGTTTTTTGAGTATAATATGTCACAGTTTACTTTTTTGATTTCCTCACTTACATAAATTAACTATAGTGTCTTGCGCACACTAGTAAAAAACGATCAAAATTTATATCTGGTGTCTGAATGTCTTTTGTTTTGACTGTGTGTTGTCGTTTGCGCTCGTCTAAAGCTTTTCTCTATTAGCAGCTCCGCTCTTGCCAAAAACGATGATGTCAGCGCCGTTGCCATGACGCTCGGACTGACGAGCCGAAACATGCCAGTCGGGAAAATAGGCCGCTTGTTTTAGGAAGTGCCTCGTGAGCTTGTCCATCTGAGCTTTATCCTTCGTTTACTTGACTCTGAAGTCGAGTGCATACATGCATGACTTATTTTATGAGGCTTTAGTGTGGGAGAGGTTATTTTTTACCATCTGTATTTATCATTTCACTCTGTAAATAACTACACCAATGCACTGCAGTACTGTGAAATTCAGGTCTGGCTTCGAACACACTTTCTCGAGCTTAGTTAACCTCATCGCAAGTGGAAAGTCCCATTGGAGAGAGCGTGCCAGTTGTAATTTTCCGGCCTAACTCCCACACATTGCCTGCAAATGCACTGAGTGCCCTTGTGCTGTATCTCATATTTGAGTGGATTGAGAGGAATCTTCCAGCACAGTGTTGTAATGCGCTTTGAGAGACACATCCCATTACAATCCTCCAGTGCACATTAGGGCTGAAAAACGTATACAAATTTATTTCTTAAATATTAGCAATATTCAAACTCTGAAGGCAATACTTACTGTTAGAGGAAAAATTCCCACATAAGCAAATAAAAACCAAATCAAGCATCGCATATTTTATTGAAATGAAATGACATTCACTTTTTCAATTGCATTAACTTTTGAAGCAAATTGTTCTTAAATTAAATATAATTTCCTTAAAGTGCATGTTAGGAAAATTAAGTTACAATAGTGCATAAAACTTTGTATGTGAATCAGTAACCTGAGAAAACACGCTTTAACACACAGCGTAATGAACTACATGAACACACAACAGCAAACTGCCATTCAGAAACACTCACTTCTACTCACTACATTTACATATTGTTCATCAGAAACACCAGACGCTCAGCCTGATGAACACACACACTCAGCTCTGACCGATGGAGCGATTACCGGTTTCACGATAACCACAATAAAATGCCCTGACGGTTAGTATTATCGTGTTCGAACCGTGTTCGATTATCGCGATTTTGAAAACTAGCGGTAAATCCTGTCCAGGCAGCGTCAGTGTGACGCCGCAGCATGCAACATTGTGTTCGATGTGTTTGTGTACGAGAAGACATGGCACTCGGCAGATTCATCCCCCATAATCCTCCCCGCTGCAGCTTATGTGACGTCCCATAGTGTACGTACTACTGTTATTGTTAAGCCCCACTAAAGACATAAAACATATTGTAAAGCATCATGAAGTTTTCATGCACTATATTCCAAGACTTCTGAAGGCATTCAATAGCTTAATGTGAGGTACAAACTAATATTTAAGTCGTTAAAGTTAATAGAAACTCATCTCTCCTCAGTCATTCTCCATTCAGCATTCGCGTTCGGTTACGACAGTAACACCAGGAAACTCACTCTAACATCAGTGTTCCCATTATTATACTAAATTTGCAGAAAAACGTCTATAATTTTTCTAAAAAGTAGTTTATCTTGCTGGAGTTTATTTCTGTTTCTAAATCATGAGTCTTTCTCGCACTATGAATTGTTCTTCGCGCACAGTAACTGAATTTATGCTCTATATTGAAGCCTTTCATATTAGGCCTATAATACTTTTGCCCAATGAGAGTAGTGTTACTTTCTTGTTCCCTTTCGAACGGTCACTTCGTATTGCGTAGCTATACGCAGTGGGGGAAACTCCTTTTCCTCGATTTACTGAAGCCTTTATGTAAAGCGCATTTGCAGCTGCACAGCTAGAACATGAGCGTCTGGCTCGCTCATAGGCTGCGCTGCGGCAACTGCACATCCAATGGCGCAGGCGCCTCTGACGTGCAACCAATGAGATAACTCTGCGTCATACACGTCAGAGCCCGCCAAGGGGGCGTGACCTCAGTCTATAATAGCCCCCGAAATCGCCATTATAGCAGATTTTACTCCTTCAGCGACAAACTTCACGTCTCTGACCATTTATTGAGCCTTCGCCGTCGAACAAGCCTTCAGCCTGAGCCAGCTACAGTTCAGCAGACGACACATTTCACCGTGTTTCTCCTGACGCCGTCTCTCCTGTGGCTATCCGGCGATATCCTTTTCATTGCTCTTTGTATATTGTATTATTTGTACGAGCGTTGTTCAAATGCATCGTGTTAAGACCTGCGCCACGTGCGGATGCAAGCTGCACGAGGCGGACGAACACGCTAGCTGCATTCCATGCCTGGGACTTCACCACGCGGAGAATGCACTATCTGCCGGCGGATGTGCGGCCTGCGAGAGCATGCCCATCTCCGTGCTGCGAAATCGGCTAGCCCTCTCCCGTGACGGCGACGCCGCCTCTCCCGCGCTTCCTTTTCCGGCCCTACTTCAGCCAAGGAAGAAGAAGCGCCGCAGCCAACGGCAGCCGGAGAACATGGATGTTAGTGAACGCACGCCGGCCTCGTCCCCGCGTGCCTCACTCTCTCCAACCCGTTCATCTCCGGTCCTGTTCGAGGGAGATCAGCGCCCCCCCCACGTGGCGGGCCTTGTCTCCTTCGGCGGGCCTAGCGAGCACGACGACAGCCTGTCTATCGCTGCGTCTGAGGAAGAATGGCCGGGCTCTTTCGACCCCGTCATGGCTTCCCAGCCAACGCCCAACGCCTCAGCTACCAGGACTAACTCCGACGCGGAAATGCTTCGGATCCTGACGCAGGCCGTAGCGGACCTCGAGCTCGAGTGGGCCGCGCCCGCTGAACCCCCTCGAAGTCGGCTGGATGGCTGGTTTCTGCCAGGGCACCAACAGGCCCCTCGTCACAAGCCAGCGCCATTTTTTCCTGAGGTACACGAGGAGCTTACCAAGGCCTGGCGCACTCCTTATTCCACACGAGGCCCCGCAGTTTTCGCGACGCTCTCCTCCGTGGACGGAGCAGGGGAAAAAGGCTATGAGTCGTTGCCGCCCCTCGAAGAGGCGTTGGCCGCTCATCTCTGCCCGAACACAGCTGCTAGCTGGCGAACTAGAGCTGTGCATCCCAACAAGCCGTGCCGTAGCACTTCAGCCCTCGCCGGACGCGCGTATTCCGCCTCCGGTCAGGCTGCATCGGCCCTGCACACGATGGCCGTGCTGCAGGTTTACCAGGCCAAACTCCTCCGGTCTATGGACGAGGCTGGCCCGGACCCTGAGGCTTTTCGGGACCTTCGGAGCGCCACAGACCTGGCCCTGAGAGCTACTAAGGCCACAGCGCAGGCTATCGGGAGGAATATGGCGAGTTTGGTCGTGCTCGAGCGCCACCTCTGGCTTACCCTCACCGACATTAAGGACGCGGAGAGAACAAAGTTCCTCGACGCCCCAGTATCCAGCACCGGCCTCTTCGGCCCGGCAGTGAAGGGGTTCTCAGAAAGATACACCGAGGCACAGAAAGCGTCCCAGGCCATGCGTCACTTCCTGCCTAAGCGCTCTAGCTCGGCGTCGAGTGCTCACAAGCTAGCCCCGCCGACGCCTCGGCCAACAAAGCCCACGAAGCAGGCCTCTCAGCCCCGCCCTGCGGCTGATGCCCAGCGCCAGCCGAGAGCAACCAAGCGCTTCCCGCTTCCCCGACGCCAAGGCCCCAGACCAAGCGCCGCGCCTCACACAGCGCCGCCAAAGTCGTCCTAGCATGCAGGGGAAAGAGAGAGGGCACGGGTCCCGCACTCGCCGGACCACCCTCGAAGAAGTCAACAAAACTTCCCACAGCCCCTTGTTCAGTTCAGGTGGCTGGGGATTTTATTACTGCAAACAGGCCCGCAACAGTAAGCGCGTTCTTGCAAACAAACGCCGTTTTCACGGCGACCCATATAAAGCACAAAAAGAGTATGTTTCACAAACACAACACGTGGGTTCACGGTCCCCCTTCATCAGGCGGCCCCTCCCCCGTTATAATACTGCCTTCCCTACACGCAAATGCTTGTACAGTCAGTCCAATACTCAATGTGTGCACAAATCACAATATAAGGGTATCAGGTCCCCCTTCACTAGGCGGCCCCTCCCCTGTTGTAACACTGACTTCCCCACACGCGAATGCCTGTACAGTCAGTCCAATACTCAATGTATGCACAAATCACATGATAAGGGTATCCGGTCCCCCTACATTAGGCGACCAGCCCCAGTCAGTGTGTCAAGCCCTAGCCACACGTGTTCTAGCCTGGCAAGCTATCCCCGGTGTGTCGAGTTGGGTCATAAACACCATAAAGCGAGGTTACTCGCTCCAATTCGCTCGCAGACCCCCGAAATTTCAGGCGGTTCTCGAGACTTCGGTGAGAAGCAACGTGGGTCACGTGCTTCGCACCGAAGTACAGAATCTATTAGCAAAAGGGGCGATAGAATTAGTCCCCCCCGCGCTAAAACACATGGGTTTTTACAGCCGCTATTTTCTGATTCCGAAAAAAGACGGCGGTCTCAGACCCATTCTAGATTTGAGACATTTGAACAAAGCTCTCATGAGACGGCCGTTCAAAATGTTAACTATCAAACATATCCTCGCGCAAGTGCGCACGGGGGATTGGTTTGTCACAATGGATCTGAAAGACGCTTACTTTCACATTCAGATAAACCCTCGTCACAGGCCATTCTTGAGATTCGCCTTCGAGGGCCAAGCTTATCAATACACCGTTCTGCCGTTCGGTCTATCGTTAGCACCCCGTACATTCACGAAGTGTGTGGATGCAGCGCTTTCTCCCCTGAGACATCAGGGAGTGCGTGTGTTAAATTATCTCGACGACTGGCTGGTGCTGGCACAGTCGAGAACCGAGCTATTAGCTCACAGGGATTTGATTCTCAGCCATCTAAAATGCCTGGGTTTCACAATCAATGTGTCAAAAAGCAAACTAACCCCCAGCCAGAGTGTGATCTTTCTGGGTACAGTTTTAGACTCGAGAGCGATGACAGCGCGACTCACACCAGAGCGCGCGCTCTCAGTGCGAGCGCTTACAGGCACTTTCAGAGCGCGCGAGCACGCGCCACTGAAGAAATTTCAGAAACTGCTTGGTCTCATGGCAGCAGCATCGCCAGTACTCCGCTTGGGATTACTGCGCATGCGCCCGCTGCAGCACTGGCTGAAACGGCGTGTGCCAACTCACGCATGGCAGTCAGGCAACTTGCGCATTATGGTAAATCACGGTTGTTTAAGAACCCTGATTCCCTGGCGAGCGCAGAACTGGTACCACGAGGGGGTGACAATGGGAACAATTTCCAGAAGGAAAATGGTTCTTACAGATGCGTCCAACCTGGGTTGGGGAGCGCTGCACGAGGGCATGCCTGCATCCGGCCTCTGGTCGAGCACGGAGCAGAGCTTACATATCAACTGCCTGGAGATGAAAGCAGTTGGATTGGCCCTGAAAGCATTTCTGTCGAACCTCAGGGGTCACCACGTTTTAGTCCGCACAGACAATATATCAGTGGTGGCCTACATAAATCGCCAGGGGGGCATCAGGTCAGGAAACCTGCATGCGATGGCGAGAGACCTCCTCTTATGGGCACAAACCAACCTGAGCTCTCTGAGAGCAGCGCATATACCGGGCATCCAGAATGTGGGCGCGGATATGCTTTCACGGGGCAACACTCCCCTCGGCGAGTGGTCCCTGAACCCACAGACGGTCAGTCTGATATGGAAGGTGTTTGGCGAGGCCGAAGTCGACCTGTTCGCCTCGAGAATCAACACCCACTGCAAATTGTTCTTCTCGAAGGACAGGGACGCGCTGGCCCATGTCTGGCCCAACCGTCCCCTTTATGCCTTTCCCCCCGTCTCGATGATTCCACAAGTCATCAAACGGGTCAGAGAGAGTGGGTGCCCAGTCCTTCTGGTGGCCCCTCTCTGGAAAACCAGACCGTGGTTCCCGGAACTGGTTCAGTTATCGGACACAATCCCATGGCCTGTCCCACTGAGGAAAGACCTCCTCACACAGGCGAACGGGACATTGTGGCATCCGAGACCCGATTTATGGGCCCTCCATGTGTGGCCCCTCAACGGGTACCCAAAGACCTTCCTGAGAAGGTCTTAAGCACTATATCTGAAGCCAGGGCCCCGTCGACTCGGCGCCTTTACGCTTCGAAATGGTCGGGTTTTTCCAGCTGGTGCTCGAAAAATCAGGCTGACCCAGAGTCATGTGAGATATCTGTAGTTCTCTCATTCTTACAGGAGCTGCTGGATGCGGGTCGCTCCCCGTCCACGCTCAAAGTGTATGTGGCAGCCATAGCAGCACATCATGTTCTGGTGGCTGGCCAGTCACTAGGAAGAAACGACCTGGTCGTCAGATTCCTTAAAGGTGCTAGGAGAATGAACCCCTCCAGACCTCCATCTGTGCCATCTTGGGACCTCTCCACGGTCCTGAGGGCTCTGAAAGGTCCACCTTTCAAACCGCTCCAATCGGTTGATCTAAAACCCCTCTCGCTGAAGACCGCTCTCCTTATGGCTTTGGCATCTATCAAGCGAGTGGGAGATCTGCAGGCACTCTCTGTGAGCCCTGCATGTTTGGAGTGGGGTCCAGATGACTCCAGAGTCATCCTCAAGCCCAGACATGGTTACGTTCCTAAAGTGCTCTCAACACCGTTCAGAGCACAGGTGGTGACGTTATCAGCCCTCCCTCCTTCTGCAGAGGATGGAGAGGTTAATCTTCTCTGCCCTGTCAGAGCGCTGAGAATCTATCTGGAGCGTTCTGCGTCTTTTAGACAATCAGAACAGCTTTTTGTCTGCTTTGGTGGTAGATCCAAGGGGGATCCAGTCACTAAGCAAAGACTGTCTAGATGGATAGTGGATGCTATTTCTATGGCTTATACCGCAGCGGGTCAAGTTTGCCCTATAGGCGTCAAGGCCCATTCAACCAGAGGTATGGCCTCGTCATGGGCTTGGTCATCTGGCATTCCCATTAGTGATATTTGTGATGCGGCCGGCTGGTCCTCGCCTTCCACATTTATGAGTTTTTATAATATGGAAGTGCCTTCCCTGCAGGCGAAGGTGCTTTCGGTATGATTAAGACCCGTGGGTGGCCGGTCTTGTCATATATTACTGTGCACAATCACATTCACATATATACATGAAACCCGCTGCTGGCCGGTTGTAGTTCATACATAAACCCGCTGTGGCTGGTTATATTTATATATATATAAACCCGCTTTGGGCCGGTTATATGACATATACAAAACCCGCTTTGGCCGGTGATATGACATATATAAATTCCATACATATATAAAACCCGCTTCGGCCGGTTATATTCCATAACAGATATCAACCCGCTTTAGCTGGTTAAGATTTCATATATAAACCCACTTGACTGGGTATATGTTCGTATACTAATAACCCCGACAGAGTCTGGGTTCATTGGTGTAGTATATTGGGTATTTCTACTGATGTATACTACGGAGATCTGACGGTGTCTGGTCTATTTTTACATAAATTATGCGGTTATGGCTTGTTCTGTACGCTCAGGGGTCCTGAGTTGCAGTGACAGCCAGTTACTCAGTGCGGCGTTTTGCATGGCGTCCCCACTGCGTATAGCTACGCAATACGAAGTGACCGTTCGAAAGGGAACTACTCGGTTACTCACGTAACCTCAGTTCCCTGAGTTAGGGAACGAGTATTGCGTAGCCAGCCGCACTATGGTAACATGGCAAGTTGTCGCTTCAGTCGTTAAACCTGCTATAATGGCGATTTCGGGGGCTATTATAGACTGAGGTCACGCCCCCTTGGCGGGCTCTGACGTGTATGACGCAGAGTTATCTCATTGGTTGCACGTCAGAGGCGCCTGCGCCATTGGATGTGCAGTTGCCGCAGCGCAGCCTATGAGCGAGCCAGACGCTCATGTTCTAGCTGTGCAGCTGCAAATGCGCTTTACATAAAGGCTTCAGTAAATCGAGGAAAAGGAGTTTCCCCCACTGCGTATAGCTACGCAATACTCGTTCCCTAACTCAGGGAACTGAGGTTACGTGAGTAACCGAGTAGTTCTGTCTTATCTATCAAATATTGTTGCCTCATGAAAAAGCTGCGCTAAAAAATGTATTTTCATTTTATAGTACTTAGGCCTATATGTAAATACATTTATTTGTTTTTCATCAATGTATTTTTATAACAATACAATGTGCAATGTGGAACATTTTACCTTTTATTTGTTCCAAAGTAAATGTTTTTTCCCCACTATAATAACATTTGCTGCTGAATTATCCACTAACCTCATTTATAATAGTATTTTAATGAAACGAGAGAGCGGTGATAGAAGAGATGTGTGCTGTTAGGCCATCCTTAAAAATATTCTTGTTCGCTGTAACCCGACCGACCCAATTTTTTTTATTTTTTATTTTAGTCCGACCGACTTGCCGGTTGTAAACTTGTGTTAAGACCAAACGATTTTTTTTTACTCTTCAAACAACTAATACAAATTCAATAAAATAATATGAATTATATTTTAGTGAGTATTGTGAAAGTTGCTTATGCCTACATACAAACGTAGGCTACGTCCTTTCTTTTAAATAAAAACCCGTGGCTTCATCGTCTATGATTGTTTACACCATTGGTTTACGCATGTCACACTATGGCTTGTACGTTCGCTTCGTTTCATTCACTGTTCGCGCTTGGTTATGAGGGATGGGTACCGAAACCCAGTATTAAACAGGCCCTGGGGATGAATTTAGAGAGACCGCTATATCGATAAGCTCGGACGTTATCGGTTCTGCTGTTGGTACTGAAGAAATTAAGAATAGGCCTACTATTTATTATTGCCATAAAGACGTTATCTTGAACATGTTTATCTCGCAAGCCATTATATATATATATATATATATATATATATATATATATATATATATATATATATATATATATATATATATATATATATATATATATATATATATAAAATAATATTAAACCATTTGTCTGTGACGCAATTTTGCTATTCCCAGTCCAGGAGAGAGAGAGAGCCATCTCTCACGCAGAGCCACAGTGCGCACAACACCACAGCCCTGCTTAATGAGTGACAATGATGATCTGGGATATTATTCTAATTTTATTTTAGATTTTGACTTTCAAAGATTATAAAAAGAAGATATTTGAGATGAAACCATTACAAACTAGACGCATTCTGTCTAGTGCAACTTCCTCCCCTAGACAGGTATGCGCTGTCATTTCTTCCTAAAACCCAAACGTACCGCCAGAATCAGCACGATCGTTGATTGTTGTAAAATGCAGACTCTACTGTTACTAAATTGCGGATGCGTTTAATCATTAAAAGGGCTATTATAAGCACAAAAATCTGCGCAAGAGACGCTGTTCACAAGGCGACGCGCTCCGAAATGGACTGCAACGAGACAAGAAAAGTATACTTAACTTTGGGCTTCATGTGCGCATCTAAACTATCAAATATACATAAAATATAAAAATGACCAGCTCTGAGATTCACTGAAACACAGTTTGTCTTAAATGGATGTAAATAGTTGGGAGAAAATGATGGTGCATCATTCACCTATTAGATCTGCACTCGGTCTTAAAGGGGCAGCGTCTAATAAACCTGTGACGATTGAGCCGTTAATGCAAATCAAACAACAAAAGGCAGAGAAAATCACTCACAACTCTTGAATGAATAACTTAAACTTTAATAAGCATTAATCTATCTATGATAAACTATGCTGTGTTATTTTATATTTGATTACTAAATTTAAAAATTTACTCAATTTTTCTAATCGTATCATGTATACAGTATAAAACAAAAAAGCCTGCACACTGCTGCATAACAAATAGATATTTTATTCGTTTTGTTAAAGCATTGCTTTTTCTTTTGCTATAGATATTTTACATTTCAAAATATAAAGCAAATGTTAATTATTACCCGAATGTTAAAAAATAAACCACACCAAAAAGAACCGATAAGAATGCCGTTAAAGTACCGCATCGATAAGCAGTATCGGTAAGAGTAGTAATACCATTAAAACCTTAACGATACCCATCCCTAGTAATGATGCAGTAAATAAAATCTTTGCGGTCACCGTTCAAAGTCATACGGGTTTGGGCACCATAATACATCTAAAAAATGCATTAAAACATCTCGACATCGCTTTAACTTGGCACAAAGTTCTGGAAAAACTGTGCCCAGATCTTTCCCCTGTCTAATGGTGTTCGGGTCGACTGACCTGAGGGAAACCACTAAAATGTTGGCGGAGGAAACTCAAACTTTTGAGGACGTGCTACAATTTGACCCTAAAATCAAAGTGGTTTCTTTTAAATTGAAATTTCAAAGTGAGCCAGCACCACTGGCCTTTATTTTTAAAATTTTTGTATTTTTATTTTTTTTTTACCAAAAATGTGTCTTAGGTGGATAGATCAATACAGTGCACTGAACATGTAGGATGTTGGAAAATAACTATGTCTTTTCTGTTAACCAAATGCTTTTTCATATTCGCTATTACTTCAATGCAAGTGAACATGCTCGCCGTTATTTGTTGCTTAGTGACGTGTGTGTTCAAGTAAGCCAGAAATGCGCAGATTCTGCGCAATATGCTGTATTTAATATATCATGTTTACTCACGAGTTGCGTATTTTCGCTAAATCGGCGCAGATTTGGCTAACACGAACTTCCCCAGCAAAGTGAGTAAACAGAAATTAGAAACACCAAATTGGCTCGTAATTTGACAGCGTTACCCGCCAAAGTTCATTTTTACCCTTATTTAGTGGGTTGGAGGGTGTTAATTTCAATCCCTGAGTGTTGCACTCCTGTTTGTCATTGTACACGAAACTTCACGCCAATAAATCATCAGAAATATTGCTGACTTGTGCACTCTCAAGCGCCCTCTTTACGGTCGTCTTAATGCCTGTTAGTTGTCTGTGGATTTGCTTATATTTGGCGAAAATGGAAACGTCTTTAGACGTGCAAATCGATTTTAAAATCGATTCAATGAACACTTATGTCTCAAATCGAACAGGATTTTTTCACAAAAGTGTCAGCCCTAAAACGTAACTGGTCTCTGATTTATAGGTTGCATTGACACTAATGCTAATGTTATTTGTTGGTTTCGAAATATAAAACTTGTTAATGTTTTCAGTGCGTATCAGTTCTTTTTGAACATTTACATCTCATTTTAACCGTGATAATATTGATAATCGTGATAATTTTTGTCACTATAATGGTGATATGAACTTTTCATACCGTTACATCCCTATGTGCAGGTTTGGTCAAGTGTGTCGTTACACACTTTTTTACACACGGTTTTTGCCTCCAACTGAGAGGGTTTTCGTCAGTTTTTTTAAATCGACAACATTTATTTTTATGTGACAGCCATAGTGCAGTACTTTTGCAGAGAACGAAGTTTGTTGTGCTCTCTAGTTCCCTGTTTGATTGCAAATAAAAGGCAAAGATTGAATGCATTTACAGTACAAACATTGAGACTTTGCAGCCTCAGTGTATCAATGCAATTCAAAGTTTTCTAAGTACTTTAGTGCATCAATCGTTGATGTTTTTCTGCTCTGATATGGAGGCGAGATACAAGTCAAGTGGTGTTGAAACAAAAAGAGAGAACAATGTCAAAGGACAGAATGATGAGTGGGTTTATGGTGATTGCTGTGATTCTTCTCTCTGTGTGATTTGATGGTTTTTATGATCTAAAAAATCAACATCAAAGCAGTGGCTTATATTGAGCTGAAGCTTTCATGTGTAATATAATGTAGTGGGGCAGTACTTGTATATCAGCAGCTTGGTGGCTGATATAATACATTTAATATAGATGGGTTTTAATTTCGTCCAATTAATTATTTAAAAAGTGATTTTAACAACATACAGGTAGCATAGCAGTCAGTGAGGAACTGTTTACACAGAATCCATTGATGTTTACTCATGTTTATCCATTGATAAACGACTCATCTGTCACAAGTCAAGAAGTGTGTAGAGTGGATTATTTTACACTTCGGTTGGTTATCGTCTGCTCACTCGCTTCTTTATTTTCAATATTCGCTGGGATCAGATCATACAGTCAAACCAAAATTTATTCAGGCACCTTGCTATCCTAACTTGCATAAATGAACTATAGTGTCCTGCACCCACTTGTAAAAAAATATATATAAAAAATTATGTATGGTGTCTGAATAATTGTATATGCACAGTGCCGAATAGCACATTCCAGAATCGCACACCAGTTTGTATTATCACATGAAGAGCTACTGCTGTGTTCCTCATGCCAGATGCGAGTATCTCCTAAACATATTATTAAACTGCTATGGATTGCGTTTTCTCAGGAAATTATATTACTCCACAAACACTTTAGAAGAATATTTTAACTGCGTCAATCATGAATCCATCCAACGTCTTGCACTGCACTTCTCACAAGGGCTGACCCCTAACACTCAACCAAAATTTTATTTTTCGCAGGAAAGAAAAAAAAGTGGCGAAATCCCGCAGGCTGTGAAGGACAGATCGTTAACGACAGGAATTCCAAACATTCGCCTATCATTTATTGACTTCATGTATGGCTTATCACTTGAAACATGGACGTAGCAGCATCTTTACTAGTCCACTCGCTCTAATGTTAATCTAGATAAATGTGCACTATTGGCGCTAAATGTTCACATAAATGAACCAAAACTCAGCGTATGCTTGACATGAGAAATATATCTAGAAAGCTTGACATTTTTACATTTGAATGAACCGATTCCAGTGGAAAATAAACATTTTCCGACGATGTAGTCCGCATGAAAGTCAGCATGGTTGACTTAATCTATGCAGTCGAAAAAACACAGAAAACATTACCAATACATTATTGAAATGTTTAGACGGTCTCATTCTGGTTTTTTCCATGACAAATTCATAGGGC
Source organism: Siphateles boraxobius (assembly GCF_051911475.1). Classification (NCBI taxonomy): domain Eukaryota; kingdom Metazoa; phylum Chordata; class Actinopteri; order Cypriniformes; family Leuciscidae; genus Siphateles; species Siphateles boraxobius. The sequence continues at coordinate 5,721,675 of NW_027509141.1, read as the reverse complement.
TGGGCGGTATATCGAGTTTGTACAATATATCGATATTTTTTCCCCCCCACGATATGGAATGAGGCAATACAGTTTATATCTATACAGTAGTTTGATACAAGCACATCTGAAAAATAGTGGAGTACGCAGTGTGAGCTCCTGCAGTGAAAGAACAGTACAATTTGTCCTAAACATGACACAAGCTTATTAAGCGCTTCAAAATAACTGGCAAGATAGTTAACAAGTTTAAAGCAGCTTGCCCTGTCAGATGCTCGGACAGATAGCCTACTGTTAGTGACTGAAAGATAAATACTGGCGCTGTTTAATGAGTTTGAGACGTGGTGCTTTCCTCAGTGCTTAACTTAGGTATATTATCCATCTGTAAATGTTCAAACAAATATGTCTATTTCACTGTCAGGAGAGGACGAGCTTATGCAAATGAATCTCCGCTAAAATTCAAGCTTCCATGAATGAGCGCCGCCGCGCGCCAAACAGACGAGCACAATAGAACAGTAGCGCAATAATTCTGACTAAAATACATATTACTAAAATATTTGTTGTTGGAGACAATAAATGTGCCATATGTGGAATTTTAAACTTACAAGTATATTTTTATGAAAGTGACCATTATAATGGGGTAATCAAATGCAGGCTAATATAATTAGTTTGTGCTTTTGTTTTTGTTTTTATTTTCATTTTTAGTTTAGCCTTTAGTAAGGCTTTAAAAACAAAAGCATTATTTTAGTTTTTAGTTTGTAATGTTACAATGTTAGAATGTAATGTGATTTTAACCACCTTTTTGCACATAATATATTGCATAGCCTACATTACATTCCCTATATTGGTTTCCATATCCTTCAATATCAACATTGTTTGGATATCATTGAGCAGGATGTGAAATAATTTTTTTTTTTAAATAAATACATTTTCTTTATCCAAATAGAAAAATTTTGAAAGTACCGAGATATATATCGTATATCGCCATTTAACCAAAAATTACCGAGATATGATTTTTTGGTCATATCGCCCAGCCCTACAAATTCATAATCTTTACGTTTGCCGGTGTGGCACGGCAAAAATTTGTGCGCTGATTAAGCTGTTTTTATATATGCAATTAGGGTTGTAACTGTATACCGGTATGGCGGTTTATCACGATATTGACAATTATGATTATCATATCATGAACATTTGCTTATCTAAGGTTTTGGGAAAAAATTAAACCAGATCTCACCTGCACATATGCAACTTCTTTCCACTTGAGCTTAGACTCCACCAATACATGAACAGTGGAGAAAATGTCTGAGACAGAGGTTGCGAATTCAAATCTCTTTCCCCCCCGCAGAAAAAAAGTTGAAATCTGCAGTGTGGGAATACTTTGGGTATCTGAAAAACGAACGCGGGGTTTTCCTTGAAGGTGGATATCCAGTTGTGTCCAGAAATGTGGACGAAGAGTGGCTGCAAAAGGAGGATACGTCGAACATGTTCTCCCATATTCGCGAACACCATCCCTCCCTGCAGATAAAGTTCCATTTATAACTCAAGGCCGTATTATTTCCATTTTGACGCAGATGTCACGATAAATGCGCGATCTGATAGATGGATGAATAAATCTAAAATATAGCTGTGCAATAAATCAAATCGATATATGAGTGTGTGTCAAAAAACTGCTATACTGTAAATCTATATTCTGTAGTATGTGTGACGCTCATGGTGTTTAAAGCGCCTGCCGTCTCACTCACTATATGAGGACGTGAACACATGAACATATCCAGAGCTGCTCTGAGAGAAATAAATGAGCATTTCATAATTTTATTTAAAAGAATCATCGTCAAATATACTCTTGACTGAAACTCATAGAAGTTTAGTACAACCTGTCAAAATTAAAGTTCATAGACTCATTAAAAAATTTCATTAAAAAAAGTTTGTTTTAATAAACCATGTTCAACCAAAAAACCCTCTCTGTTTTCATTCATTTTAGGGTCATTGTAGATGATGATTATAATAATTATGATTCTTTAATACCGTATACCGTGAAACCATGATATTTTCTGAGACTATTATCATACCGTGAAAATCTCATACCGTTACAACCCTATATGCAATTAAAGGCGCATTATTATGATTTATGGCCTTTTAATATAAACGCACTATTAGTAGACTAGTTGAGGGCAGCCCTACTTCTCACACACCCTACAAAAGCAAAACCCACTCTAGTGGTGCGATACTCTAGTAAACTGAGTACTGTAACCGTGTTATTAATGCTAGTTGTGTTTGTTTGAAGGTGAGGCTGCTCTGAGAGGCGAGTCCAGAATGCAGTCCATGTCCCTGTCCTCTGCGGTCGGCAATCACCGGACCGGTCCTCCTCCCATCAGCCCCAGCAAGAGGAAACACAGCGCGGACCAACCAGACCAGGACATCGACTGCAACAGCGAGCATGTGGCCAAGATGAGCCGGCTGTTCGCAGCACAGTTGTAAGTGGAACCGATAATTTCACGTCTCAATTTGGATGCTGTGTGTGTGTGTGTGTGTGTGTATTTGTGCGCACACATGCACGTTCCACCAACATGGTAATCTGGTTGGTTGTTTTTAGAAACCAGCTTAAAGGGATAGTTCACCCATACATGAAAATTAGCCCCGGTTTTACTCTCCCTTAAAGTGTATATGTCTTTTTTCTTTTAGGCAAATACAATCTGAGTTATATTAACTGTTGCCGTTATTTTTTTTAAAACAATAATATCTTAGTAAAGACCTAAAGTAATATTGACAAACTATATATCATTTGAAAGCTTATAATCTCTAGTTTTCATATTTGGTGGCTGTTCTCTAAAATAAATTACAGGGGAGCAGTAATTTATCAATTTGCAACTAGAATATTTCATTTCTTTTATGATGGATAGATGCACTTTTATGATGGATAGATGCACTTTTATGATGGATAGATGAACTTTTATGATGGATATATGCACTTTTATGGACTTAAAAACACTACAAAAACACCCATTCACTGCCATTACAAAGCTTGGAAGAGCCAGGACATTTTTAAATATATAAATCCGATTATATTCATCTGACAGAAGAAAGTTATATACACCTAGGGTGATTTGAAGGTGAGTAAATCATGGGCTAATTTTAATTTTTGGGGAACTATCCCTTTAAGTCAGGGCAGTGTTCCTGCAGAATGAGCTTCGGGAATGCTTGGGAATGTGCTGAAGGCCTGGGATTCCTGGCATTCCCGAGCTCGCAGTGGAGCACGAGCACATGGGCTGTTTGTAGTTCTGGCCGAGCCCTCATGGCAGAGCTCAACATTCCCCACATTCCAGACCCGTTTGGAAGAGTGGCATTCTGGGACACCAGAGCTGCTGTTCAGAAGAGAAAAAAGCCACACTGGTGCTGGGCAGAGCAGCGCACTGATTTATGACCACCAATTTGTTCTGTAAATTAGGATCCGAGTGCAAGAGCCAGTGAGAAGAACAGAAGCTCTGAGATTAAAGTGCTAATTAGCATGCCAATGTTTTGGGCTCTACTAGAACAGGTTTGAATGTTGATTATTTTCCCCATATTCTCCATTGTTGCGGCTCCTCTCTTCCCAGTCTGTCAGTAACGCTCTGTTTACTTCCTGTCTCTATGAAGCCCCTCCTTCTGAAAAGCACACTGTGCTCTGAATGGTCGGCTGGAGCAGTGTGTTGTGATTGGTCGAGCGCTTCGAGTGTGTTTGGGAAATGTCCCGCCCCTTACCATAACCGCCAGTTTAACACTACTAACTAACTCAACCAGGCCCCACCCTTTATTCTGCATATTAATTATTCAAATGAGGAAGAAACTCAAGACTACAATGGAGGCGTTTCAGGAGTTCAGAAACACTGACACTGATATAGAGAATAACTGGAGCTTTTCATGATCAAACAGCAACATTACTCACTAAACACAGATGAACACTAAACACAGATGAACGCTACACACTAAACACAGATGAACATTACACACTAAACACATGAACACTACACACTAAACATTGATGAACACTACACACTAAACACAGATGAACACTACACACTAAACACAGATGAACACTACACACTAAACACAGATGAACACTACACACTAAACACAGATGAACACTACACACTAAACACAGATGAACATTACACACTAAACACTGATGAACATTACACACTAAACACAGATGAACACTACACACTAAACACTGATGAACACTACACACTAAACACTGATGACCACTACACACTAAACACAGATGACCACTACACACTAAACACAGATGACCACTACACACTAAACACTGATGAACACTACACACTAAACACAGATGGACACTACACACTAAACACTGATGAACACTACACACTAAACACAGATGGACACTACACACTAAACACTGATGAACACTACACTAAACACTGATGAACACTACACACTAAACACAGATGAACACTACACACTAAACACAGATGAACACTACACACTAAACACAGATGAACACTGCACACTAAACACAGATGAACACTGCACACTAAACACAGATGAACACTACACATTAAACACAGATGAACACTACACACTAAACACAGATGAACATTACACACTAAACACAGATGAACACTACACACTAAACACTGATGAATATTGCACACTAAACACAGATGAACACCACACACTAAAAACAGATGAACACTACACACTAAAAACAGATGAACACTACGCACTTAACACCGATGGAGAAAAGCACAATAGGGCCTATTCTCTTTAAACCATGTCACTTTGACATTGAGTTTGTTTAGCTTGTGCTCAAATTTAGTTTTTAAACTTTGACTAAATAGATTTACTCTTGTAACGCTCTCACTCTCAGACACACAAACACTATTTGATCCTCATCTTTGGCAACCCGTCAGAGTTTATGTCCTGCTAGTGCTGAGAGTTGCACTATCTTAACAATGCCTTTCCTTTTCATTAACTTTAACACTTGGTTTCCCGCATGTCTTCTGAAGTGACTAATGACGAGATCCTGTTCACGGCCCTCACACTGCATTTGCTAGTGGATATACAGAATGTGCTCTCGTTCAGTGTATTTAGGTGAAAATGCCAAAGCTTTTTGTTTTGTTGAAGTGCAAGTGGTTTGGATTATGTGAGTTTATTGTTTAGTTCAAACATTTATTAATCTAAGAATTACTAGTGAACTATTTGATAATTAATCATTTGCAAACCTCTGCAGAAACTACAATTTACAATATAATTCTTATTAGAAAATAAATAATTTAAAACGTATTCAATTTAAAATGACTTCAGAAATTCGAGTTGTGTAAAAGAACCTGTTTTTTTTTTCTTAGACCCTGAACTTCAAAAACTTTTATTACACTTTCTACACAATTTTTTCTTGTTTTTCCAAGAGTAGGAATATGTTTATATTTGAACTGAGGATTGAGTTGTTCATTGTCCTCAGTATTCCTCCATATTGATGTGATTTTGATCAGAATGGATGTAAATGAGCTGTTCTTTTCGTCGTGAGTTTGCGGGAGAAACCGGACACCACAGACTGAAGCAGCTCAGGTTTCCATGATCCTGTTTTTCTATAGAAGGGAAAGAAGGAGTGGGGGCTGGGAAAGAACATCACTCTTCCTGTGTTTCTACTCACCATAAGCTTTTGTCCAGAGTCGTAAAGTTATTTTAAGCGTTTCTGTTGTTATAATCATGCGTCGTTGTCTACGAGTGTTTAGAGTTGTTTCATGTTCTGCTTGTTTTTGATCTGTAGGCTTTGTAAGGAGTTTGTCTACGCGTTTGTTTACTGTCTGGTCTTCTCTGTTCGTGCCAGACTAAACAGTTTAAAACAGAGATACGATTCTTCATGCGCAGCTCCCTCAATGCTGCCTGCGAGCTACTAAAACAGGAGACTCCGGGAGACATATTGTCGTCGAGTGGGCCTGTGTCGGTGTGGGGGCCATTTTCTCATTTTCACTGCTTCCATGAAAACAAAGGGCCTGTTATCCGGTCGGCCCACTGCGTTCTGGAAGCTTGTCCCACTGGAGACGCCCCAATGCTGAATAAAGCTCACTGTTCCTGTTGACGTCTAAATGACTGAAACTGACATCTTTAAAAGGAGTGTGTTCATCTGTGTTTAGTGTGTAGTGTTCATCTGTGTTTAGTGTGTAGTGTTCATCTGTGTTTAGTGTGTAATGTTGCTGTTTGATCATGAAAAGCTCCAGTTATTCTCTATATCAGTGTCAGTGTTTCTGAACTCCTGAAACGCCTCCATTGTACCTTGAGTTTCTTCCGGGAACGAACACGTCACAATATTCCTCATTATAATAATTCATACGCAGAATAAAGGATACGCAGAATAAAGGGGGGGGGGGGCCTGATTGAGTTAGTTAGTAGTGTGTTAAACTGGCGGTTATGGTAAGGGGCGGGACATTTCACAAACACACAAAGCGCTCGACCAATCACAACACACTGCTCCAGCCGACCAATCAGAGCACAGCTGGAGAATATGAGGAAGAGCTGGAGAATATGAGGAAAATAATCAACTTTCAAGCAGGAAAACCTGCTCTAGTAGAGCCTGAAATTAGACTTAAAAGTTATAAAATGGTCTCTTTAGGCAGTGTAGATCAGAACGTTATCATTAGCAGTCCATTCTTTCAATGTCTGACCTAAACCTCCCCTATAGAAAGCGAGTAAGGACAGACATCTGATTTCTTATGTTCTCCTGGAGTTGGGAATAATCCACGGCAGCCTGTGTGTTCCTGCTGGGAACTTGCAAACTGCACATTTCTCATGCATCCGAAGCCAGCCAAAAAGAGTCATGAAAAGGCAGTGCCAGTGTGGTTAGGGTTTATAAAATAATGTTTTTCTGCTAACTTTTATATTTAAACAAACATATGAGTGGCTCATTTGCGTTTGGATTATAATTTGTCAAAGCAAGTTAGCCAAACGGTTTTAAACTGATTACACAGTGTGTGTTACGGATCCAAACTCTGAAACTGCCATTTACCTTTTTGGATGTTCCTCTTAAAACCTGCGCCAAAAATAATCATCGTGCCAAAATGTTTTAATAGCTTCAGTAACCACATTTAACATTTACAAATGGGAAGTAAATGTATTCATTAAGAAATGTAAAGTAACACTAGTTTAACGGCTCACGCTATTAATAAAGCTCTTTGGCTAATGTTTTAAAGCACGTTTCTAATGATTTGTTGTAAGAATGCTAGAAATATGGCTGATATTGAGCAGTGCGTATGAAACGACTGAAGAGCCATTTCCACAGTTCTGACTGTGTATCCTGTGGTTCTGCCTCCCTCGTCTTGATTTCTCCCAGATGTTTCCTGTATCTTTGTGGGCGATGGTCCAGTGACTTAAAGGAGAAATAAGAGCGAACTGTTCCTGCCAAGATCCGTGGTGGAATTGTGAGGTTTTGCTGCACGGCTATGAAATGCTATTATGAGAAAATGTCCCTAGTTTTATTGGCCTGCATCTGTGACTAAAGTGAGTCTTGTAGAGTTCTTCACATCACTTCTATAAAGTTTGGATCAGACTGCCTGCCTTATTCATCCTGCGCACGGGTTCCTGTGTAGATCCGTTTACTTGCATGTTTTTTGTCGGGGAGCTGTTGGACGAAGCATCATGCTGTTAACTTAACCCTCTGGGGCTCTTCGTGATGGCTCTTTTTTTTTTTCTCAATGAAATTAATGTACTATATTTTAGCTTGATGATGTTTTTTATTTTGGGTTTTAAGGTTGTTTTTTTAATACTAAATTGTTTACACTGTATTTATAATCCATTTATTCACTTTTTGTGCATAGACCTGAAAATTTACATTTCCATTTTAAACTGTCGTAAATCTTGAATGCTTTAGAGCACAGACTGAAAGTTGATCTCTTTTTAAAGACGATTGCTAAAGCAAGATAAAGTTGAAGTGAACACTTAAAAAAAGTGAACTTAGAGTAACAGAATTTTATGTGTATTATGATTTTTTATAAAATAAGAAATAGGCTATATATTTTCAAAATCACGTTGCAGTGTTTCCCCTAGGATTCTTTTTTGGGGGGGGGGGGGGGGGTGTACTGCTAGTGTTGCGGAGCGGGCGTGTTACGGATACGTGGTGTAATTTTTTTGCAATCAAAAAGCATGTCTAAATAATTGAAATCATGTATTATGAATCATTAAACAATACTTTTTTTTTAAATATATGAAAAAAAAGTCACACTAATTAATTCTGCGCTAATTCACACTAACACTAATTCTGTGTTGTGTTTTTTCTGGTAATAAAATGAAGACATAAAACAAAAATTGTATCATTTATCATCAATTTTAATCATGTGAAATTAAATAAACTTTTTGTCAAATAACTTGCTGCACAATGAGCTTTACTGTTAAAATTAAAACATGGATTATTCCTTAAAAATTTCAGTTTTGATGATAATTTATTTGGATTAGTGTTAGTGTATTATTACATTGGGACATATCTAAATTCTAATGTACAACAGTAATATATTTCTGTCAAGTTAAACCGAACTTTTATTTTGACGGGTTGCCGTGAAGACCTTTTGAGTTTCTGTGTGTTTATGTCATGATGATAGTTGTTCTCAAATGAAGCGGTTAAATGATCACGAAGTAGGGTTGGGAACATACTGTCTATGGTTGGGAATCGTAAGAAATTTTTCGGTTCCGGTTCCGCCAAACGATTCCGGTTCCGGTTCCCATTCAATAAAAATTATTAAAACTAATACAAATAGTAGTACGGGGAAAATACACAATCCTTTTTGTGTTTTATTTCTGATAGGCCCTACTGGTCAAATGAGTTTAACAGACTGGCAATGTCAACAAATGCAACATATTATTTAGCAATATTTTTTTCTGAAGGAAAATAAAAAATGTTGCATTCTCAAGGATAATTTGGGACCTCTCCTATATCTTATTGTATATCCAGCAGTGGAATACCCTCTCAGAAGGGGTAGAATATGCTTGAACACACATGTAAGATCCAGACAGGTGAAACATAATATTTTTTAAATCGGTTTGAATGATTGATTTCTGTGAAACTTCACTTGTTTCCTTACTGGATTAAAGTGCTCTAGCAGTTAATAAACAGAAATGCATGCGTCTTGCGGAAGAACATTGTAGCCGGAGCTACTTCTCTATGTTTATGTCAATGACGCGAGTGAGTCACGCAGGCACTGGGCTACTCCGCAGCAGTGCCGAACCGACCAGTGTAAAGTAGTCTGAGTCTAAACGCTTATTACAGCCTTACCGTAGTGATTCAGGATAAGACAAAAACACGTTTTGAAAAAAGGCATTCATGATGTAATCGCTCATTATATACATTTTGTAAATTCTGAAGCGAATTTTCGTTATTTGAAGCGACTTTCAAAAGGTGATTAACTGTTTTAACATCAGTGTTTATTCTCGAACTATAAACTTTTATCTCAGTACTTCTGTGATCATTTGAATATTTTTAACACAGAAATATCGATACTGTGTTGTTGAAAAGACAGAAAGTAAAGCTAACGTTAGATGTTTCATGTCAGCGACAGCGCAAACAGATTTGAATGTCCCGGTGTGAAGTTTTTGTCATTTAGGAATAAGATCGCGTGGGTGTTTGAATCGAGATCGTTTAAAGATTAATGGTGCAGCTCTACTGTCTTATTCTCTCTCTCTGCGTTGATATCTGACGCAATTTTTTTTAACTTGTTATACGAATAGCGCGAGGGACAGTGCATTCATTACAATTTTAATATTTATGTGGTGAGACGTCGCTATTAAAGGATAAGCTCCCAGCACTTCGTCCACACATCGCATCAGAACCAAAAACACTACCGGTTCTGCATAAGAACCGGTTCTCGGTTCCCAACCCTATTACGAAGTGACTTTCAGAGTGGATCTAGAGCCTGGAGAGGAAGTTCATGCGTTTGTGTCTTCATATAGGCCAAAAAATAGCGCAAGCGTCACACGTGCTTCAGTGTGTGTGTGTGTGTGTGTGTGTGTGGTAAATGAAACTGCGCGTCGGCGGCACCATTCATTCACACAGAACATGCAGGATTTGTATTTAAATAGTCTTTGTGTTTTAATATTCACACACACTAGTCTACATCGCGATTTGATTTCAAGTGTACTGAACTGCTTTCTATTTTTTCCTCAAATTTACAAATTCCGTGAAATTCCGCGTTATACACTAAATTCCTTTTTTATGACTGGATTTCGTCAGCATTTTAGGGGGGGCGGGGGGTCGTTTTGGGGGGGCGGGGCGCCCCCCCAAAACAATGGTAGGGGAAACACTGCGTTGTATACTCTCAAAGGGCAAGAATAATCTAAGCCATAAATCTAAAGGAGCCTGATATCTCAAAAAATGAACGTTCAGTAAGATTTTGTTTGGCTGCAGTACCAAACGTTTTCACTAGATAAAATTAGTCTCCCAATTATTTCTAATGACACTTTTTTACAGGACCGTTTAACCTTTATGAATCCTGTTCATGATTGAATTTTTTTGTTGTTGTTGTGTCCACATAGCAAGTGCCAAAACCTTTACCAAGTTTCGTACCATTACGATGAATAAAAAAAAAAAACGTTTGTCTTTTTTAATTAAATTTCTTGTCAAAGGTGACTAAAGAGCACCAGATTAAACGAACATCTATGGTCAGTTTTCTCTTTTAGGTCAACTACTGTCATGGCAGAGCAATGATTTGTGAATGCTCTCGCCAATCTAGTTATTTAAACTGTTGTTGTTTTTAATAGTTACATTACATCCAGCTCAATGGCACAAAGACTGCTCCTTGAATACTTTGGCTTATTTCTGTCACCGTACTAAAATTTAGCACATTATTTACTTTTATATTGAGCCTAAAACATCAAAACACACAAGAGCTTCATGTGAAAGTAGATTCTAGCTATTCTGAATCCCACATAACTGATTGTTCTTTCTCGGAGCAAGAGTCTTGAAAGCACTGGTGGATTATTGCCAGAGCATTTTGCTCCCGTCAGAGAGGAATCGCAGGGAACTGAAAGATCTCATGAAAAGCCTCTTTGCTGTTTGTTTTCAAAGGATCTTGAGTGAAGAGGGTTTCAGCAGGTTTTTCTCTTAGATCTGACCTTACTGCTAATAACATGATGCCTGAAGAGCTGAATATAGATTCACATGATTGTTCTATTGTGGTGAAAAGGTGTGGCCTCATTAGCGAAATGGTCAAAAATCCTCAGTCAAAAAATTGTCAATTGTGTGGATCACAGATGTCATTTTCAACCCTAGCAGGTTTCTGTTAGTTTACATGGCACATCCACGAGTCCAGCTTAGGGTTGGGTATCACTTTCGATTATCCTTATCCATTACGATTCTTATCGATTCCATAATTTCGATTCCAATAAGCAAAAAATAAATAAATAAATAAATAAATAATTGTTGTATATATATTAGGGATGCACAATATATTGAAATTATCCAAATATCACACATGTATATATCGATATGCATATTTCAACGGCTTGCAATGACTGGGTCATGAACAAAAGACAAAGAGAAAATCACTCTCAGTCTCTGCTCTCTGCTGAATAACTTTTGTAGCTTTAATAAGAATCAGTATTTATTTATTACATACAGTGAAAACTAAGCGGTGTTTATTTTTACATTTGATTATTCAGTTTCTGTTGTTAAATAATCCTCATGTAGGATAACCTGAAACCCCGAGGTTTACACTGATGTTAAATAACACTTCTTGCGCGACAGTAAAACTGTTCACTTTCAGAAGCTGTAGGGATGTTTTCTCGTCACAAAAAGAATGTGAAACGCATGGATGTTATATAATTTTAAATATATTTTAAAGATAATTGAAGTTTATTTTACACACTAAAATTAAAATAAGCATTATTTTATCACATATTGAATCATATATTAGTTATCATATATTGATAACACAGTTATCATATATTAGGGCTTTGACTCCGAACTTCGTTATTCGAATAGAATTCGAATATTTAAAAAATATTTATATTCGAACAAATATTAGGCAGCCTTTAATATTCGAACCTGTTTTGGGCATTATTTTGTGTAAATGTGTTTGCTTGTAAACGTTGTTTTCAATTCAGATTTCGAGGCTTTTTCACGCCTGGTGAAGTTGTGAATCACAAGCTCATTATCAAGGCAATTATTGGTCATCTGGGCTCCTGTAGGTGACGTTAGTGTCCTGGTTAGCGCAGCGCCTATTGTGTATATCAAAACAATGACCGCGCCAACGCCTACAACAACTCCTGACGAGGAGTTCGAAATCTACACTCCGGACAATGTGAAAAGCAACGTGTGGCGCTACTTACATTTGACCAGGTATTCGTTCACTGTTAACAGCCTTCTGTGAACGGTAAGCCCCGGCTACTTTAATCATTTTGACATCAATGAGCTAACGTTAGACCGCTGAACTTTTACTCATCATGAAAACAAACAGAGCGGTGTGTAATGGAGTGCATCAGAGCAGCATCAAGAATATCAAATACATTGCCGAGAATCTCTTATTTGCATCTTAAGTTTATTGCCAATAATAATGACAGGTAGGGGTGTGCCATATCATACCGTCCACGATAATACCAGTATACATTTTACATGATAAAAAAGTGTCATATCGCGATATCAATGATATAGCGACGCGATGACGTATGGCGCATTAACGTTCCCTAGCACGCACAACAACAACACCTGTCTGAGCGCGAGAGCAGCCTGTTAGCCTCCGATGACGATTTAGCAATTTCACAAACAGCTTGAGTGTTCAGCGGGGCTGCCGACCCGCGTCTTCTCTCGCGCACGTTTAGGAGTCGGGACATGACTGAATGGTCTCTTGCACAATCTAGCCATCAGTGCATCGTAACTAAAGTTTATAATTTTCAAGTATTCTTAATTCTTATCAGTTTAAACATTCAAGCGGTTTTAAACTATCCAGTAAGCTACTCGCGCACTCTCTGAGAGAGTTGCACTGCGTGAATACATAGAGTACAGCTCGCGAGAAACTAAAGTTATTTTTCGCGGATTATATCGCTTTAATGGGGGGAAAAACGCAATATTGTGTAAAACTTCCGGTCTTGGTAAGTATACTCATAAACACAGTCGGTTATGTATAAAACGCATGTGACAGTGTGACAGACAGTATAATGAAAACAGCAATGGATCCGTGCACTAGCTGTAAAAGTGACAGCAGCCATAGGCTATGCGTCTGTCATTAATGTTGTCGTCAAAACAACAAAAGATGGCTTTAATTGTAATGAATGAGAATTATTAGCCTATGTATTTAATTTAATCAGGAAACAGAACTAAAAGACTGTGTTATTTTACATTTGATTACTTTATTATGTTTCTGTAGTATTTCTGAATACTGGTGTTAGACCTACACACATTTAACATTTAATTCAAAGATTGAAATCAAGCTTCCTTGTGTTGTGTAAAATCTAAACAACAAAATTACCACATTGTAAAAACGCAATGAGTGAGCAAACATTTAGGCGAGATAAACATAATAAGAAAATTTAACAACAACAAGAAAAATGTCTATATCGTAATAAATATCATTATCGCAAATATTCTTGAAATATCGTGATAGAATTTTGAGGCTATATCGCCCAGCCCTAAACACAGGTTTGCGAAAAGTGTAGAACTCTGTGACGTTGAGCAAAACTTAAGCAAAACACCTAAGCAAAACACCTCTTCAGCACAGGAACGCATCTGATTGGCCGATGCGTTCAACAGACATGTCTGTGATTGGCTACAATGCTCAACGCTGCAAAAGCACGTTGCAAGTACCTTTAATGCAGAGGTAAAAATATAAATATAAACGTAATAGCCTATGCACTTTTCATGATTAGGTGAGTTAATCGCGGCAGCTGTAATCTTATTCACATTTGTTTTTCTGATTATTTGTTTTGCTGGATGAGAAGGACAAGGTAACAAAATATTTGGGGCTTTACTTAAAACATTCGGGGCTTAAGCCCCCTTAGCCCAGCCCTAGCGCCGCGGCATTTAATGGTCAAAATATTAATAATTAATATTTGAATATATTCAAATATTAATATTAATAAACAAACAAACTTCGAATATGATTTTGGGCAAAAGTCAAAGCCCTATCATATATCGCAATTTTCTTTAATATCGTGCAGTCCTATTATACATGTATGGTTCCAGCCCTGCTGTCATCATGAAGTCTCTTCTTCTTCTGGCCTGATGTACAGAGCAAGATCAGCTTTCAGTGCAGAGCATACGGTGACGGAGTAGTTTCTGACAGATTTCCCTCTCCAGCTTTCTATCAGTTATTGTGAGGACAGTAATTTCCGGTAGACGTAACAATTTACTTGCAGATGCTTCGCTTGCCAATTGCGTTGCCAAGAAACAGACGATTTCAAGGATCGCATCCCACACAGCTGAGCCTCGACGAAACCCAGCGTTTATCGCTCACCAAACTGAGGTTACTGATTCTGCATTGAAAGCATTTCCTTCAAATACCTGATTAGAGTTTCACTCGCTGTTGTTCGGCGCTTGTGTGCCGGTGAAGGGTATTAAGTTCTCTTCCTGTGAAGAACAGATGAAGGCTGTTGAATGGTGTGTTTGCCCCTCGCTGGGCCTCCTCTGTTGGCAACAGGAGGCCGATCGTTCCGGAAGGGTGGAAAACGCTTTGGGCTTTTGCTGCATGTGTGTCTATTCTTTTAAAGGGGGAAAAGAAAAACAGGAAAGGAGGTCGGTAGTGGGAAAGAGCCTTTTGTAGCAAGCCATCTGAGCTAATCTAATAATGCTTTTTGGTCTTCCTACATAATTTATCTTTGGAATACATAGTTGCAATATGTTTTTTGTCGTCTTAAGTGTAATATTTGGTTTTGTCTTGCTTATGCTGCTGTAACGCCTAAATTTCTCATTGGGGATATATAAAGTTTTATCTTAATCTGACAAGCTTTTGATCAAATGAAACTACAAATAATCCTTATTTTAAAGAAAGTTTTGAACACACCAAGCAAATACTTGAGTATAAGCAATGTTGACTCCATACAAACCCTTCTTAAAATAATTTTGAACCTGGCTTTATCCAATACTCAGATTTCGTTTTTTAAAATATATGCAGATTTGCGCATATTTAATTAGATAATGTCTAATTTGCATATTTAAACATTAAATTACAGAAAACTTGTAATACATTTTTTTCTCATCTTAATGTAGGTAATCAACTGGCAAAGTTTCATGGTGATATCTGCTAGTTAAAAAAAATACCCTATTCACCTGTAGTGTCTCGCCTTAAACTTTGATAAATCTTGAATGCTTTAAAGCTCAGACTTAGAGGATTAGTTCACTTTTTAAAAAACTTTTGCTGATAATTTACTCACCCCCATGTTATCCAAGATGTCCATGTCTTTCTTTCTTCAGTTTGATGAAAACATTGTAGGATTTTTCTCCATATAATGGAGTTCATTGGGTACCAAACGGTCCAAGGTCCAAATGACAGTTTCAGTTCAGCTTCAAATGGCTTTAAACGACACCAGACAATGCATAAGGGTCTTATCTTGCGAAACGATCGGTCATTTCAAAAATAAATAAAAAAGTTTAAGTTTTATAAGCACAAAAGCTCGCCTTGCTCTGTTCTGTGATGCACGTTCGTGACTCTCCTGTTTCATCAAAATGAACTAATCTTTTTTCGAGTCATTTCGTTCATTCAATATTTGTGCCATTCAGCATTTTTGCTTATAAAATGACCGATCGTTTTGCAAGATAAGACCCTTATGCATTGTCTGGTGTCGTTTAAAGCCATTTGAAGCTGAACTGAAACTGTCATTTGGACCTTGGACCGTTTGGTACCCAATGAAGTCCATTATATGGAGAAAAATCCTAAAATGTTTTCATCAAAAACCTTAATTTCTTTTCGACTGAGGAAAGAAAGACATGGACATCTTGGCTGACACGGGGGCGAGTAAATTATCAACAAAAGTTTTTTAAAAAGTGAACTAATCCTTTAAGTTTAATCTCTTTTCAAAGACGACACGTGGCAGACTATTGCTGAAGTGAAAAGTTTTAAAAAGTGAACTTAAAGGTTACAGAATTTTAAGTTTATTTAGAGCTACACGATTATCACAAAAATCATAATTGCCGATTATTCCCTTGAAATTGTAATTGCGATTATTAATTACGATTATCACAATTTACATTGAATATATATAGGGCTGGACCAGAATATTCGAATATTCGTTCGGTGGGTTGGTATTCGATTTGAAAATTTGACATTCGAATATTCGTTTTTTTTTTTTTTTTGCACACCTGGGATCCCCCGCGAAACGGTTCTCACTCGCGCTTGAATAAGGCCGGCGACACACTGGCTGCATGGCGTGAGCGTCTCAGCTGTGTGGCATGTACGTTTTTATTTCAGCTCCCATGTTAACAGGTTGGAGTTTGCACACTGCCTGTGTGAAACACGCGTCTCAGGCGCGGCTCGAGCCACGCGGAAAATGCGTGCATGCTAGAAATAGAACCGACGCCTAACTGCAACGGGAGTGTTCTCTGGCTAGAGCGCAGAACAGCGGAGTTTGTATGGACGAAAGTGCATGCCTGAGCTTGTGTTTTGGGTTAAGCTGCGTTGCTTTGACATTGTGGAAAATAGAATAATAGAAACAAAATGTATTAGCCTTTTACCCGTTATTATCAATCTAAATTAATCTCGTTTTTAATTTAACTTAATTTCGTTTTTCTTTATTTAAATTTCGTTTTTTCTTTATTTAAGTTTCATTTTTCTTTATTTAAATTTCGTTTTTCTTTATTTAAGTTTCGTTTTTCTTTATTTAAGTTTTGTTTTTCTTTATTTAAATTTATTTTTTTCTTTATTTAAATTTCGTTTTTCCTTATTTAAATTAATTTTTTTCTTTATTTAAATTTCGTTTTTCTTAATTTAAATCTACCCTTTACTGTGTCAGTAATTTGTTAGTCAGAAAAATATTAGACTACCTTAAAAGTATTGCTTAATTTAACAGACCTGTGTGTGTGCGTTTTATATCATAGTGGAGTGTCCGTTCTCGGAGCATATAAACCCTGCCCGCGTGAGGTGCGCTGCTTCCCGCTCGCGCTGTTCTGTAGCTGACTAAAAGTTTATTAATTCTGAATGTGTCGCGTCTCGCGTGTCCATCTATATTGCACCAAATGCAACACTGCACTCCCTTGTGAAGTCGGTTGGATGAACGGTTCTCGAAATAATCAAAATGCAAAAAGACAGACCAACACAGAGATTCCTGCCTTTATTAGTGAAAAGAATATGATCAGCCCCCTCTCGCCGAAGCTTCGAATATTCGATGTTCATTACTACCGAAGCTTCGAAGCTCAAAAAATGGTATTCGGACTAGCCCTACATATATATAGGCGTATTATAATACATGTTTAAACAAAAATTGTTAACACACACACACACACACACACACACACACACACACACACACACACACACACACACACACACACACACACACACACACACACACACACACACACACACAGTACTGTCCCCCTTTACTTAACATACACAGAAATTGTAAGACTGACTAATAGTAAAGACTAGATAAACATTAGGACTATGCTAAAGCAATTAAATGGCAGTCCCAAACTAGTTTTTGTTAATACAATGTTGATATGAGCCACCACATTCATTTAAAAATATAAAAAAATAACACAGAGTGAAAATAAAGTGGCATTTTGGGGTTATGGAAACGACAGTTACCATGGTGAATACACAATAACAAGAACTGTTAATGAAACAGCTCCTGAATGCAAATCCTTCTCAGCTAACACGTGATTTATTGGTATTTTACTTTTATTTCGTGACTTAATAATTTGCATTGTAACGACGTTGCATGCTCGTAGTTTCTTTTGCACTTTATACAGTGAAGCGATAGACAGCGCACGCCGCCGCATTTGCACGTGCAATTGAAGAGTGTGCGCTACGAGCAAAGTATAACGGCTGACAGGACAGTAAAGCCCGTTTTTCTGAGGTGAAAGTCTTTTTATTTCAGCGTACACTTACGTCACTGCCTGGTATGTCATATTGTGCTGGGTTTTCTGAAGTAGTCGGGATTCACCTCTCATAAAATTATTATGCTCTAAACACACACGCAGAGTGGATTTTCTTTTGTAATTGCGGCTTTGAACGATTACGTAATCGTGGCATTCGTAATCGTAATCGCGATAAGAAATTCGATTAATTGTGCAGCCCTACGTTTATTGTTTTGTTTATGAAAAATGTGCAAAAAAATTTTCAATTTTTATATGAAAAAATATTTTCAAAAACATTTTACTCTAAAACTGTGAGAAAATCAAAGCCATAAATCGAAACAAGTTTTGTTCCGCATATGAGGCTGATATCTCAGTAAATGATCTTTCAGTGTGTGTGTGTGTGTGTGTGTGTGTGTGTGTGTGTTCACACAGCAAGTGCCAAAACTTTACCAAGTTTCGTACCATTCCAAACAACACAAATGTAAAAATGTTCAGTTAAAAATGACCAAAGAGCACCAGAGGGTTAAAATAATAGAGATTATTTGTTGAGCGCACCAAGCGAATACTTGAGTATAATATTGACTCCATACAAACCCTAGTTGTGCAGTCATGGCTCGCGGGAGGTGCGCAACTCTTGCCAGACCCACTGAATGCATTAATATCTCCGCTGGTTTGTGTCCTTCACCATACAATCCCTCCTTTGTTTGTCTTGCAGAGGAAAGCCTGCCAACGGGGACTATCGCAAGGACCCCCGGGAGCGCAGCCGCAGCCCCGTCGAGCGCCTCGCCCCCCCCAGCGTGGGTCTCGTTGGTGGGCATCTCTACGCCCACATGCCCAGCCTGGCCATGGACCAGCCCCTCGCTCTGACCAAGCACACGGACACACGCACCGTCAGCATCTCACCCGCGCTCAGCCCTGTCGAGCGCCAGCAGGTAGCACCCACAACACACACTCAACCACACAAACACATAATATATGTGCGTGTACGGTGTATAATTATTTTGTATATATTAATGCACACACATATGCATGTATATATTTAATAAATGTTTGCATGTGTATACTGTGTATACAGTAGTAAATATTTGAAGTGGATCAAAACCTTTCATCAAAGTTACACATGAATTTTGAACATTACCCGTTCTTGTCTTAGGAACTTGTCAACTTTTTTTTGATCCACTTCAAATGTTGACTACTGTATTTATACATGATTTATATTTTATATATATAAATAACACATTTTATTAAATGTGCATGTGTGCGTATTTATACATACAAAATAATTATACACAGTACACACACACATATTATGTAAACACAAACTTAATTTTGGATGCGATAATCGTTGGCCAGCAAAAAAAATTTTTAAACCAACGAACGTCGGTTGATTTCTTTCTCAACTGTTCACTTGTGACATAAACAAAAGAATACTTTACATTTAGGCATTCTCTCTCACCGCGTTTAAAATTGTTTGAATGTGTAAATTGGCCAGACTAAACACGTCCAAATTATAAACTTTCACTCTATGATGGTTAAATTTAGCAGTGAATCCGCGGATCACATGCATGGGGACCGTGAGGAGCGGATCCATACACATCACGATCAACTGCGATCCGATGCACCGCTCGAGACCAGGATCAGTCAGCTCTGTTCTCCTGCAGCCAAATGAACAAACATGCTGTGATTTTATGATTTAGGAAGTCTAGACTCTTTATGGACAAATCTAAAAGCGCTAGTTGCATTAGTTCAATTCACATTTATTTGTATAGCGCTTTTCACAATACACATGCACTTTCTGTAAAGCTGCTTTAAAATGATGAGTCCACATTACAATTTAGAGAAACAGTTACCTCTGATAACAGATTAAAGTTATGCATTTCAGAAATGTACATATACAAAATCACAGTTAGCGAAAAAGGTATTAATTAAAACATTTTCATAATTTAATCCAGAAACAATGAGCTCATTGAAGTAATGAATACATTAGTTGTTGTTTTGTTTGCCTGTACGCTTGCTCATCTGATGTGTGTGTGTGTGTGTGCAGAATCGTCCCTCTGTGATCACATGTGCCCCAGCGAACAACCGTAACTGTAACCTGACGCACTGCACCGTGTCCCACAGCGGCCTGACCCCCAGCTACCGCAGACCCTCCAACTGTGAGTACAGTTCCTGCTCATGCTCCACAGACACAGCTATTAGATGGCAGATCAATTATCTAAACATTCAATTCAATTTAATCCAGTTACCAGTACCAGAAGTAATTGTAACATGCAGGAAGTGACATCATTTAAGTAAATCTCAGTTTATTTGATCAGGTTGTTATTAAACAATATTAAATGTATTGGAAAACTAAACATGAGAACAAGTTTGTTGCTGAATTAACCAAGACTTAGTGGCTTTTTTTAAAATGTTGAAACTTGCAGCAGATTTTAAATAATCAGGTTATGAATTCCAGAATTGTACACCTTTCATTGAGAGGACAGTCTGAGCAAAATAATTTTAATTTGTACAAAGTTATTCAGTCAAAAGCAGTGTTTTTTTTTTTGGTGTTTTTTTTGGGATTTCAAAAATGGATCCATTATACCGTTAGTGTACACATGCGTTGTCTTTCTCAACGGTTTATGTTCACTTAACTGACTATGTTTAGTAGGATACATGGGCATTTTTGTCATACTTTAGTGTGAATATGTCCGTTCAAAAAAAAAAAAAAAATAGGAAAAAGACATTCCGGCCCTGTTTTGAAGCTTATAGTGAATAGCTTTTAGTGATTTGATTGTTTGATTTGTGTACGGTGTCCTTGAGTGCCTTAAAGTCAAGTCTCCTCCATTTATACAGCGCTTTCAACAATATAGACTGTTTCACTTTACAGTCATAATAGGAGATTACAGTAACAGATTGTTTGGGCTTTACAGCAGCTCTAGAATAAAGTTAGTTTCAAGTGGCATTTATTATCCTTGTCACGTGTTTTAGTGTGTTTGATGCACTGAATTGAGCAGAATGCATGTGTCTTGCAGCGAACACCGCCTGTGACCCCGTGATCGAGGAGCACTTCCGGCGCAGTCTGGGCAAGAACTACAAGGAGCCGGAGCCGGAGCCCAACTCCGTGTCCATCACCGGCTCGGTGGACGACCACTTCGCCAAGGCCCTGGGGGAGAAGTGGCTCCAGATCAAGGCCAAGACCCCAGACTCCTCCTCTTCCAGCGCTCACATGGTCAACCACAACCAATCCCCTTCCCTCGTGTCCTGAGGACCAGTGAAAGCAGTGGACCCAGAACCTCTTCCAGACTAGCCCACTCTCAGAGCAGCACGCGTGCTTCAGCAGAGCTCATGTATAGCGCTGTACATAAGAACGCTCGTTTAACTCTCATTTGTGCAGTTTTTTTTTTTCTTTCAATTCTTTGTTTGTTTGTAAGTTTGCTAGTATACTTATAGCTTGGCTGTTGCATTATGGGATGCCCGTTCCTTAAAAAAAACACACACACACACAAAATCAACAGGTTTTTGAGATCAAAATCAGCCAGGCGCTTATCTAACCATCCAGATACCAAAGAAACCGCTGATGCAAACCTTTTTTTTTTTACCCAGAAGCCATTCTTCCATTGTGCCCATTCTGTCTTTCTCACACACATAAACACACACACACACACACACACAGAAACACACACACACACACACTCTCTCTCCCGGTGTAATCCTGTATCTGCACGTGTATACTTGAAACGAAAGGCCTGGACTGATTTTGCACTATGGATGGATGGATGGAGGTGGTGTCGGGTGTTCAGAGCGGTGATGATGTCACAGATGGGAAGTGATGCGTTCGTAAACAGGAGAAAACACACATTCAACTGGACTTTCGGATTGGTTCCCCCAGGCACCGTGGTTTAGTAGCGTAGGCGTTTAAGAATAGACTAGTGCTTATAAGTGCATGTTTTTGAAAAAATAGCTGGTATCTATTATCGTGTAGACATTTCAATCGTAATACTTTAGCCTTTTTTCTCCTTCAGATTTGATTCTATTTTTGTCAGTAACAGTCCTAGATAAACTTACTGCTGGTACAGTTGTACTCCATATTATTATTTTCTATTCAATATTCATCATGGTAGCTGCCAGATACAGAAGAGAAATCAGCCTCCGGACAGGCCATCTATACATATATATATATATAAATATATATATATATAAATATATAATAACGGTTGGTTTTTGTATGTTATTAATCCGTGGTACAGGATGCTGTTGCTTTGCATGACTGAAAAAGCAGCGTTAGCAGTTATGGACACGTCAACTAGCGTTGACAATCTGCCGAAAACGTCAAGCTAATTCCGTGTGTGTTCGTCGTTCTTCATCTCCTCTTAACCGAAACACAATACATTCCTCCGATAGGGAACGTCTTGTACCTTCTCCTGCGTTCAGTTTAGCTACGAACTAGAAAGTGTGACGCGAGGTTGCAGAAGCAGGAGCTCGTCCTTACATTCCTTCGGCCCAGTGAAAAACATCGGATACATCTGTGGATCGTCGACTGCGATGTCATTCCCACACCGTTGTCGAATCCCACCGTCACACACAAATTTCACTACCAGTTTACTGTGTAGAAAACACTTTCTCACACTCTCTGCTTGTCATCCTACACACTGTAGGCAAATCACTTAAAAAAGTTTTTATATAGGAAACTATAAGACCATCATTACGCTGTGCGTAACGAATGTACAGAGAAAAAAAATCGTAGGTATTTTTGAGGAACAATTAATTTGTTTTAATGATATGTAGCTATTTAATTTTTCCCTTTGTCCTTTATTGTAATCATGCTTTTTTTTTTTTTGAGGAAAAAAGTTGATCTTTTTTGTTTGTAGGTGTTTTTGTCTGTTTAAGGTTAAAGTGCAGGAACACACAGTTACTCTATGAAAACACTGCGTTAGTGTAATAGCCACTTGTGTATTATTTCCGAAGGCTACTGAGCAGAGTCTCGACACACTTCTGAACTGTCTCTGGAGACATTTGAACAAACGGACCTCGAGTCTGAGCGAGTTCCTCAATCCCATGTGACCTGCTGGGATCTGAGCAACCATATTTTCTATTTTGATGTGCGCTTCCAGGAGAACGACGACTAGAAACCAACGTTTAAACACTTCACTGCACCTCGAGTGTACTTCTTAATGATTTGTAAATCTGTATTATACCCTCATTTCATGGCCTTGTTTCTCCTTGGAATAAAACAAACTTTTGGCAGGCCATTGTTTTGTACTTTAAGTAGCCTCGATGAACAATAAAGTGCTCTTAAACCACAGCCGTGACTTCAGGCTCATCCTTTCTGAAGAAATGAGACGTGACCGGGTGTGAAATACTGCATCTAGCAGGACTTAAGGCAATAGGACTACAACCTGAGATCTGATTTATCAAACAATATCTTTATTATCTTTCAAATTCTAAAAGAGGTAAATAGATAAACAAAAAAAACTAATAAAATAAAATGGAACAAATAAAGTGAGAAACGAGCAATAACTGGCAACTTTAACTACTGAAAGGACACTGACAAAGACATCGCTTTCCTGATGTTTTCTCCTATGTATGTATGAGCTGAAGAATGAAAGATGTATCATACTTGCATATATTTATGAGCAATATCACACTCATAGCCATGTGTAATGGCTCTATATCTATATTAGATGTGTTGCAACGTTGATTTTGTTTTATCAATAAAATTAAATGCTAATTTCCCACATATTGTCTTTCAATAATTCAAGCACTTTTCTCTGTTTTCAAGGATTTTCCAGGATTTAAAAGCTTCAAATTCAACCACCTTATACGAACCCTGAAGTAATTTTAAACATCATGTCAGAATGACTGAAATTCCACGAGTTTCTGAATAGTAAAAACTCATAATTAAAATGTGAGAACCCACTGCATTAAACTATTGCACTATCACTAGTGTTTCTTCCTGACGCCAATAACCGTCTCGGAGAACGCTGTCATTTTATAATGATGGTACTTCCAGGACGCAGGGACGTGCACAGGGGGGTTGCTCAGGTTGCCCGGGCAACTGCCCATATGCCCTTCTCGACTCAAGTTGCCCTTCCGAGAAAAAAAAAAAAATCGTACAATGGCTGCAGAATTTCACATAGGCCTAGATACATTTTTTTATTTATTTTTTTTTAAATCGCAAAGCCTCATTCACTTCCATTCGTGCACCGAAAGTGAAAGTCAGTAAGGGAAGGGCAAACTGTTTACGTGGCTGCAGCGCTGCACGCGACTGGTGCGTAAGACCCCACAAATTACTTAAGGCCCCGCCTCCATCTCGTGTCATAGCGTGTCAGTTAATGTGTACAACATCCATGACAAAATGAAGCGAAACTATCCTTCTGGTCACGAAAAGAGGAAGAAGAAAAAACCCATGAGAGTGAATTGCGGGAACAACAATCAGGTAAACTTGTGTTCTCTCCTCTCTAAGTTTGATGTCAGCAAAGTTTGATGTTTTTCGGTCTTGCTAACCTAGCTGGGCAGGCAGTGCATCTATTGCATCACTTTGTGCCTGACAAAAGTGAGAGTAAAATTAAAAAAAATTATTACGTTTGTTTTTGATAAACGACAAAGTGCAACGGTGTTTGTTCGGAAAACATAACCGCGTCGCGTGTGTTATCGTGCGTTCATATGCGCGTGCACGAAATAAAACTCGCATTTTTCAAGCAGAAATATGTGGAGACCAGACATACTGTACAATGCACGTGAATAATGGCACTCCCAATCAAAGTCACATTTATAAAACAAGAAACTGATTATCTAGTCTCAGTGTAGTTAAAAACTCTAAACAACTGCACTAATTATGCAAGATAGAAAGCAATGTATTGACAATTTGACATTGATTGACTATTGATTTATAGGCTATATTGAATTTAAAATGTTGATTAGCTGGACACACTGGTCAATATGGATGCACATCCCTCGGTAAATAATAACCATAAATCAAGAATTGCTTCAACATGCATAATAATAAATAAAAAAAATCATACTGATGCCGAAAATACCCAGGCTGTAGAGAGAACCAAAGTTAATCCCAAAAGCCAAAGCTCAGGGTTATAATTTATTATTTTCTTCTTATTTATGTTTACGTTAATATTCACTTGTTATGTTAACATTCTATAGAAAATACTCTATTCAATAAATATTGTTTGTTTGAACCTCATTCTGTTCTATATTGTTGTACTTATTCTTTGACTGTTTTGTTTAAAGGAGGGAGGATTGTATTGGGAGCACTGAAGTGTCAGGTGTGATTGTGTGGCAATGGCAAATGGTTTACATAGCTCACGGCGTCACAGGTCAGGTAGAGGGCCCCTTTTGCTTAGGGCCCCAGGGGGAGTTCAGGATCGGCCCTGGGTTTAGCAGTCGATTCTGTTCCCTACCGGAATTCCTGTTCCCTTTACGCAATCATACCTCAAATCATGCGTAGTTGCCCGTAGCCTACCATCAGAACTGAATACGAGCAAGAAGCACAACTGAATGTACAGGAAGCCCTTTTTTCAGGTCAGAGCAACTGCCCCTCATAATTCCTGTACACGTCCCTGCCAGGACGTGGATGCAGCGGTCGTGTTATTTACCAGCTTACCTCAGTGACCGAACGCAAGAAAACATCACCAAGTGGATTACTGTGAATATAGCCCATGTTTATTGTGAGAAAAGACATTTAAAGATGTAGAACAGACGTTATGTTGAGTGACTGGGTAATACTGACCCACACCTGCAACATGAGCGTCCAGGTTTGCATTAGGAAGATACAGACCCTGCCATAAACATCTCGAGGAACATGAGGACAGTTAAAAACACATCCTAGTATCAGCAGAGATTTAACACTGAATGGTTCAGATATTTCTACAGGTGTGTCATGAACGATGCATTTACAGTGAGGTGATTATGCACCTGTTCAGGTAATGGTCTGAATCTGAATATGAATATGAGTCACAGATGATCTTCAGATGCTGTCGTCGTCACTCATGTCCCAGATCTGCAGAACAGAAGATCACATCACACTGTTACATTATACATGTCAACAGTTTCTGAAAGAGTCTTCTGCTCACTGAGGCTGCAGCATTTGATCAAAAATATTAGTGAAATATTATTCCAGTGTAAATCCGCTGGAAACAGTTCTGCTGCATTTTTCGGTGGAAACTGACACACTACTGGGGTTAGTATATATTTTATTCAGTAAATAAGCATCTATAAGCAATAAGCAAATAAGCAAGTTGATCTAAAGTGACAGAATCTTTTGTAAAATTATAAATTTCTTTACTATTTCAAATAAATGCTGTTGTTTTGAACACTGATAATAATCATAAATGTTTCTTGAGCATCAAATCATCATATTATAGTGATTTCTGAAGGATCATGTGACACTGAAGACTGGAGTAATGATGCTGAAAATTCAGCTTTGATCACAGCAATAAATTACACTTTACTATATATTCACATAGAAAACAGCTGATTTACACTGGAATCATATTTTACAATATTACTGTATTTTTATCATAAACGCAGTTTTGGTGAGCAGAAGACGTGCTAGCATTTAATCAAAACTCCTCTGAGGATCATAAGACAGGAAAGTGTAGTGTGTGTTTAAAGCACAGCTTTATCATCTGATGAACATCTGAACATACAGATAAAGCTCTTCTCAAACACACTAATCCTGCACACACACACTCATCTGAAGACCAAACTCACACTACATGCAGAACAGAGACAGGAGGCGAGACTGAAGACGAACGGTCCAGGCGCGCGTGAGTGTGTGTGTGTGTGTGTGTGTGTGTGTGTGTGTGTGTGTGTGTGTGTGTGTGTGTGTGTGTGTGTCTTCTGTGCACACCTGGCTGTCAAAAGCTCCGTGTCATTGACATGCTAATAAAAGCCGAACAAAAACAACTTCAGCAGCTTTTTCACTTTGAAGTCTGAGCCAAGACACAACAAAACCCTGAGAGGTAAAGAGACGAGCTGAAGCGAAACTTTACAACACACAAAAGTCTCTTCTGCTCAAGTCTGCATTTATTTGATTAAAAATACAGTAAGAACCATAATATTGTGAAATATGATCTTATACATAACTGTTCTTTATCCCACAGCTCGCAGGCTTTAGTCTGTCACTGTTTAGGGCTGTAATTACAAGAATCATCTTAATAACAGTGAAGCTCAAGTATCACCCAATTATATCAGCACTGTGGAGTCATGGGCGTGTGACCGCATGTGTAACACACACACACACACACACACACACACACACACACACACACACACACACACACACACACACACACACACAGAGAGAGAGAGAGAGAGAGAGAGAGAGAGAGAGAGAGAGAGAGAGAGAGAGAGAGAGTGTGCATGTGTGTGTGTGTGTGTGAGAGAGAGAGAGTGTGAGAGTATTATGTTAGATCAGAAGAATATTCCTTATGTTTCGCTGTGTGTGTTTGTTTGTCTTCATAACACACACACACACACACACACATTCACACTCTCACACACACCCCCCCATACACACACACACAGACACACACTCTCTCTCACTCTCACACATAAAGCTGTCATTACAGTAACAGAGGAATCACAGCAGCTCGTGTTCATGATCAACACTGACAAACATCATAAAACCATAACCCTAACATCAAAACATCAACGATATGAACAAACACACTATGAGACACGGTTGCAGAAGAGCTGAATCAATCCAAACATCAATATTCACATCATTCAAAACATGTCAGGTGAATCCATGATGAGTTTATGATTCAATAACCCAACTCTGTGTTATATCCTCAAAAGCATGTCTGCACAATAATGACGGGTTCGGGTGCTCTTCGGTTATTTTTAACCAAAAGTTTATTTTTATTTTATAATGGTACGAAACTTTGTAAAGGTTTTCGCAAAAAAAAAAAAAAATCATGGACATGATTGAAACATTGTAAATGGTCCTGAAAACAATATTCACACTTGTGCTCCTCGCGGTCAGAAATGACGCACTGGAAATGAATGAGAGTTTCCTCTAGTGGAAGCGTTTGGTACTGCAGCCGAACAACATCTCACTGAACGCTCATTTACTGAGAAATCAGACTCACATTTACAACACAGCTTGTTTAGATTTATGGCTTTGATTTTCTCACAGCTTTAGAGTAAAACATGTTTTTAAAAATATATTTTTCATATGAAAATTTAAAATAGTATTTATGCAAATTTTTTCTTAACAATAAACGTTTTTTAATGATACTTTTTTGTTCACTTTTTAAAACTTGATTCACTTCAGCAATAATCTGCCAAGTGATGTTTAAAAAGAGATCAAATTTAAGACTGACAATTTAAAGCATTCAAGATTTGCAAAGCTTTAAGTTGGAAAATTAATTTTCAGGTCTATGCTCAAAAAGTGAATAAACGGATTATAAATACAGCGTGAATATAATTTAGTACCATAAAATCCCCTAAAAATACAAAATATGAAATAAAAAAACATTAGCAAACTAAAATATAGTACATTAATTTCGGTCATTTTTGCGTGAAGAGCACCAGAGGGTTAATTATTACAACCAGTGAAATATTTAAAATAATATTGCTATCAAGAAAGATGAGTCCTGGAGCTGGAAAAGCTGTGGTGTTTCTGGATGCCGAGGAGCATGTTTAGTGCGTGAGGAAGATGTTTAGTGCGTAAAGAGCATGTTTAGTGCGTGAGGAAGATGTTTAGTGCGTAAGGAGCATGTTTAGTGTGTGAGGAGCATGTTTAGTGTGTGAGGAGCATGTTTAGTGCGTGAGGAGCATGTTTAGTGTGTGAGGAGCATGTTTAGTGCGTGAGGAGCATGTTTAGTGTGTGAGGAGCATGTTTAGTGCGTGAGGAGCATGTTTAGTGTATGAGGAAGATGTTTAGTGCGTGAGGAGCATGTTTAGTGTGTGAGGAAGATGTTTAGTGTGAGAGTAGCATGTTTAGTGAGTGAGGAAGATGTTTAGTGCGTGAGGAGCATGTTTAGTGCGTGAGGAGCATGTTTAGTGTGTGAGAAGAATGTTTAGTGCATGAGGAGCATGTTTAGTGCGCGAGGAAGATGTTTAGTGCGTGAGGAGCATGTTTAGTGCGTGAGGAGCATGTTTAGTGCGTGAGGAGCATGTTTAGTGTGTGAGGAGCATGTTTAGTGCGTGAGGAGCATGTTTAGTGTGTGAGGAAGATGTTTAGTGCGTGAGGAGCATGTTTAGTGTGTGAGGAAGATGTTTAGAGTGTGAGGAGCATGTTTAGTGCGTGAGGAAGATGTTTAGTGTGTGAGGAGAATGTTTAGTGCATGAGGAGCATGTTTAGTGTGTGAGGAAGATGTTTAGTGCGTGAGGAGCATGTTTAGTGTGTGAGGAAGATGTTTAGTGCGTGAGGAAGATGTTTAGTGCGTGAGGAGCATGTTTAGTGTGTGAGGAGCATGTTTAGTGCGTGAGGAGCATGTTTAGTGTGTGAGGAAGATGTTTAGTGCGTGAAGAGCATGTTTAGTGTGTGAGGAGCATGTTTAGTGTGTGAGGAAGATGTTTAGTGCGTGAGGA
This sequence comes from Siphateles boraxobius, assembly GCF_051911475.1. NCBI lineage: Eukaryota > Metazoa > Chordata > Actinopteri > Cypriniformes > Leuciscidae > Siphateles > Siphateles boraxobius. Next base: position 5,692,175 of record NW_027509141.1, on the reverse strand, counting down.
AGATGTTTAGTGCGTGAGGAGCATGTTTAGTGTGTGAGGAGCATGTTTAGTGCGTGAGGAGCATGTTTAGTGTGTGAGGAAGATGTTTAGTGCGTGAAGAGCATGTTTAGTGTGTGAGGAGCATGTTTAGTGTGTGAGGAGCATGTTTAGTGCGTGAGGAGCATGTTTAGTGCGTGAGGAAGATGTTTAGTGCGTGAGGAGCATGTTTAGTGTGTGAGGAGCAGGTTTAGTGCGTGAGGAAGATGTTTAGTGTGTGAGGAGCATGTTTAGTGTGTGAGGAGCATGTTTAGTGTGTGAGGAAGATGTTTAGTGCGTGAGGAGCATGTTTAGTGTGTGAGGAAGATGTTTAGTGCGTGAGGAAGATGTTTAGTGCGTGAGGAGCATGTTTAGTGTGTGAGGAGCATGTTTAGTGCGTGAGGAGCAGGTTTAGTGTGTGAGGAACATGTTTAGTGCGTGAGGAACATTTTTAGTGTGTGAGGAGCATGTTTAGTGCGTGAGGAGCATGTTTAGTGCGTGAGGAGCATGTTTAGTGCGTGAGGAGCATGTTAAGTGTGTGAAGAGCATGTTTAGTGCGTGAGGAGCATGTTTAGTGTGTGAGGAGCATGTTTAGTGCGTGAGGAGCATTTTTAGTGTGTGAGGAGCAGGTTTAGTGTGTGAGGAACATGTTTAGTGTGTGAGGAGCATGTTTAGTGCGTGAGGAGCATGTTTAGTGGGTGAGGAGCATGTTTAGTGTGCGAGGAGCATGTTTAGTGCGTGAGGAGCATTTTTAGTGTGTGAGGAGCAGGTTTAGTGTGTGAGGAACATGTTTAGTGCGTGAGGAAAATTTTTAGTGTGTGAGGAGCATTTTTAGTGCGTGAGGAGCATGTTTAGTGTGTGAGGAGCATGTTTAATTTGTGAGGAGCAGGTTAGGTGTGTGAGGAGCAGGGATAGTGTGTGAGGAGCAGGTTTTGTGCGTGAGGAAGTTTAGTGTGTGAGGAAGATGTTTAGTGCGTGAGGAACATGTTTAGTGCGTGAGGAGCAGGTTTAGTGTGTGAGGAGCAGGTTTAGTGTGTGAGGATCATGTTTAGTGCGTGAGGAAGATGTTTAGTGCGTGAGGAAGATGTTTAGTGCGTGAGGAGCATGTTTAGTGCGTGAGGAGCATGTTTGGTGTGTGAGGAGCATGTTTAGTGTGTGAGGAGCATGTTTAGTGTGTGAGGAAGATGTTTAGTGCGTGAGGAGCATGTTTAGTGTGTGAGGAAGATGTTTAGTGTGTGAGGAGCATGTTTAGTGCGTGAGGAGCATATTTAGTGCGTGAGGAAGATGTTTAGTGCGTGAGGAGCATGTTTAGTGTGTGAGGAAGATGTTTAGTGCGTGAGGAAGATGTTTAGTGCGTGAGGAGCATGTTTACTGTGTGAGGAGGATGTTTAGTGCATGAGGAGCATGTTTAGTGTGTGAGGAAGATGTTTAGTGGGTGAAGAGCATGTTTAGTGCGTGAGGAGCATGTTTAGTGCGTGAGGAGCATGTTTAGTGTGTGAGGAAGATGTTTAGTGGGTGAAGAGCATGTTTAGTGTGTGAGGAAAATGTTTAGTGCCTGAGGAAGATGTTTAGTGTGTGAGGAGCATGTTTAGTGTATGAGGAAGATGTTTAGTGCATGAGGAAGATGTTTAGTGCGTGAGGAGCATGTTTAGTGTGTGAGGAGCATGTTTAGTGCGTGAGGAAGATGTTTAGTGCGTGAGGAGCATGTTTAGTGCGTGAGGAGCATGTTTAGTGTGTGAGGAGCATGTTTAGTGTGTGAGGAGCATGTTTAGTGTGTGAGGAAGATGTTTAGTGCGTGAGGAGCATGTTTAGTGTGTGAGGAAGATTTTTAGTGCGTGAGGAAGATGTTTAGTGTGTGAGGAGCATGTTTAGTGTGTGAGGAGCATGTTTAGTGCGTGAGGAGCATGTTTAGTGTGTGAGGAACATGTTTAGTGCGTCAGGAACATGTTTAGTGCGTGAGGAACATTTTTAGTGTGTGAGGAGCATGTTTAGTGCGAGAGGAGCATGTTTAGTGCGTGAGGAGCATGTTTAGTGTGTGAGGAAGATGTTTAGTGGGTGAAGAGCATGTTTAGTGCGTGAGGAGCATGTTTAGTGTGTGAGGAAGATGTTTAGTGGGTGAAGAGCATGTTTAGTGTGTGAGGAAGATGTTTAGTGCCTGAGGAAGATGTTTAGTGTGTGAGGAGCATGTTTAGTGTATGAGGAAGATGTTTAGTGCATGAGGAAGATGTTTAGTGCGTGAGGAGCATGTTTAGTGTGTGAGGAGCATGTTTAGTGCGTGAGGAAGATGTTTAGTGCGTGAGGAGCATGTTTAGTGTGTGAGGAGCATGTTTAGTGTGTGAGGAGCATGTTTAGTGTGTGAGGAAGATGTTTAGTGCGTGAGGAGCATGTTTAGTGTGTGAGGAGCAGGTTTAGTGTGTGAGGAACATGTTTAGTGTGTGAGGAGCATGTTTAGTGCGTGAGGAGCATGTTTAGTGCGTGAGGAGCATGTTTAGTGTGTGAGGAGCATGTTTAGTGCGTGAGGAGCATGTTTAGTGTGCGAGGAGCATGTTTAGTGCGTGAGGAGCATTTTTAGTGCGTGAGGAGCAGGTTTAGTGTGTGAGGAACATGTTTAGTGCGTGAGGAACATTTTTAGTGTGTGAGGAGCATGTTTAGTGTGTGAGGAGCATATTTAGTGCGTGAGGAGAATGTTTAGTGCGTGAGGAGCATGTTTAGTGTGTGAGGAGCATGTTTAGTGCGTGAGGAGCATTTTTAGTGTGTGAGGAGCAGGTTTAGTGCGTGAGGAAGATGTTTAGTGAGTGAGGAAGATGTTTAGTGCGTGAGGAAGTTTAGTGTGTGAGGACGATGTTTAGTGCGTGAGGAAGATGTTTAGTGCGTGAGGAGCACGTTTAATTTGTGATTAGCAGGTTTAGTGTGTGAGGAGCAGGTTTTGTGCGTGAGGAAGTTTAGTGTGTGAGGAAGATGTTTAGTGCGTGAGGAACATGTTTAGTGCGTGAGGAGCAGGTTTAGTGTGTGAGGAGCAGGTTTAGTGTGTGAGGATCATGTTTAGTGCGTGAGGAAGATGTTTAGTCCGTGAGGAAGATGTTTAGTGTGTGAGAAACATGTTTAGTGTGTGAGGAAAATGTTTAGTGTGTGAGGAACATGTTTGGTGCGTGAGGAAGATGTTTAGTGCGTGAGGAACATGTTTAGTGCGTGAGGAAGATGTTTAGTGCGTGAAGAACATGTTTAGTGCGTGATGAAGATGTTTAGTGCGTGAGGAAGATGTTTAGTGCGTGAGGAAGATGTTTAGTGCGTGAGGAGCATGTTTAGTGTGTGAGGAGCAGGTTTAGTGTGTGAGGAAGATGTTTAGTGCGTGAGGAGCAGGTTTAGTGTGTGAGGAAGATGTTTAGTGTGTGAGGAAGATGTTTAGTGCGTGAGGAAGATGTTTAGTGCGTGAGGAGCATGTTTAGTGCGTTAGGAGCATGTTTAGTGTGTGAGGAAGATGTTTAGTGCGTGAGGAAGATGTTTAGTGCGTGAGGAGCATGTTTAGTGCGTTAGGAGCATGTTTAGTGTGTGAGGAAGATGTTTAGTGCGTGAGGAGCATGTTTAGAGTGTGAGGAGCAGGTTTAGTGTGTGAGGAAGATGTTTAGTGCGTGAGGACAGGTTTAGTGTGTGAGGAAGATGTTTAGTGCGTGAGGAAGATGTTTAGTGAGTGAGGAAGATGTTTAGTGCGTGAGGAAGTTTAGTGTGTGAGGACGATGTTTAGTGCGTGAGGAAGATGTTTAGTGCGTGAGGAGCACGTTTAATTTGTGATTAGCAGGTTTAGTGTGTGAGGAGCAGGTTTTGTGCGTGAGGAAGTTTAGTGTGTGAGGAAGATGTTTAGTGCGTGAGGAACATGTTTAGTGCGTGAGGAGCAGGTTTAGTGTGTGAGGAGCAGGTTTAGTGTGTGAGGATCATGTTTAGTGCGTGAGGAAGATGTTTAGTCCGTGAGGAAGATGTTTAGTGTGTGAGAAACATGTTTAGTGTGTGAGGAAAATGTTTAGTGTGTGAGGAACATGTTTGGTGCGTGAGGAAGATGTTTAGTGCGTGAGGAACATGTTTAGTGCGTGAGGAAGATGTTTAGTGCGTGAAGAACATGTTTAGTGCGTGATGAAGATGTTTAGTGCGTGAGGAAGATGTTTAGTGCGTGAGGAAGATGTTTAGTGCGTGAGGAGCATGTTTAGTGTGTGAGGAGCAGGTTTAGTGTGTGAGGAAGATGTTTAGTGCGTGAGGAGCAGGTTTAGTGTGTGAGGAAGATGTTTAGTGTGTGAGGAAGATGTTTAGTGCGTGAGGAAGATGTTTAGTGCGTGAGGAGCATGTTTAGTGCGTTAGGAGCATGTTTAGTGTGTGAGGAAGATGTTTAGTGCGTGAGGAAGATGTTTAGTGCGTGAGGAGCATGTTTAGTGCGTTAGGAGCATGTTTAGTGTGTGAGGAAGATGTTTAGTGCGTGAGGAGCATGTTTAGAGTGTGAGGAGCAGGTTTAGTGTGTGAGGAAGATGTTTAGTGCGTGAGGACAGGTTTAGTGTGTGAGGAAGATGTTTAGTGCGTGAGGAAGATGTTTAGTGCGTGAGGAGCATGTCTAGTGTGTGGGGAAGATGTTTAGTGTGTGAGGAAGATGTTTAGTGCGTGAGGAGCATGTTTAGTGCGTGAGGAAGATGTGTAGTGCGTGAAGAGCATATTTAGTGTGTGAGGAGCAGGTTTAGTGTTTTTGAGGAAGATGTTTAGTGCGTGAGGAAGATGTTTAGTGTGCGAGGAGCATGTTTGGTGTGTGAGGAAGATGTTTAGTGTGTGAGGAGCAGGTTTAGTGTGTGAGGAAGATGTTTAGTGTGTGAGGAGCAGGTTTAGTGTGTGAGGAGCAGGTTTAGTGCGTGAGGAGCAGGTTTAGTGCGTAAGGAAGATGTTTAGTTCGTGAGGAGCAAGTTTAGTGCGTGAGGAAGATGTTTAATGTGTGAGGAGCAGGTTTAGTGTGTGAGGAAGATCTTTAGTGTGTGAGGAGCAGGTTTAGTGTGTGAGGAGCATGTTTAGTGTGTGAGGAGCATGTTTAGTGTGTGAGGAAGATGTTTAGTGTGTGAGGAGCAGGTTTAGTGCGTGAGGAAGATGTTTAGTTCGTGAGGAGCAAGTTTAGTGCGTGAGGAAGATGTTTAGTGTGTGAGGAGCAGGTTTAGTGTGTGAGGAGCAGGTTTAGTGTGTGAGGAAGATGTTTAGTGCGTGAGGAAGATGTTTAGTGCATGAAGAGCATGTTTAGTGCGTGAGGAAGATGTTTAGTGCGTGAAGAGCATGTTTAGTGCGTGAGGAAGATGTTTAGTGCGTGAGGAGCAGGTTTAGTGTGTGAGGAAGATGTTTAGTGCGTGAGGAAGATGTTTAGTGCGTGAGGAACATATTAAGTGTGTGGGGAACATGTCTGGTCAGGTTTGAAACACACAGATGTTTGAATGAGGAAAACAGCTGCAGCTTCACAACACGAGACACTGGAGCAACAAGCCTTCATTCTGGGATACAGTCACAGAAAGTTTGTTTCTGTGTCACAGAAAACAGGGATTTAAAGTCCCCCTGTGGTGACAATCCAGCTTTTAATGTTGTTTATGTGTCTATGTGGTGTTTTTAATATGCTTTAAGACAAACCATGTGTAAATTCATAAGTCGACAGCATTGCTGAGTATTTTCTCCTTAAAACTGCAGTGAACCAAAGACAGTCTCAAAAACACGCTTTGAAATCGCTGGTGTTTCTGACGTCACAAACTACCTTGTAACCAATCAGATCAACATGTGATCGTCAATGAGTGGATCTCTGAGCTGAGTGGCTCATTTGCATATTCATAGAACCGCACATACTAAATGAGGCAAAGGTGTCGAATTACATTCAAAATATTTTAAGGCATGGAGAATTTTTTTTAAAGGAAAAAACACTTAATTTAAGTTTTAAAGGATAAAATTATTGACTACAGGGGGGCTTTATAACTCAACTTTGATTACAGGGGGGCTTTATAACTCAACTTTGATCACCAAAATGACATATTTAAGTGTTTTTTCCTTGAAAAAAATTCTTCATGCCTTAAAAATATATTGAATGTGACTCGACACCCTTTCTTTATTTAATATTCGCAGAACTTTGAATATGCAAATGAGCCCCTGCCTTTTCAAAGTGTACCAAACTGTTTATGCGAGTCACATGTGAGTGAAACTGTCCTCTCATTGGCCACATATAAGCCTTCATTCCCATTGTTGCAAAATAAACACTGCAAACGAATCTGACTGATGCTAAAATGCCTCAAACACACGACCATCACATGATGAACTATACTTGTTTAGAAAAGACTAGTTCACATAAAAATAAATACAGACTATTTTTATGTTTTGTTGGTTGGTTTGGTTGGGCTGGTTTGGTTTGGGTTGGTTGGGCTGGTTTGGTTTTGGTTTGGTTGGGTTTGTTGAACGGGTTTGGTTTGGTTTGGGATTGGTTGGGCTGGTTTGGTTTTGGTTTCGTACGGGTTGGGTTAGTTGGGCTGGTCTGGTTTGGTTTGGCTGGTTTGGTTTGGTTTGGTTGGGCTGGTTTGGTTTGGTTGGGCTGGTTTGGTTTTGGTTTGGGTTGGTTGTTTGGGCTGGTTTGGTTGGGTTAGTTTGGGTTGGGTTGGTTTTGTTTGTTTACTTTTGTTGGTTTGTTTGAGTTGTTTGATTTGGCATGGTTTGGTTGAGTTGGAGCGCTGCTGTTGTCTTGATATCTCAGGAAGGAACACACTGAGCTCTGCTGGGAACATGCCATTCCTTCATGGAAAGAGCCCAGAAGGCCAGGATAGATGAGATACAGAGTCTCAACACGTCATCGAGGCAGATGAAGTTCATCATCAGCATTCTGGCCCTGCCAACAAAACGCCCAGAAAACGCTTCCATTCCTGACAAAAACAATTTTGTCAGCTCTTTTATTCTCTTCGGTTTAATATAAAAAATCATGAACAGAGAACAACATTATAAGTTAATGTAAATTTAAAAATAAACTAAATAAACTATAAACGACACTATACATGTAACCATTAGTAAAAAACATTAATCTACAATACTAAATTCTGTAACAGTATTTTTAATGGTTAGACTGCCAAATAATGAACTAAGAGTAGCCAGATGAACCTTATTGTAAATAAGTAGTTAATGTTCTTGCAAGTAAAATTTTATTTTCAAAATTTCTCATTTTGTTTAGTTCAAGTTGAAGCACAAAATAAATCTAAAACTAAAAACTATAAAGACATTAAAAAAAGAAATAAATGAAAATGACAAAAAAAACATGATAATTATGAATCTATAACTAAAATTAAACCAAAACACTTTTTTCACACAGCAGAAGTGTGAGAGGTTTCTCTCCTCACTGGTTTCACACAGCAGAAGAGTGAAGAGGTTTCTCTGCTCACTGGTTTCACACAGCAGAAGAGTGAGAGGTTTCTCTCCTCACTGGTTTCACACAGCAGAAGAGTGAGAGGTTTCTCTCCTCACTGGTTTCACACAGCAGAAGAGTGGAAGAGGTTTCTCTCGTCACTGGTTTCTCACAGCAGAAGAGTGGAAGATGTTTCTTTCCTCACTGGTTTCACACAGCAGAAGAGTGGAAGATGTTTCTGTCCTCACTGGTTTCACACAGCAGAAGAGTGAGAGGTTTCTCTCCTCACTGGATTCTCACAGCAGAAGAGTGAGAGGTTTCTCTCCTCACTGGTTTCACACAGCAGAAGAGTGGAAGAGGTTTCTCTCCTCACTGGTTTCACACAGCAGAAGAGTGAGAGGTTTCTCTCCTCACTGGTTTCACACAGCAGAAGAGTGGAAGATGTTTCTCTCCTCACTGGATTCTCACAGCAGAAGAGTGAGAGGTTTCTCTCCTCACTGGTTTCACACAGCAGAAGAGTGGAAGAGGTTTCTCTCCTCACTGGTTTCACACAGCAGAAGAGTGAGAGGTTTCTCTCCTCACTGGTTTCACACAGCAGAAGAGTGGAAGAGGTTTCTCTCCTCACTGGTTTCACACAGCAGAAGAGTGAGAGGTTCCTCTCCTCACTAGTTTCACACAGCAGAAGAGTGAGAGGTTTCTCTCCTCACTGGTTTCACACAGCAGAAGAGTGAGAGGTTTCTCTCACTGGTTTCACACAGCAGAAGAGTGGAAGAGGTTTCTGTCCTCACTGGTTTCACACAGCAGAAGAGTGAGAGGTTTCTCTCCTCACTGGTTTCACACAGCAGAAGAGTGAGAGGTTTCTCTCACTGGTTTCACACAGCAGAAGAGTGGAAGAGGTTTCTCTCCTCACTGGTTTCTCATAGCAGAAGAGTGAGAGGTTTCTCTCCTCACTGGTTTCACACAGCAGAAGAGTGGAAGAGGTTTCTCTCCTCACTGGTTTCACACAGCAGAAGAGTGGAAGAGGTTTCTCTCCTCACTGGTTTCTTACAGCAGAAGAGTGGAAGAGGTTTCTCTCCTCACTGGTTTCTTACAGCAGAAGAGTGGAAGAGGTTTCTCTCCTCACTGGTTTCTTACAGCAGAAGAGTGGAAGAGGTTTCTCTCCTCAGTGGTTTCACACAGCAGAAGAGTGGAAGAGGTTTCTCTCCTCACTGGTTTCACACAGCAGAAGAGTGGAATAGGTTTCTCTCCTCACTGGTTTTACACAGCAGAAGAGTGAGAGGTTTCTCTCCTCACTGGTTTCACACAGCAAAAGAGTGAGAGGTTTCTCTACTCACTGGTTTCTTACAGCAGAAGAGTGGAAGAGGTTTCTCTCCTCACTGGTTTCACACAGCAGAAGAGTGAGAGGTTTCTCTCCTCACTGGTTTCACACAGCAGAAGAGTGGAAGAGGTTTCTCTCCTCACTGGTTTTACACAGCAGAAGAGTGAGAGGTTTCTCTCCTCACTAGTTTCACACAGCAGAAGAGTGAGAGGTTTCTCTCCTCACTGGTTTCACACAGCAGAAGAGTGGAAGAGGTTTCTCTCCTCACTGGTTTCACACAGCAGAAGAGTGAGAGGTTTCTCTCCTCACTGGTTTCACACAGCAGAAGAGTGGAAGAGGTTTCTCTCCTCACTGGTTTCACACAGCAGAAGAGTGAGAGGTTTCTCTCCTCACTAGTTTCACACAGCAGAAGAGTGAGAGGTTTCTCTCCTCACTGGTTTCACACAGCAGAAGAGTGGAAGAGGTTTCTCTCCTCACTGGTTTCTCACAGCAGAAGAGTGGAAGAGGTTTCTCTCCTCACTGGTTTCACACAGCAGAAGAGTGAGAGGTTTCTCTCCTCACTGGTTTCACACAGCAGAAGAGTGGACGAGGTTTCTCTCCTCACTGGTTTCTCACAGCAGAAGAGTGGAAGAAGTTTCTCTCCTCACTGTTTCTCACAGCAGAAGAGTGAGATGTTTTCTCTCCTCACTGGTTTCACACAGCAGAAGAGTGAGAGGTTTCTCTCCTCACTGGTTTCACACAGCAGAAGAGTGGAAGAGGTTTCTCTCCTCACTGGTTTCTCACAGCAGAAGAGTGAGAGGTTTCTCTCCTCACTGGTTTCACAAAGCAAAAGACTGGAAGAGGTTTCTCTCCTCACTGGTTTCACACAGCAGGAGAGTGGAAGAGGTTTCTCTCCTCACTGGTTTCTCACAGCAGAAGAGTGAGAGGGTTCTCTCCTCACTGGTTTCTCACAGCAGAAGAGTGAGAGGTTTCTCTCCTCACTGGTTTCACAAAGCAAAAGACTGGAAGAGGTTTCTCTCCTCACTGGTTTCACACAGCAGGAGAGTGGAAGAGGTTTCTCTCCTCACTGGTTTCACACAGCAGAAGAGTGGAAGAGGTTTCTCTCCTCACTGGTTTCTCACAGCAGAAGAGTGAGAGGTTTCTCTCCTCACTGGTTTCACACAGCAGAAGAGTGGAAGAGGTTTCTCTCCTCACGTGTTTCACACAGCAGAAGAGTGAGAGGTTTCTCTCCTCACTGGTTTCACACAACATAAGAGTGAGAGGTTTCTCTCCTCACTGGTTTCACACAGCAGAAGAGTGAGAGGTTTCTCTCCTCACTGGTTTCACACAGCAGAAGAGTGGAAGAGGTTTCTCTCCTCACTGGTTTCACACAGCAGAAGAGTGAGAGGTTTCTCTCCTCACTGGTTTCACACAACATAAGAGTGAGAGGTTTCTCTCCTCACTGGTTTCACACAGCAGAAGAGTGGAAGAGGTTTCTCTCCTCACTGGTTTCACACAGCAGAAGAGTGGAAGAGGTTTCTCTCCTCACTGGTTTCTTACAGCAGAAGAGTGGAAGAGGTTTCTCTCCTCACTGGTTTCTTACAGCAGAAGAGTGGAAGAGGTTTCTCTCCTCACTGGTTTCTTACAGCAGAAGAGTGAGAGGTTTCTCTCCTCACTGGTTTCACACAGCAGAAGAGTGGAAGAGGTTTCTCTCCTCACTGGTTTCACACAGCAGAAGAGTGAGAGGTTCCTCTCCTCACTAGTTTCACACAGCAGAAGAGTGAGAGGTTTCTCTCCTCACTGGTTTCACACAGCAGAAGAGTGAGAGGTTTCTCTCACTGGTTTCACACAGCAGAAGAGTGGAAGAGGTTTCTGTCCTCACTGGTTTCACACAGCAGAAGAGTGAGAGGTTTCTCTCCTCACTGGTTTCACACAGCAGAAGAGTGAGAGGTTTCTCTCACTGGTTTCACACAGCAGAAGAGTGGAAGAGGTTTCTCTCCTCACTGGTTTCTCATAGCAGAAGAGTGAGAGGTTTCTCTCCTCACTGGTTTCACACAGCAGAAGAGTGGAAGAGGTTTCTCTCCTCACTGGTTTCACACAGCAGAAGAGTGGAAGAGGTTTCTCTCCTCACTGGTTTCTTACAGCAGAAGAGTGGAAGAGGTTTCTCTCCTCACTGGTTTCTTACAGCAGAAGAGTGGAAGAGGTTTCTCTCCTCACTGGTTTCTTACAGCAGAAGAGTGGAAGAGGTTTCTCTCCTCAGTGGTTTCACACAGCAGAAGAGTGGAAGAGGTTTCTCTCCTCACTGGTTTCACACAGCAGAAGAGTGGAATAGGTTTCTCTCCTCACTGGTTTTACACAGCAGAAGAGTGAGAGGTTTCTCTCCTCACTGGTTTCACACAGCAAAAGAGTGAGAGGTTTCTCTCCTCACTGGTTTCTTACAGCAGAAGAGTGGAAGAGGTTTCTCTCCTCACTGGTTTCACACAGCAGAAGAGTGAGAGGTTTCTCTCCTCACTGGTTTCACACAGCAGAAGAGTGGAAGAGGTTTCTCTCCTCACTGGTTTTACACAGCAGAAGAGTGAGAGGTTTCTCTCCTCACTAGTTTCACACAGCAGAAGAGTGAGAGGTTTCTCTCCTCACTGGTTTCACACAGCAGAAGAGTGGAAGAGGTTTCTCTCCTCACTGGTTTCACACAGCAGAAGAGTGAGAGGTTTCTCTCCTCACTGGTTTCACACAGCAGAAGAGTGGAAGAGGTTTCTCTCCTCACTGGTTTCACACAGCAGAAGAGTGAGAGGTTTCTCTCCTCACTAGTTTCACACAGCAGAAGAGTGAGAGGTTTCTCTCCTCACTGGTTTCACACAGCAGAAGAGTGGAAGAGGTTTCTCTCCTCACTGGTTTCTCACAGCAGAAGAGTGGAAGAGGTTTCTCTCCTCACTGGTTTCACACAGCAGAAGAGTGAGAGGTTTCTCTCCTCACTGGTTTCACACAGCAGAAGAGTGGACGAGGTTTCTCTCCTCACTGGTTTCTCACAGCAGAAGAGTGGAAGAAGTTTCTCTCCTCACTGTTTCTCACAGCAGAAGAGTGAGATGTTTTCTCTCCTCACTGGTTTCACACAGCAGAAGAGTGAGAGGTTTCTCTCCTCACTGGTTTCACACAGCAGAAGAGTGGAAGAGGTTTCTCTCCTCACTGGTTTCTCACAGCAGAAGAGTGAGAGGTTTCTCTCCTCACTGGTTTCACAAAGCAAAAGACTGGAAGAGGTTTCTCTCCTCACTGGTTTCACACAGCAGGAGAGTGGAAGAGGTTTCTCTCCTCACTGGTTTCTCACAGCAGAAGAGTGAGAGGGTTCTCTCCTCACTGGTTTCTCACAGCAGAAGAGTGAGAGGTTTCTCTCCTCACTGGTTTCACAAAGCAAAAGACTGGAAGAGGTTTCTCTCCTCACTGGTTTCACACAGCAGGAGAGTGGAAGAGGTTTCTCTCCTCACTGGTTT
>NW_027509141.1:5467500-5677500 GCF_051911475.1 Siphateles boraxobius | reverse complement strand
TTTCCTGGGATTGATGGATGAATGAATGAATGAATGAAGGCCCCCTTCTGGCTCTATCTCCTTCTGTGACACATTTCCTGACCCACATATCACGGGAAAGGCAGTTTTAGGCGCTTTTCTTCGCCTAAAGGAGAAAAGGGTGGTTTGCCTAAAGAAAACATTCATCTAGAAGTGAAAGTTCTCTCACTATTTACTCAATCTTACATCTTTCAGATGAGCACAAAAGCATATGTTTAGCAGAATGTTTCAGGCAACGATGAACACAAGGCTACGGCTGCATGAGTTTGGAGGAAAACTGCCATTGTGATTTAAAAAAAAGGTACACTTCTGCTGTTTTTGTTTGTATGGCTTCACAATTTGGCCAAACATTTTGTGATTATACATCATTATGTATCATCATGACTAAAATAATAATAATAAATATAGCTGCGAGCAGCAAATATCAGGGTTCAAGCGGATTAAGGACTTTAAGCAGATATTCAAAAGATATTATGTTTTATTTAGCAAGCCTGTTCCAACCTCAATCATAGATGGAAATAACCGTTTACAGCCAATACAGGAAATTGATCATAGGAATACCATTTCGTATTTTTGAGCGCTGTAGCGCCCCCGTCAGGCCGATCGTGGGGCCGAGCCTTGGTGACGTTGTAGACAGTGTGAGTACTACCAGCCCTCAACGTTTCAAGTCTCTACGACTTATGGTTTTCCTGCCCGATCACTTTTAGGGGAGAATGCTGATCCTTGGAAAATTGAACAATTACAATAGGGTTTCAACGCTATGTGCTTGAACCCTAATAATATATAACTCACAGTACGTGCGGAGGGATGCTGCAAACACCAGCGGATCACAAGTTGCAAGTGTGTAAATGAACACAATTCATCGCATTTATTTAGTTAAATCACAGCCTTTGCCATTTGATCATCACACTAAGCCATATCACAATTCCGGTTTTATTTTGATTAATCGTGCAGTCCTACCAGGAAAATAATAATAATAATAATAATAATAATAATAATAATTAATTAAAAATAGTCCATACAACTCATGCTAAATATTTCAACCAAATATTGAACCACACACCCAAACTGAAATCTTTAGTCGCTGAAAACCACTGTAGTGCCCATACAGTTCCAGAACATTAATTTCAATGACGTTTGACATCATGATTTCCTGTTTTGTTTTAAGTGTATGCAAACATGAGATTTGACAAGTACAGCGGAGAATATTATCAGCTTTATTTCTGTAGCACAAACGATGTTGAACGAATTCAGCCCAAAAGTATACTTTGGTTTTTATGAATGCTCAAGATGATATTGAACAACAACAGCAATATCAAGATAATGGACACGCAACAACAACATTTACAAGCTTTTGTGTGAGGGGACGCACACAACTCCTGCTTCAATGAGAACAAAGACAGTTTTATTGCTCGTAACATCTGGAGAGAAAAGATAGGGATGCACAGATATGAAAATTTAGGCCGATACCGATAAGTCTTTATATTTGAAAGCCGATAACCGATACATTGGCCGATAAAACTAAATCCAATTTTAGTTTTTTCATGATTTACCATGTTCCAGTATGATTTACCATGAATCTGGCATTATTTACTATAGTTTACCATGATATACCAAGTTCTAGTATGATTCATCATGATTTACCCTGCTCTAGCATAGTTTACCTCAATTGAACACATTCTAGTATGATTTAATATGATTCTAGCATGATTTACCATGTTATAGGATGATTTACCATGATATACCACATTCTAGAATGATTTATGATGGTTTTGAACATTATGATATGAACATTTTATGATCGTAGATGGAAAAGACCATTTACAGCTAATACAGGCAATTTACCATAGGAAATATATGGTGTTGAAGCTTTTTAACAGTTATAGCGCCACCTATGGTCTGATCTGTATGAAACTTTGCATGCTTCTTCATGTTATGACACATATGCTCATCAATTTTTGTGAAGTTCTGAGTTTTATTTATGATTTATAGGCTTTTGACTGTATTTTGCCACGCCCCTCTTCTAAATGACCCTGTTACAGCCACCCAATTGCAAAATTTCAACTTTTTTTTCCCCGATAATTATTGATCTAGAGAGTCCAGAGAATAGGCCTAGGCTGGTTTGGTTCCGATCGGGCGAAAAACCAGGGACTAGTTCGCAAAAGTAGGTTTTGGACAAAATCCGGAGATATACATCTTGTCCGTCTTGAGCCAGGGATCACAGTGGTGTGAAAGCTTGAGGCTAGGACCAACGGTCTATGAGTTATGAGCAATTTAGTACTTTTGGTTGCTGTAGCGCCACCTATTGGCCAATCGGGGTCATACTCTGATAGGTTCTCCCCAAAAGTGTGGCCTACCATCTGGCCGAGTTTCAAGTCTCTAGGCCTTACGGTTTGGGCTGCACGATGCGTTTCGTGCTTGAACACCAAATGATCATATATCAGCCGATACCGATATGGTGTCCGATATATCGTGCATCCCTAAAGAAGGCGAAGATACTAGACAAAGATGAATCTTTCTGTTGAGCTCCTGTGTTTCCGAACACTAGGGCCCGGTTTTTCAAAAGGTTTAATCCGGATAAAATTGATCCGGATTTAGTAATCCTTTTTTTTGCGATCCGTGACCCTTTAGTTTACTTTTGAGCCAGTTTTTCAAAGCAACATCGGATTGGATCAATCTGATCCGGATAGGAACTTTTCAGGATCACCAAATCTGGATAACCAGTGCTCAAACAGGATAGGAAATTACAATGTAGAACTATAGATATGTAAAGAGCAACAAGCAGAATAGCCAGTGTGGGGTCAATATAAGTTTATTTTTATTTGAAAAAAAAACTAAAAACAAGAAACCCCCCCCCCCATTCTCTTCTAGCATTTAGGAGGTGGATCTCAAGTCTGGCCTTGGTTTGCTGCAGTTTGGTCAGAGTCAGTTGTTCCTCGGCCAGAACGAGCAAACAGGACGTGCAACAAGGGACGCAATAGTTAGACACTATTTCTGATTTGGATTTGTTTTGGATTTCAAAAATCAGTGATTGCCATTCTTTGCATTTTTTTGGTTATTCTGTAATCAATGCATGCATCACTAATAAATATTCTAAAAACAAAAATATTTTCGATTGCGATGAATATATATATCAATTAGTGACAGAATAAAATGTATTGTTTTTGGTCAATTTTGACAGCTGTTATGGGAATTATTTTATGAGGCCAAACTCTTTCTACTTTGCTGTAGGCCTATACTGAAAGGCTGAATACGTTAAAACCATAAATCCTAATTAGGATAACTTGAAATATACTGCATGATCCAAATATAGTATTATTTGAGACATTTTTAAAGTTTTCATTACATTTTGGGCATGAAATCCACGCTGAATCCACCCTTCAGATTGGATCAGTTTAATCCAGATTCTTTGGATCAAAGTGATCCAAATCCTACGAAAAAGTTCTGAAAAACGCAAACTAAAGGTTTGATCCGGATCAAAACCAAGATTGGATTACGTGATCTAATCCGATTATGTAATCCGTTTTTTCTTTTGAAAAACCCATTTTCAAGATTTGATCCAATCCGTTATCCAAAATCCTAGTGGATTACTTTTGAAAAACCGGGCCTACGAAATCAAGTTTACTTTTTTTTTGCGCATCAGAACTTTACTTTGTTCTTTACACACCTAAGTTTAATAATCCTAAGTATAAGCAAAAATGACAGATGCTGCTTCCATCCACAGTTCAGGATTTATCTTACGTGCAAATTTGGAATATCGCATAAAACATTTGCGAGTAAAGCACAGTTTCCATCTAATATCAGTAATAAAACTGTATGTTTCTGTAATGTGTCTGTTTTTCCCTCCATCTTAAACGAGTGTCTCAGAGCGTAAGACGAAAAACAATAAACACTGTCATGTTCTCTAGCGTTCGGATGCTGGTGTTCGGGAACACACTCGTGTGTGTGAGACGCTTCTGGAGGGAATTACGGTAAACCAAATCATTCTGATCACACACTTCCACTTTCAGAAACACCAAACCAACATTAGAGATGCTGCGACCCCAGTGGACCAATAACAGCTCAAGCGATTTATTCGGTGAATGTGTTTCCATCGTAGTTTATATGCATGTCTTATTCTCGGATAAAAGAAAGTATCCACCTCATTTGAGCACATAAATTTGGTTTAATGCAAATTTTTTGAATTTATGCATAACTTGGCAATTTTTTATGCAACATCTTAGAATTTGCATTAAAATAGGTGGATGGAAACTGATATTTGCCTGGGCAAACATCACAAATTATATCCAATACAGGAGTGCAAATGATCAACGGATCCGCATAACACTTGCTTCACGAATCCCGCATTGAAGCGTATGGTTTGAGGAGGCCAGGTGTGTTTCAGATGTGTGTGTCGTACCTGGAGGTGGAGCAGGTCGAAACACGCACACATGATATACGTCCACACACGTGTGTGTTTGCAGGTGCAGGTGTGTTTATCACAGCATGTGTGTTTGAATCGAGGGTGATAATCAAACGACAGAAACCCGACACAGGGCGTGTGTGTGCGAACTCAAACCTGCCTCGTTTAATCACCAGTGTGACGAGCAGCCACTGAAGTGTGGTCACACACACACACACACACACACACACACACACACACACACACACACACACACACACACACACACACACACACACACACACACACACACACACACACAACACAAACACACACACACAAACACACACACACAAACACACACACACACACACACACACACACACACACACACACACACACACACACACACACACACACACACACACACACACACACACACACACACACACACACACACACACACACACACGACCTCCTTAACGCCAGGATTGAAGAAAAAGATATTTTAATGAGAAAGACTGGAAGACTTTGAGGGCAAATCATTTGAAACCAGAGAGGAGGTTTTAGAGGAGATCAAACACAAGCTCTTGTTCCAGAGAATAAACCGTGACCGCAGAACGAGAGGCGATCCGCATCTCACACACACTTCTGCACACTTATGATGTGTGTTTGGTGGTTTTGATGTACGGAGGAACACAAGATGAGCTTCTGACGGCTCCAGTGGCTCTGAGTTCATCAAAAGAGCTCAGGAAGGTTCGACTTCTGCGGCGCTGTATCAGATTCTTCTCGTCGCTGTGTTTAGTAATGAGAAAGAAGTGTGTCGTCACGCTCACCTGTGCATGAAGAAATCCTGCAGGCGTCTTAATGGGAATCTGACATTTTTACACAAGGCAAAACATTTCCAATTTTTGCATCAGATTCAGGCCTTTTCCACACCAATACGTTTTCATTTAAAAGCACATCTTTTCTCTCCGCTTTGGCCTTCCACACACACTGAGACGGCGTTTTTATTAATAAATGAAAATTGAAAACGCTCTCTAAAGTGGATAAATTTGAAAACGCAGTTTTCATGTTGTAGTGTGGACTGTGAAAACGTCCATATTGTGGACGGAGAGCGTTTTTAAACGAAAACGCCGTTTTCAAATGTATCCGAATTAATGTAGACGTAGCCATAATTTTGGTTAAAGAATTAGCTGTGTTGACCAATATAAAGATGCTTGTTGGAAACTGACGCTATACTATTGGAAACAGAAATTGGACTTTCTTTCACTTTCTCTCGTTTCACAAATGTTTGTAAAAAGTAGATCAAACTAGATGTGGCTACATTCAGAAGAACAGATTAACTCTTTCCCATCCAGTGTTTTTTTCTTTTTTTTTCACAAAAATTTCATGGCCCACACAATATTTTGTTGTATGAATATGTAAACAGTCAATATATCAAAAGAAAGAGAAAAGCTTTTATTGTAGCTTTATTAATTATTTTTTATCAACAGTTGAATGCGAGTAAGTTTCTCAAAAAAACAACATTTCGAACAAAAAGCTGAGAAAATAGTGTTTTTGTCATTTACTTCATCTGGATGAGGTTCAGAATGATAATCAGAACACAGATGGAATCGATCGAGTCCATCAACACCTCAAAGCAGTCCTGTAGCTCGTCATTTCATACATTAACGTGTTTACGGTAAAACTCGTCAATGGTGGGAAGCATTGTGTCAAAGGACAGAAAAACCTGCCAATTGCAGGTAAATAGTTAATTAATCCATCAGTGTAAAATAAAAGTAGACCAAAAGATGCACATTTTTGCAACATTTGCGGGCAAAAATGGTTCATTGTCTAATGTCAAAACAGATCACACAGATTTCTATTCGTCAGCACGTGAATCCATGTGACCAACTTGTTGCGAAATCTGCATTTGGGAAATCTTTTACTCTTATGCGAAATTCCCGATTAGCGATGCTCCGATTGATCGGACGCCGATCATGATCGGCCGATATTGGCTGAAAATAGATTGATCGGCGAACCCCAAAAGCGCCGATCAAAAAAGCCGATCACGTGACGTAAATTACTCGCGCGACTTTTTCCCCCCTGCACGCGTGGCGCACGGGCACACAACAGCAGAGTGGAGCTTGGCAGTGGCAACATGAGTTCTCCTTCACGGATTGAAGCGCGCGTCCGAGTGAAGACCGTGCACCGCGCGAGCCACAACATAACGCGGTATCTGCGGCAACGAGCACTTTGATCACTTGATAAAAAAAAAACATTTCAGCGCTAGATCGCCTCTTATTTAACTAATGAACAAAATGAATGCTCTGAGTTAACTGGAGATGTTTTTATTTATTTGTATTGGTACATTCGTGCCGCGAGATGTATCAAAAGTGGTGGTGGTATTTTATTTTTTTTGATCTGACGTAGTTGGTTCCTCAACTACATCAGATTCAGATTCAGATTATTTTATTTAATGCCATGTCAGCATTCAAAGCTATTTTCATGGCAAAAATTCAATATACAAAAAAAAAGTAAAAATACAAATATCATATAAATACAATAAAACAAAACAAATATAAACAAGAAGTCATTTTATACAATATATATTTTTAAAAATCCAAAACCTTTTCAGGCATAATCTCATTAAATATGTCCTTTAATGAAGTAACTTCATAAAAGAGCATTCTGCTCAACTACATCAGACGTTCATAATAATAACAGAAAAAAACTTGACATAGTTTTGTCCTTTTATCAGTAGCCAGTTTTGGTGTAACAAGTTGTACATTTTGTTGCCAATCAATAAATGTAGTGGGTGTATTAAGAGGCTACAATTTCCAAATATGCCTAAGTGTAACTTGATCCCCTCCCATTAGGCTGATCTGATGTGTGTTGGTCTGCCTGACCCCTCTTTGTTTGGAATAATTTAATGTTACTCTGCCTTATTTGGGAAAGCTGGCCTACAGTAGCCTTAAGACATCATATTTTCTAAATACAATTAAATAAACACATTTCTACAAATGGTGCAAACTCTGCTAGATTATAGATAAAAGATTCCCATTCCCCTGCCATTCTGTGATCGGCAGTGATCGGCATTCGGCAGATCATGATTTTTTGGTGATCGGTAATCGGTAATCGGCCCCAAAAATGCTGATCGGAGCATCTCTATTCCCGATCTCATGGATTCCTATTAAAATGACTCCATTTCACCAGCAAAAATTCAACGAAGAATGGTAAATGTGAGCGCACCGTATATATTTAAAAAAATATGTCAATAATTAATCTGTTAAGTTGACTCAACTAACAACTTCAGTTCATCTAACGAGTAACAGTTTTTTAATTGACTTTTCTAATTCATGTCAAAGCAAATACAAATTATTAGAATTTAGCAATGCAAAGAGCTAAAAAACACATGTTTTACCTTTATGTTTGATTTTCAAAGCCAACTACATGATATGGGCATTATTTGCCTTTAAAAAATAAACACAAACATATTTCCCTTAATACGAAAAAAAAAAGAAAAAAAAGCGATAATGCATTTCAAATACTTGAGTATCTAAGTAAGGTCAATAAAACAACTTCTGTTAGAAACATTTTAAGAATATTCTCATTAAAATAACTGACTCCTACTAAAAACAAACTGTTCAAGCTACTTTTTTAAACAAACAGGAAATGTTTGCAAGTTGAACTTCTTATAGTGATGTAAGCGTCTCCACGATGTGTAATACTATGATCCCGTCACTGACACTATGAGCACGAGTAATAGCAAGCCTTGCTTTAGCAAAAACCACTAATGACTGTGTGCACTTGCTAAAGGCTAAATCACACCACAGGAAAATGACAGATTTCAAACGAGCCATCATTTGTGGATGGTGTATATTCTTCATTTAAAACATTATGTGGGCTGAACACAATCCATAATATGCAGTTTGCAATGACAACCCACAATAGGTGGAGATGATTAAACAGTCATGGTTTAAAACCTTTACCTTTATCTGTAACTAGCCTAAAAAACAGTGGAAAACCCAAACATGGGGACGATGCTATCTTTCGCTCCCATGCGTGCTGGAAGATTAGAAGTGATGTGATGTGTTCCCTGAAGGCTTCAGAGGAGATTACGGTCCTGTCGAGCGGTGCCAGGATCAGTTGTGCTCCATCTGGACCCGTGAGAATAGATAAAACACAACTTTCTGCCAGAACACTGCAGATCAGCAGCTATCAGCGCTCATCGCCTCACAATCATTCAGGCCTCGTCCACACTAATATATGGCTTTGTTTGAAAGCGAATCGTTTTCTCTACGTTCAACTGCGTTTTTGTTAATGAAAACAAACCTTTTTGAAAACACTCTCCAAGTGGATAAATTTAAAACGCAGTTTTCGTGTTGTAGTGTGGACTGTGAAAACGGAGGTATTTGAAAAAGATGACGTAAGTTTAGTCATGTGACGCATATTGTACCAATAGAAATTCATGTTTATAGCGGTATTGTGCCTGTTATCTGCTATTCACTCTCACACTGTTGCTCAAATATGTTACTTCACACACTCTTCATATCACAGTCCTGCAAAGATGACAGAATTCACTCACATCTGCTGTCCTGCGGTGAAACATGAGCAGTTTTAGCGTTTTACACCAAACATATAATGGTGAGTGAGAGCGAGCTGGACCATCAGTGAATGCTGAGATATTCTGCTAAATAAAATGATCCTGCCAGAAGAATTGCGTGATAACTTTATTATTATTATTAGTTATTTAGGCTATTTATTAGGCAATTAAAAAATAGCCTACTTGACCTTTCCATGAGGAGACGCCTGGTCAATCTATCAGTTAGAGTAGCAAATCAACATCATTTTATTTTTAATGCTTAATACACTAAAGGAGGCTGTACTGTACCTCATGGGGACTAAATGCCGTTAGGTGGAAGAAACTGTAATTTGCATTATTGTTTGTTCAAAATAAATGAAATAAACCTAGAATTGGAGATTTGTTGCTTTTCCCTGTTGTACCGAACTCGTATCGAACCATGACTCCAAAACCGAGGAACTTAACGAACCGAACTGTGACTTCTGTGTAACTTTACACTACTAATAGCATGTTTTGGATAGTAAGTGTTTAGCATATTATTTCTGCCATTTGTTGTCTATACATCATGATGCTAAAGAATGATTTCTTGAGATTTGTTGGCCCATCTGCAGGTGCTGGAGGTGGTTAATAATAAAAACAGATCTATAAACACATTCACTCACACTACAGAATGACTGTAATGTGATCGACGCTCGCTATAGGACACAATCAATCTTTAATGGCAGCTCTAGTGTTATATATGGGTCGCTCACGCTGTGAACGGGTCACAGCAAACACTAGTGTTTCTGACATCTACTCTAACATGAAGAATCATCCATCATAGCAAACCAGCAGATTTCATCCTGAACGACACATGACTCAATAGAAACCGTTCATTATGGCAAATAAAGTTTGATTTCAACTAGTCAAAATAGCAGTGGCATATAAGCCACCAGCCTGGTCATAAGACATGAATCTTCTGTAAGATATCAACAAAATTATGTCTCATTTTAGGATCAACCTACATTTTATGTTTCCAGTGCCTTTTAATTCAAGAAACACAGATTGAGTCATATCAACATCCATGTTTTCATTCAACTTTAACTGATCTCCTCAAGTATAAAAACAGTTTTATAAAATTATGTACTGAAGCATTTTATGCTTACAATTGCACTGCACGCTATAAACTTGACTTCTATTAGGTTATATTAGTGATGAGTTTTATCCACAGACTGGCCTACTTAAAATCAAATCAAGGTCAAAAATGGTTCCAAGAGCAGAATCAGAGAATAATCTAAACATTGGCCCACAGACAGTAAATCCATGAATGACAAGGCATGTACTTGTTTGTAAGGAAGTTTAGGAGGTTTAAGCCTCTTGATGAAAGACACATATGTTTAACTAAGCGTCGTTGTAAACATAACACAGCTGGCTTTACACTCAAGCACTGATGTGATCGTAACAACACGCAGATACAGTTCAACAAAACACTTCTGACAAAGACTCAAAGCTGGTCAATAGTGGTCGGCCAATATGGGTTTTTTAAAGGCTGAAATAATGCTAACTTATTACGCGGCTCATACTTGATTCTGATTGGTCAATCGGGTGATTATTCCACGATAACAACCGCTGAAAACAGAAACAAAGGCTCATCCGGGTTATGAAGTCAGCAGCGCTATGCACTCACTAGGAATGGGGTTTCTTGGTGGAAGATTTGTGTTTAGTGAGCTAATGAAATATTAAAACTCAGTCAAATCAATATTTTGTGTAGGGTTATTTAATTATGCCATCCAGTATTGTGGACTCGCTCTCTCTTGTTTCATACAAACGCAGCGGCTGCCATTTTGTGATTATTATTTTGTACACTGTTGGATTATAAAATAGAAACAAAACAGATTATAAGGTACAAAACAGTTTAATCTCAATATCTCTTATCTCCATAATTATTTATGTGGTGAAATGCTGTGTAATAAGTGTTATGACTGTATACCGTATCTCTTAAATGTCCGTCTAGTGTAGTGGTTCTCAACTCCAGTCCTCGGGACCCACTGCTCTGCACATTTTGTATTTCTCTCTTATCTGACAGACTCAGTTCAGATCAAGGAGTCTCTCCTAACGAGCAGGTGATCTGAATCAGGTGTGTTAAATAAGGAGACATAAAAAATGTGCAGAGCAGTGGGTCCCGAGGACTGGAGTTGAAAACCACTGATCTAGTGTGATCTTGCCGCTGAAACTGCTCTCTCCGCGGAAGCTTTGTTTTCAAAGACCTAATCAAATATTTCCAAAGCAGTTTCTAAAGCCCTTGCATTCTTACTATCCTCGATTAAAGTTTGGATGCGAGTCTCTAATTCAGAAATCTTCCCCGTCAGCCTGACTGTCTCCCTGCATTTATCACATGTAAAGCCCTCACCGCTGACAGAGAAGGCTATACTATACATGTCAGGCAGTGCAAGTGACAATAACAGAAGAAGACGGTCTGATTTACAGTGTCTGTTGACTGATCTGACTCACCACAGTTGTTTGATGGACTCGTAAAAGGCACGAGCGAGCCTTATTAAAGCATCATATTAAAGAAGATCTATTCTGCTTTTGTCCATGTTCATCTGTGTTTAGTGTGTAGTGTTCATCTATGTTTAGTGTGTGGTGTTCATCTGTGTTTAGTGTGTAATGTTCATCTGTGTTTAGTGTTCATCTGTGTTTAGTGTGTAGTGTTCATCTGTGTTTAGTGTATAGTGTTCATCTGTGTTTAGTGTTCATCTGTGTTTAGTGTGTAATGTTCTACTGTGTTCAGTGTGTAGTGTTCATCTGTGTTTAGTGTGTAGTGTTCATCAGTGTTTAGTGTGTAGTGTTCATCTGTGTTTAGTGTGTAGTGTTCATCTGTGTTTAGTGTGTAATGTTCATCTGTGTTTAGTGTGTAGTGTTCATCTGTGTTCAGTGTGTAGTGTTCATCAGTGTATAGTGTGTAGTGTTCATCTGTGTTTAGTGTGTAGTGTTCATCTGTTTAGTGTGTAGTGTTCATCTGTGTTTAGTGTGTAGTGTTCATCTGTGTTCAGTGTGTAGTGTTCATCTGTGTTCAGTGTGTAGTGTTCATCAGTGTTTAGTGTGTAATGTTCATCTGTGTTTAGTGTGTAGTGTTCATCTGTGTTTAGTGTGTAATGTTCATCAGTGTTTAGTGTGTAGTGTTCATCTGTGTTTAGGGTGTAGTGTTCATCTGTGTTTAGTGTGTAATGTTCATCTGTGTTTAGTGTGAAGTGTTCATCTGTTAGTGTATAGTGTTCATCTGTGTTTAGTGTGTGGTGTTCATCTGTGTTAAGTGTGTGGTGTTCACGTGTGTGGTGTTCACGTGTGTTTAGTGTGTAGTGTTCATCAGTGTTTAGTGTGTAGTGTTCATGTGTGTTTAGTGTGTAGTGTTCATCTGTGTTTAGTGTGTAGTGTTCATCAGTGTTTAGTGTGTAGTGTTCATGTGTGTTTAGTGTGTTGTGTTCATCTGTGTTTAGTGTGTAGTGTTCATCAGTGTTTAGTGTGTAGTGTTCATGTGTGTTTAGTGTGTTGTGTTCATGTGTGTTTAGTGTGTAGTGTTCATCAGTGTTTAGTGTCTAGTGTTCATCTGTGTTTAGTGTGTGTTTAGTGTGTAGTGTTCCTCTGTGTCATGTGTTCATCTGTGTTTAGTGTGTAATGTTGGTGTTTGATCATGAAAAGCTCCAGTTATTCTCTATATCAGTGTCAGTGTTTCGGAACTCCTGAAACTCCTGAAACTCACTTTCGTCCGGGAACGAACACGTCACAATATTCCTCATTATAATAATTAATGCGCAGAATAAAAGGGGGGGCGGGCCTGGTTAAGTTAGTTAGTAGTGTGTTAAACTCGTGGTTATGGTAAGAGGCGGGACATTTCCCAAACACACTCGAAGTGCTCGACCAATCACAACACACTGCTCCAGCCGACCAATCAGAGCACAGAGTGCTTTTCAGAAGGAGGGGCTTCATAGAGACAGGAAGTAAACAGAGCGATACTGACAGACTGGGAAGAGAGGAGCTGCAACAATGGAGAATATGAGGAAAATAATCAACATTCAAGCAGGAAAACCTGTTCTAGTAGAGCCTGAAAAACATCAAGACTATAAAAGGGCACAACTTTAAAAGAAAATGTCAGTTTTGATAGATCTTTTTTTTTCTATACAAAGTTGCAGGATATTCTTGTATCTTAGAAGGCAGCATCAGGAGTGTGTCTTTGATAACTCACTAGGTTTTGAAACGGAGCCATAACATCCAGCCAACCTATTATTAAGATCTAAAAAGACGAGTCTCCTCAGGTTAGAATGATGAACGTCTCTGTCAACATCTCTGACACAACATCAATCCTTGTATAATCCTGAAAACAACTACAGAAAAGAATATCTGTCACATGTACGGCATTACAGATGATCTGCTCACTTTTACAGGTTATTTATTTTCACATTCAGGAATTATAGTCCATATAAATTTGACTCTTGAATGACATATCGACAACAACATAATTTTATAATGTGCAAAATTATAAAATTGAGTGAGATCACACTTGTTTTGTATTTAAAATGTATTTAACATTTAATAAACAGGTATCAAATATATAAAACATTTACTAACAACATGACTGATTTTCTGTATTTTAGACACTGTTTAGGACATTACTTGAAGTATCACTTGTAATGATTTGTTATGGCAATGGCATATTTTCAGCAAGTTACACAATCTTATTTACACATTATAATATCTTGTTTATGTTATGATTAATCTCCAACGTATAGGTGGTGTTGGAGTGAATTGACCTGCTAATGAAGTTAGATCAGTTTACTGGTGTTTAACTGAACAACACTCCGGGCCGGATTAAGAGTTCAGAGGGCCCTGGGCACAATGTCTTGTAGGCCCCCCCTTAGGCAGGCCAAATGTATATTTTGTCCAAGGACATTTTAATATGGCATTTACAGTTTTACTGACTCAAAAGGAACCTTTGTTGTACTATGCTGGAGTAAAGTTCATAAATGGTTGTTCTTTCCCATAGGAATTTGTAAAACTATATGTTGGGTGGACCTCTGTGCCTCTAGGGGGGTTCGGGGGCATGCTCCCCCGCAAGAAAATTGTGTACATTTTAAGGTGAAATGCATCAATCTCGTGCTCTTTGAGAGATCAAAATTAAGAGCTTCAACCCATGAACTGCTCGTTGAACAAAGAAAAAGCATTGATTTGTACCAGGAAAATAAAGAGGGTTCAAACATCTTTTTAGTTATGAGAGTCTCAGTCTACATTACATTATCAATGGTGTTTTAGGATGCCAAACAATTATAATAATAATGTAATAATGATTTATATAATTATTCCTATGACGTAAAATCCATATATCCTATAAATGTGCTATATAAATGAAAATGAATATTTCAAAAGTATATTTTAGTCTACATTACACTATAATACAGGAAAATTAAAATACTTTTGTCCTAATTTCTTCACTTGCAAGAAATAAACCCTTGAGCTTTTATTTAGGAGAAAACACCGGATAACCATGCTGATCGCGTGAGCAAAGAGCGCACTTTTCTTTAAATCACGCAGCACAAACAGGATGCTTATTCTTAAAGTCTTGTGCTGTTTTATAAAGGAACAAAGCCATATCATGGTTTCGATTTTAGTTCGTTGGCAAAATATAATGCTAGAGACCTTTATGTTAGGTAAGGTTATACATTTTACATCTCATATGTGTTGGGAAAAGGGAGAAGAGAGAGTTCGGCAAAATGCGGATTCGAACTCGGGTCGAGCGCATCAAAAGCTGCTTTCTAGCACTTCACGCGCTACGACCTGCGCCACTGTAGTTATTCCGTGAAAGGCACTTAGTGCAAATATACCCTCCGTTATCTAAAATATTTGTTTTCTTCCCCTCGCTTGCGCCACAAGTGCGCATGGCGAACTTGCAATGAATACATTTTATCAGACCTCGAAACACTACCGGCCCACCGGGGAAACTCCCGATTGCCACTCCGCCCCTGGTGCCCAGGGCCCCTTAGATGTCGTGGCCCCCTGGGCAAGTGCCCAGTTGCCCTAATGGTTAATCCGGCCCTGACAACACTGACACCACATTATTTCAACTAAGTCTTTGTACGGTTAGGGCCCGAAAACGTTTTCATTTTAATGGCTTCATCAAATTTTAATAAATCAAAAAGAATGTCCAATCTTTTGAATTCATAAAACATCAACAATTTAATAATTTATTATTGTTAATTTTTGTTAACTGTTTTATGATTTAATACAATATTAATATAAAAATTTTAACAAAACCATAGGCAAAAAAATAATGGATAAAACTTTAACACTGAAAAAAAATTGTTAAAAAACAGTTTTCATTCAATTTTGATTGCTTGTAAATTTCACCAACAATTACAAAGAAACGACAAGTAAAAATGACTTAAACATGAAGTTTTGAAGAAATAATATTTTCTTGTAAAACATACTCCAATATTCTTTGTTTTATTAACAACTTCGACAATCATGTTTTACAGTGAGTTAAATTAATCTTTTAAAATAATATAGAATTCATAGACAATTGGAAAAGTTTTTGGGGCAAACCTGACCTGTTGAAAAGAGATGGTATTCATCCCTCCTGGGATGGTGCTGCTCTTCTCTCTAAAATTTGGCTCATAGTCTTAGAGACAAAACATGACAATCTGGGGCTCAGGACAGGAAGCAGACAAACTGGCTAAACCGACGGTCTGCTAGCGGCCTCGCGTCACCAAGGTCAGATAAATCCCATCACATAGAGCCTCTTTCACCTAGATATCATCATATAGAGACTGTGTCTGTTCCCCGAATATGGAAATCCAAAAAACTTCCAAACCGATCTAAGGTTAAAAATGTAATTGATATTCAACAAATAAAAAATAGATATAATACAGATGAGCAAACGATAAAGCTTGGGTTGCTGAATATTCGATCCCTTACTTCAAAAGCGCTCATAATTAATGATATGATTTCAGATTATAACCTAGATGTGCTGTGTATGACAGAAACCTGGCTAAAACCAAACGATTACATTACTTTAAATGAGTCCACCCCCCATGATTACTGTTATAAACATGAACCTCGCCTGAAAGGCAAAGGGGGAGGTGTTGCTGTAATTTATAGTAATATTTTCAAAACCACTAAAAAATCTAGTTTTAAATATACTTCTTTTGAAGTGTTGGTGCTTAATGTAAAAATATATAATGTAAATGATAAATCAAGTTTGAGAATTCTGCTGGCAACTGTATACAGGCCACCAGGGCACCATAAAGATTTTATCAAAGAATTTGCTGACTTTCTATCAGAATTAGTATTGACTGCAGATAAAGTCCTTATTGTTGGTGATTTTAATATACATGTAGATAATGGAAAAGATGCAATGGGATTGGCATTTAAAGACATTCTTAACTCTATTGGAGTTAGACAACACGTGTCAGGACCTACTCATTGTCGTATTCATACTCTAGATCTAATATTATCACATGGAATCAATGTTGATGCTGTTGAAATTCTGCAGCAGAGCGACGACATCTCAGATCATTATATAGTCTCATGTAAATTACATTTGGCCAAGGCTGCAAAGCCAACTCCGTGTTACAAGTATGTTAGACCTATCACTTCTGCCACTAAAGATTGCTTTATCAATAATCTTCCTAATCAGTTTCATCGTCTCAGCATCCCAGATAGCTTAGAAGAACTTGATATTGCAACAGAAACTTTTAACTCTCTCCTTTCCAGCACTTTAGACACAGTTGCTCCGTTGCGCTTAAATTAGATTAAAGAAAATAGTCGAACGCCGGGGTACAACGAGCACACCCGGGCCCTTAAGAGAGCAGCCAGAAAAATGGGGCGCAACTGGAAGAAAACAAAACTAGAGGTATTTTGGATTTCATGGAAGGAGAGCTCGATTGCTTACAGAGAGGCTTTAAAAGCTGCTAGATCTGCTTATTTTTCAACCCTATTAAAATAAAATAAACAAAATCCAAGGTATTTATTTGAAAAAGTGGCTACACTAACGAAAAAGAAAGCTTCAAGCCCAGAAGTTTCCAAGAAACACAGCAGTAATGACTTTATGAACTTCTTCACTTATAAGATTGATAATAGTAGGGACAAAATTATAACTATGCAACCGTCTTTCTACAGCATCACATCAGGGAGTGCATTATAGTCTCCCTGAGGTAAAATTTGATTAATTTGTTGCCATAGGAGAGGAAGAATTTTGCAAACTCGTTAATTCATCTAAATCGACAACATGTATGTTAAACCCTATACCGACTAAACTACTGAAAGAGATGCTTCCAGAAGTCATAGATCCTCTTCTTAACATCATTAATTCGTCTTTGTCTCTAGGATACGTACCAAAAACCTTTAAGCTGGCTATGATTAAACCGCTTGTTAAAAAAACGCAACTTGATCCTACAGAATTAGTCAATTACAGGCCGATCTCAAATCTACCTTTTTCTGTCAAAGATACTAGAAAAGGCAGTATCCTCACAACTGTGTTCCTTTCTTGAAAGAAATGGTATCTGCGAGGATTTCCAGTCAGGATTTAGACCGTACCATAGCATGAGACAGCTCTCATTAGAGTCACATATGATTTGCTCTTATCACCTGATCGTGGTTGTATCTCTCTATTAGTGTTACTTGATCTTAGTGCTGCATTTGACACCATTGACCACAACATTCTCTTAAATAGACTAGAAAACTATGTTGGCATAAGTGGAATTGCATTAGCATGGTTTAAATCATATTTATCTGACCGCTATCAGTTTGTAGCAGTAAATGAAGAGATGTCTTATCGATCACAAGTTCAGTATGGCGTACCACAAGGCTCAGTACTAGGACCGCTGCTGTTCACTCTGTACATGCTACCTTTAGGAGATATCATTAGGAAACATGGAATTAGCTTTCAGTGTTATGCTGATGATACTCAGCTCTATATTTCTACCAAACCTAACGAAACTCACCAATTCACAAAATTATCGGAATGCATAGTTGATATCAAAAATTGGATGACTAGTAATTTCCTACTACTAAATTCTGAAAAAACAGAGATTCTAATTATTGGATAAAGAACTTCCACACGTAATAACCTAGAATACCGTCTAACACTTGATGGCTGCTCTGTTAAGTCTTCGTCGTCAGTTAGGAACCTGGGCGTGCTCTTTGATACCAAACTTTCATTTGAAAGTCACGTGTCTAGTGTCTGTAAAACCGCATTTTTCCATCTTAAAAATATATCTAAATTACATCATATGCTCTCATTGACAAATGCGGAACAACTAGTTCATGCGTTCATGACATCAAGGCTAGATTATTGTAATGCTCTACTGGGTGGTTGCCCTGCACGCTTAATAAACAAACTACAGCTAGTTCAAAACGCAGCCGCTAGAGTTCTTAACAGAACCAGGAAGTACGACCATATTAGCCCGGTTCTGTCATCACTGCATTGGCTCCCTATTAAACATCGTATAAATTTTAAAATATTGCTGATTACTTACAAAGCACTAAATGATTTAGCTCCCCAGTACTTGAGCGAGCTCTTAACGCAGTATAGTCCTTCACGTCTATTGCGATCTCAAAACTCCGCCAGTTGATAATACCTAGAATATATAAATCGACTGCTGGCGGTAGATCCTTTTCCTATTTAGCACCAAAACTTTGGAACAATCTGCCTAACATTGTCCGGGAAGCAGACACAGTCTGTCAGTTCAAAGCTAGACTAAAAACCCCTCTACCACTCTACAGATAAAGCGTTGTGGAATTTTTCAGTTCGCGTACCTACCCAAAGTGATAAGATAAAATAAAATTCTGCATCAAAATTTATAGACAAGACAAGTAGTTTGTTTAGGCATGGTTTGTAAGGAATTACAAACCTGCGCACATATATTCAAACGCACATAACTATAGAATCAATTCTTAATGCGCATGTGAACGCCATCAGCGTCTATCACAGGTTCAGGTTTAAAGTCTGTTTAGAGAGAACGGTGTCGTCTTAGCGGCCCCTAATTTAATAATAAATGATCATTTAGACGGAAGTGAATCAATCAAAACTAACTTTAGCTGGAAAGAACATTTTTTAAGAACCACTATAAAACCAAACCAATCTCTGTTATCTTAAATTATATGTTTATCTCTGTAAAGCTGCTTTGAAACAATCTACATTGTTAAAAGCGCTATATAAATGAGGATGACTTGACTAAAATGCAATCAAATAAAATTTGACCAATTCCTTTTATGCTTTGGCAAACAAGGTTATGCATAACAGTTTGTTTACTGTTTATTATTATTATATTCACACACACTCGTCCATATCTCCATTTGATTGTATGTGCAGATCTACTTTTATTTTATTCATACAAAAATTCTGTGACATTCCACGTTTCACTGTAAGAAAATTTCTATGATTTAATTTCACGATTCCGAATGCGTTTTCCGCAAGTACTGAGTAATATTAGTAATCAACACGTACTTACTACGGGTTAGTTATTTGTAATTATGAATAATTTACTGTTATTGCTGTAGAAAGTACATGTAACGTGTAATAAAATACACTTTAAAATAAAGAAAAAATGCTTTGCTACTTTTGCAAGATGTTCTTGTGAAAAAATAGTGTTTGCGTCTGACAGGTTTATTTGGCACATCATAGCACCAGAGAGAGGAATTGGAAACACAATGCCATCTTTATCACAGTGATGGACGGCATCAGAAATGAAGGGCAGTGAATGTGAACGTGTGTGAGGAACACAGAGAGCCATTGTGTGAGCGTCAGGAGAACTCTAGTGTCCATACATTACCAACTCTAACGGCAGATAACAGGATCATTTACCAAACTTCAGGAAGAACGATGACGGGAAAAAGACTCGTCGACATGGTGGAAACAGATGAAGACTCAGCGTGTTGTGTTTTCGCACAAATGACTTTGCTTCTCAGCCAATCAGATTGTGTGTCCAGATCTAATTTTGTACAATGAGGAGTTACATGAGTTTAAAGTAACCTAAATAAGCTATTCAATAACACAGTTTGCTCAACCGAAAAATAAAGTCATTTCAGAGATGAAGCAAGTTATAACATTTTGCTGAAAGATTCCGGACTTAACTCTTTGCAAAAACACATATTGATGAATGGCGAACAAAGACCATGAATGTACAGTAAAGTATCCCTATAATGTTTTGGCGTCTCCTTCAACAGGTTCACATTCATCCAAGGTCAAGAACACATTAATTTCCTCATTATCTCTACTGAAGCATCAGCTCTTTTCTCACAGTGTCTGAAACGCTTCCATCAAGGATTCAGTCTCTCTAAGCCCCGCCTCTCTGAGAGCTGCTCTGCTCTGATTGGTCAGAAAGCAACCGCTCATTATCATATCTGAATCTCAGCTCTTCACACACAGTGATACGAACAGAAACGACGGCGTGGGTTTTATCGTATCAATCTCATCAAAGTGGATTTGCTTTGTCAGCAGAAAACAGCGTCTTCTCGACACGAACAACACGAACCAAACTCTTCCAGTCTCAGATAAACTAGTGTTTGAGGGCGGAGCTAAGAGACGCTGCTCAGCCAATCAAGACCAGATGCTGGCATTATGCAAATTAGTTACAAACCCGAGACTGAATTACTGATGATTCGTTTCAGTTCAGAATCACTTCTTTGTTTTGGGAGACAAAAACTTAAACTTTAAAAAGATAATGTGACGTGTTTGTTCCCAGTTTCAGGAGAAACACTGACACTGATATAGAGAATAACTGGAGCTTTTCATGATCAAACAGCAACACTACACACTAAACACAGATGAACACTACACACTAAACACAGATGAACACTACACACTAAACACAGATGACCACTAAACACTAAACACAGATGACCACTACACACTAAACACTGATGAACACTACACACTAAACACAGATGAACACAACACACTAAACACAGATGACCACTACACACTAAACACTGATGAACACTACACACTAAACACAGATGAACATTACACACTAAACACAGATGAACACTACACACTAAACACAAATGAACACTACACGCTAAACACAGATGAACACTACACACTAAACAGATGAACACCACACACTAAACACAGATGAACATTACACACTAAACACAGATGAACACTACACACTAAACACTGATGAACACTACATTACACCCTAAACACAGATGAATATTGCACACTAAACACAGATGAACACTACACACTAAACACAGATGAACATTACACACTAAACACTGATGAACACTACACTACACACTAAACACAGATGAACAGAACACACTAAACACAGATGAACACTACACACTAAACACAGATGAACACTACACACTAAACACTGATGAACACTACACACTAAACACAGATGAACACTACACACTAAACACAGATGAACACTACACACTAAACACAGATGAACACTACACACTAAACACAGATGAACACTACACACTAAACGCAGATGCACACTACACACTAAACACAGATGAACACTACACACTAAACACAGATGAACACAACACACTAAACCCAGATGAACACTACACACTAAACACAGATGAACACTACACACTAAACACAGATGAACACTACACACTAAACACAGATGAACACTACACACTAAACACAGATGAACACTACACACTAAACACAGATGAACATTACACACTAAACACAGATGAACACTACACACTAAACACAGATGAACATTACACACTAAACACAGATGAACACTACACACTAAACACAGATGAAAATTACACACTATACACAGATGAACACTACACACTAAACACAGATGAACACTACACACTAAACACTAGTGGTGCAACGGATCATCAATATCTTAGGTTCGGCACACAAGTGATCCGCGGATTGATTTATGAAAAAAAAAAAAAGTTGTGCGCATGCGGCATGTTCAGTCAACACACAGCGTGGTCATGGCGAGCGGAGGAATAGAGGAGCTTGAACGCCCCGCGTCA
Source organism: Siphateles boraxobius (assembly GCF_051911475.1). Lineage (NCBI taxonomy): Eukaryota > Metazoa > Chordata > Actinopteri > Cypriniformes > Leuciscidae > Siphateles > Siphateles boraxobius. The sequence goes on along the minus strand of NW_027509141.1, from coordinate 5,655,538 downwards.
TTTAAATCCCCTGTATGGGAGCATTTTGGCTTCCCTGTCAAATATAATGATGAAGGAAAGAGGTTAGTGGATAAAACCGTGTGTAGGCACTGTGGCAGCATGGCCATGCATTTGAAGCGACATCGCCCCGATGTTTCACTGACAGGAGTGAAAACATTCGCGCAGCACTACCAGGCTCTCGCTCGTCCCTCTCTCTCTCGCGTGCGCGCTCTCTCTCCCTCATATGAGGCGCAGTATAGGGCTTAAAAAAATCAAACTTCATTCACGCACACATAAAACACTTGCATACACATATACTAAGTAGTCAAACATACATGTATACTGCTGAATGCTCAAACAAATGCATATGAAATGCACAAAGACACACCTAAAGTCGCTCTCGCACATAACGTTACACGCAAACTCTACACACACGAGATGCGCGCACAAACAAACTCTCCACGCACATACTCATATGAGACACGCGCGCACACACACAAAGTCCACGCACCTACTCATATGAGACGCGCGCGCGCACACACAAACTCCACGCACCTACTCATATGAGACGCGAGCACACACACAAACTCGCGCACAAACTCAATGAGACGCGAGTACACACAAACTCCGCGCACACACTCATATGAGACGCATGCTCACCCAGTAGCCTATATGATGCATATGATTCTCAGTGTGAACACATTGGGAAGTGCATTTTTTGTTAACAGAGAATGAGAGTCCATTGCTTTTGTTTTTGGTTGTTTTGTTCATATATTTAAAATGTTTTCCGTGTTAAATAGTCTTTAGAAATAAAAGTTTATTGATCTTTGAAAAGGTGTAGGCCCTACCTGCATTATTATGCCATTATCATTATTTTAGATGAAAATGGTCTCAGAACGACAATATTATCGTTTATCATCAATATTATCGTTTAGCGCAATAATTTCTTGGACAATTTATCGTCCAGCAAAATGTGTTATCGTGACAGGCCTAGCTATCATTTGTGTTTATAGGTGCAGACATGAGGCCTTTTTTTTTTTGCTGATCCGAAAAATGATCCGATCCGTGACTCTGATCCGAGAAACGATCCGAACCCTGAGTTTTTTGATCCGTTGCACCCCTACTAAACACTGATGAACACTACACACTAAACACTGATGAACACTACACACTAAACACAGATGAACACTACACACTAAACACTGATGAACACTACACACTAAACACAGATGAACACTACACACTAAACACAGATGAACACAACACACTAAACACAGATGAACACTACACACTAAACACAGATGAACACTACACACTAAACATAGATGAACACTACACACTAAACACAGATGAACACTACACACTAAACACAGATGAACATTACACGCTAAACAGATGAACACTACACACTAAACACAGATGAACACAACACACTAAACACAGATGAACACTACACACTAAACACAGATGAACACTACACACTAAACACAGATGAACATTACACACTAAACACAGATGAACACTACGCACTAAACACAGATGAACATTACACACTAAACACAGATGAACTCTACACACTAAACACAGATGAACTTTACACACTAAACACAGATGAACACTACACACTAAACACAGATGAACACTACACACTAAACACAGATGAACATTACACGCTAAACAGATGAACACTACACACTAAACACAGATGAACACTACACACTAAACACAGATGAACACTACTCACTAAACACAGATGAACACTACACACTAAACACAGATGAACACTACTCACTAAACACAGATGAACACTACACACTAAACACAGATGAACATTACACGCTAAACACAGATGAATACTACACAAGAAACACAGATGAACACAACACACTAAACACAGATGAACACTACACACTAAACACAGATGAACACTACACACTAAACACAGATGAACATTACACGCTAAACACAGATGAACACTACACACTAAACACAGATGAACACTACACACTAAACACAGGTGAACACTACACACTAAACACAGATGAACACTACTCACTAAACACAGATGAACACTACACACTAAACACAGATGAACACTACTCACTAAACACAGATGAACACTACACACTAAACACAGATGAACATTACACGCTAAACACAGATGAATACTACACAAGAAACACAGATGAACACAACACACTAAACACAGATGAACACTACACACTAAACACAGATGAACACTACACACTAAACACAGATGAACATTACACGCTAAACACAGATGAACACTACACAAGAAACACAGATGAACACAACACACTAAACACAGATGAACACTACACACTAAACACAGATGAACACTACACACTAAACACAGATGAAGACTACACACTAAACACAGATGAACACTACACACTAAACACTGATGAACTTGGAGAAAAGCAGAATATGTGATCTTTACACTTATATCGCTTGAGCTCTGATCTTTACACATTTTTTTCCCACGGTGCAGTTCAATAATAATAATAATAATATTAATAATAATAATAATAATACGTTTAATTTATACAGCGCCTTTCCCAAGCTCAAGGACCCTTCACAATAACAGTGAAGAACAAACTGTCAGTCCATACATAATAATTGGACAAAAGACATTTGCCCAGTCCAAGAAATGAGCGATTGCAGTTGCATATCGCATTCCAATCGAATACAAACAGAAACAATAACAGAAACAAAAAACAACACTTTTTACAGACAGCATAGAAGGTTTGCAGTTGAAGCAAAGGTCAGATGTAAAAGACTAGGCCTGTCCACACGGACACGTGTTTAGTTGTATACGTAAACGTTTTGTATCGTATCAGCGTCTCGTTCAAGCGGATCCGCCGTTTTGGGACACTGTAACCGGGTCCAAGAGTGAATAAATCTGAAAACGACACCCTTGCATTTTCGTGTGTACAGCCAATCCGCATATTTTGTGAAACGATGATGTCATCACCCCACCTGTCGACTAGTCCGACACCGCTAAGTTACGTAACAGCAACAACAACTGTTCCTGCTTCAGAAGCTACTGAGCCTCTTTTATTTCTCTATTTTACTTCTTTATTTATTTATATTTTCTTTCTTATGCTATGATGCTTGTCTGTTGTCTGAATAAGAAATTTCGTATTTTGAAGGCATGGGCATTTCAAGCAAATATAATATTCGACGATCGCTGGGAATTATTTGATCATTATTTTAAAAAACGCACCCCTACACCACATGCTCACCGGCAACACGGTGTTCGCTTAAATTTCACTCCGACATTAAATTTCTCTGTGCCGTAGGCTAGGCCTTAGCCATTAAAGAAAACGTATTTAGTTTAATTTTTATGTTTAAATAATGTGTTATTTTTGCATCTATGTTGATTATATAAAAAGTTATGAGTAATCATAAGATGTGTAATATCGACAGACATAATTTTGAGTACATTAAGTTTTATTTTGTAGAAAGCCTTTCTTTAAAGTGAATTTTGTTTTGTATAAATTGTATATTAATTTTAATCAACCAATGTTTCATCAACCAATTGCCTGGATTTAATAAATAAGAAGCAAATATAGCAGACAATATAATCAGGACATGTAGGCGCCGCCGCGATATAACTTGCATTGCTCGTGAACTAGAGCTCGTCTCATAAATGAAATATTCTTAATAATTTGGTATTTTCATGACTTACTGGCAACGAAACTGCAACGCCACGGGCCGTAAATTTCATTACCAACTTATTTCTCTCTATAATCGCGTTCACATACTGCACAGATGAGTCCGCATCGTCAACATCTTTGCAGCAGAGACTGACACAGAAAACAATTAAAATGTCTCCTTGCTATATTTGACACATTCATAATGATTACTTTTGCCAGTTCTTTGTGGCAAACTTTATGCGTCCGCTAACTAATCGAATATCGTGGCTCATCCCTATTTTGTACCAGGCCATTTATTGTTGTTCATATTGTTCAATAAAAATCGATTAAAAGCCTGGGCATTTTAGTCCAGTTTTATTCAATCAAAACTTAGTCATATTTTCGTCATGCTGTATAATGGTTAAATTTATTATAGGCTAATGTTTATTTTGCTTAAATTTATAATCACAACAATTGCTGTAAATATAAATTTCTTAAATGACAACAGTGTAGGACGATCAGACATTTCACACAACCCAGTATCCGTGCCCACGCTTAAGTCCCCCTATAGTCAATCATTTTATCCCTTAAAACTCATCTTTCATTACTAAAATGACATATTTAAATGTTATTTCCTTAAAAAAAAAATTCTTCATGCCTTAAAATAGCTTGAATTTAACTCGACACACTTGCTGTGAATATGCAAATGAGCCCCGCCTCCACTCACTCACTCAGCTCAGAGATCCACTCGTTGACGATCACACGTTGATCTGATTGGTTACAAGGTAGTTTGTGACGTCAGAAACACCAGCGATTTCAAAGCGTGTTTTTGAGACTGTCTTTGGTTCACTGCAGTTTTAAGGAGAAAATACTCAGCAATGCTGTCGACTTATGAATTTACACATCCTTTGTCTTAAAGCATATTAAAAACACCACATAGACACATAAACAACATTAAAAGCTGGATTTTCACCACAGGGGGACTTTTAGAAAATCTAAGGCCGTGAGCTGGTAAGAAACTAACAGAGACAAAACGGTGAAATAAATTGAGAACAGAACAGCAATTCCACTAAAAACCAGGATATATTCAGAGAGGTTTAATCCTAAATGTCTTTAGTGTCATCAGGTTCATCACTGTCTAATGCAGGTAAAAATATCTGATAACAGGACAGCAAACTCCCGAACATCTACTTTATCATAAGAAACATTTGACTAACAACACTATATGCTGGTATGGCCAGTTAAACAGACTTCAGATACACAAACAGTACGACTGGTTTCCATTCATGGCTTCGAACACACACACTGATAAAGGCTGTATCTCAGTACTAGTTTTACTTGATCTTAGTGCTGCGTTCGATACTATAGATCACACAATACTCTTAGATCGACTACAAAATTACACTGGTGTTCAAGGACAAGCATTAAGCTGGTTCAGGTCATACTTATCTGACCGCTACCATTTCGTCTACTTAAATGGAGAAAAATCGATTATAACTTCGGCAAACTATGGAGTGCCGCAGGGATCTGTGTTAGGCCCTTTATTATTCTCAATATATATGCTGCCACTTGGTAATATTCTAAGGAAACATGGAATTAGTTTCCATTGTTATGCTGATGACACTCAAATATATATTTCCTCACGGCCAGATGAATACGCTAAATTATCCAAATTGACAGACTGTGTTAAAGATATAAAAGATTGGATGACGCATAATTTTCTTTTATTAAATCCAGACAAGACAGAGGTAATACTTATCGGTTCTAAAAACCGTCCACAAAACCTTTCACAGCACGACTTTAACATAGTAGGATGCCCTGTTACTCTATCCGCTACAGTAAAAGACCTGGGTGTTACATTAGACTGCAACCTGTCTTTTGAAAAGCATATTTCATATGTTACAAAAACAGCCTTTTTCCACCTTAGAAACATTGCTAAGCTACGTAATATGCTATCAGTCTCTGATGCAGAAAAGTTAGTTCATGCATTCATGACCTCGAGACTAGATTACTGTAATGCTTTATTAGCTGGTTGTCCTGCATCTTCAATAAACAAGCTACAGTTAGTCCAAAATGCAGCCGCTAGAGTTCTTACTAGATTAAGAAAATATGATCATATAACACCGATTTTATCATCACTTCATTGGTTACCTATAAAGTTCCGTATTAATTACAAGGTATTGCTTTTGACTTATAAAGCTCTAAATGGTTTAGCTCCAGTCTATTTAACGGATCTTCTATCGCCTTACAATCCATCGCGCTCTTTAAGATCACTAGATTCGAGGTTTCTGGTCATTCCTAGGATATCCAGATCCACCAAAGGAGGCAGAGCATTTTCACATTTAGCTCCGAAGCTCTGGAATAGCCTTCCTGATATTGTTCGTTGCTCAGACTCGCTCTCCCAGTTTAAAACTAGACTGAAGACGCATCTATTTAGCCAGGCATTCATATAAATTTTTTATCTTACAGTTACTGTAAATTCGGCCTCTAGTTCATAAACGCCAGAGGAGAACTGGCCCCCGACTGAGCCTGGGTTCTCCCAAAGGTTTTTTTTTCTCCATTGGGTCACCTGATGGGGTGTTAGGACACCATTAGGTCACTGGATGGAGTTTTTCGGTTCCTTGCCACTGTTGCCTTTGGCTTGCTCAGTTGGGGATATTCAAATTAATTAACCAATCATACCATTGATCAGCTCTACCAAACTTGGATGTCTTTTTTCCAGTAATAAACAAACATTAAGTTGTTTTGATTGATACTGTGAAGCAGCTTTGATACAATCTGTATTGTGAAAAGCGCTATATAAATATATTTGACTTGACTTGACTTGACTTAAAGATGCATACTGTTGCTTTGGATAAGAGTGTGTGCCAAACGCTGTCCAATGGTGCCGTTATTCATTGTTACACAGCCACGTTTTGTCACGTTCTCTCATTTTAGACATTAGGGGCCGATTGCACAAGTGAGAACTGTTAGCCTAGTTGTGACAAAGAGGCATTACGTTGCAAACTTGCGCACTACTAAATATTTTCGCTTTGCATTAATAAACAGTTGAAACGTAACTGTACGTGTAAAGTAGATGCTTACGAGAGCCTGTGACTGGGAGCAACGGTTGGAATAAAACAGCAGATTGACTGAATTGCATCAATAAACTCATGTTTTACTGGAAAAAGTTAAAGGGTTATTTCACTTCAGAACTAATTTCCTGACAATTTACTCTCCTCCACGTCATCCAAGATGTTCATGTGTTTCTTTCTTCAGTGGAAAAGAAATGAAGGTTTTTGAGGAAAACACTCCAGGATTTCCTCCATATAGTGACTTCAATGGAGTCCAACGGGTCGAAGGTCCAAATGTGAGTTTCAGTGCAGCTTCAAAGTCTCGACACGATCCAGCCGAGGAATAAGAGTCTGATCTAGACAAACCAGCGCACATTTATTACTAAATAAACATTTATATAATTTTTAACCACAAATGATCATCTTGCACTAGCTGTGATGTGACACACATTACGTAATCATGTTGAAAGGTCAAGCGTGACGTAGGCGGAAGTGCAGACCTAGTGTTTACAAAGCCAACGTGCAAAGACTAAATCCAACGCTATTTACAAAAAAACAAATAAAAGAACGATGTCAGACGATTTTAAAGTTGGAGGAGAAAATGAGATGGCGTTTATAGCTCTACTCTACATTTCTGAACCGGAACACTCGTGACCTTTCAATGTAATTAAGTAATGTGTGAAGTCGTGGACGTGCAAGATGATCATTAGTGGTTAAAAGTATATAAATGTTTATTTTGTTATAAATGTCCGCTGGTTTGTCTAGATCAGACTCTTATTCCTCGGCTGGATCGTGTCGAGACTTTGAAGCTGCACTGAAACTCACATTTGGACTCCATTGAAGTCACTATATGGAGAAAATCCTGGAGTGTTTTCCTCAAAAACCTTCATTTCTTTTCCACTGAAGAAAGAAAGACATGAACATCTTGGATGACGTGAGAGTGAATAAATTATCAGGATATTTTAATTCTGAAGTGAACTACTTCTTTAAGGGATAATTCACCCAAAAATGAAAATTCTGTCGTCAATGACTGTCCCTCGATCGTGTTTCTTCAGAAAACTCGCTTGAAAGAAAAAAAACGCTTTATTCATATGGATTTATTTTACAATCTCTTTATGAATGTTTTGAAGTATTCTTATGGGTTTGTGGTACAACATGAGGGTCAAAACATGACAGAATTATAGTTTTTGGGTGTACTATCCCATGCGTTATTACAGATTACAGCTGATTAAAACGGAAAGACAACATATTAATAAACCATTAACTCACAATATGAACAGTGTGCACTGCTCTGTACACTCTGGCATAAAACACTCGTATGTAAACATATCATTTCAAATATTCTGGTCCATTCTGTTATGAAACGCCCTCTTTTCCCAAATGTCGGCCTACGTTTTTATTTAGAGAATATATTGTTACAGATGGAAGTCTATTGTGGAAGCAAAATGGGTTGTGAATGTTGTAAACTCTTGATTATCAAATCTAAACATGCTTAAAAAGTAATTCCTTCAGCCTAATTAAACCTTTTCATAGTTAACTTCATGTTCTGAGCACAGATTTTTGATTGTATGGTGCTTGATTGGATGAAGTTGTTTATATCCATTGAGTTTCACAACAGCACATTATTATGCAATTTCACTGACACACTCGTATTGTGTTCTCATAACAAAATAAAGCATGGTAAATCCAAAAATAAACTGCTAATTTCCATGAATAGAGTTCAAACCAAGGCCATGAAATGTGTTTTTCATCAAATGGTCGGTGGAAGGAGGAGCTTACACTTCAGAAGGGTTTTATTTCTTTCCATTTGCAAACCTGTTAGCTAAACTTAACAAGTCTAAATTCTGATTGTTTGGTGTGTTTTTTAGTTATGAACATTAAATAAGAATTATTATTACACATGAAAATAAAACAAAGATGCTGTAGAAATGTCCAAATTATGTTAATTGTGGGTGTTTAAACATTGCAAAAATAAGAATACACATTCATTAGAGGTGTTCATCTTTGATTTTAAGTGTTTTAATATATTTCAAGATACATTCTTAATCCCACATTTTCAGTGGGGATGTTGCTGTTATACAGATATTTTATGTTTTTATGCAAGATTAACTTGATAGATTAAATGTTTTAAACCAGAAAAACATGATTTCTGCCACTAATGCTTTAAAAAAAAACTAATGGGACACCATATCGTACCATATTCATGGAAAATGGCAATGAAAATAAAGAAAAGACTAAGATTATACACCCTAGTTTTCAAAAAGTATCCTACTGAAACCAAACAGTCCAGAAGTAATGAGAAATGTGTTCTTCCCCACACAAAAAACACAGAAAACCACCACTTCTAAACTAGAAGTGGTACATTACCATTCATTTCACAGCTTGCCATTAATCCTGAGGCAACACGAACACACACAAGTTAAAAATACAACACATCAACATGGGAATATAAAGTGCTTGACTGCAGATCCAACTGAAATGAATCTGAAGGTTTCAGACAATAAGCGTGGGCAAATGCAAGAGCACATATCCACTCATTTTGGGTTTGCGTCTCTAAACCGCTCAGAACTGCTGATGAGGGACTTTCCCACAGTTTCAGTCTCCATGTTTGTCACTGGAGAGTCCCGACGAGGGACCGTTCCCAGAATCAAAGCACTGTTCCTGGGTCAGTCTGGCTTGCTGGAGTTACAGGACTGAGACCAGCGTAAACTGAGAAACTGTCCCTGGATCAGCCGTACACTGAGATGATTTTAAAACACGTGATCTCCAGAGCAAGTAGAAGTGAAGTTTTGGGACAGGAGCCAGGAATAGCAAGAACAGACTGCATTATGGGTATTTTTCTTAACGGGAAGAATAAGAAATGTAGCATTTGGCTTTTCTAAATGACGTCTGTGTTGTAATTGTTAATGTTTCATACAACAATTTAGTCCAGGATTGGCATTTCAGTGAATTTTAGACTTTTAAGACTTTAAAGTCATCAAGACTTTCTAATGCAAATTTAAAAAAATTATGTAATAAATCAAAGACAAATAGTTATTAAATACTAGCACCACATCAATATATTCAGTTGAACTTGTTGTGATGCATGTAAAAAAAAAAAATTTTTCTTTCAGAATACAATAATTCTAGTGAAATAGATAAGAAATATTTAATAAAGAACTAAAACACAGTTAAAGAGTCACGTTTCCCACAGTAAATTCAAAATGTTCATGAAAGAATATAACATTCATTGTTTATTGGTTACATATTTATGCATGTATGCTAAATACATATTAATTAAGGACATTTTCCTGACTAATGTTTTAGAGACTCAACTATTTAAATTCACACAAAAAGCCACACATGGACTTTCATGAAGAATTTTTTGAGATTTTAAGATATATATAAAAAAAATCACTGTTTAGATGAATTTGAAAGAATGCATTCAGAGAAATTAAATTGTTGATCTGATGATTTTTACATCAAAACCCAGCATCAGTTTTTAACTGTGGTTAGAATATAAATTACTAAGTAAAATTAGTAAGTTTATATTTACTTTAATTTATATTTTGGAGTAAGTACATTTATAGCCATCTTTACACTGCATTAAGAATCTGAATCAGTGCATGTATACCACAGATTTTATTAATATCAAAATGTTTGAATGGTGATTCCTGCACACTAAATGAGAACGTTTAAAGTTTTTGATTTAAATATTTTAAGTTTTTGGATATGTCCTATATGCCCAGCCTCCTTCTGTGTCTCCTTTAAGACTCGTCAGTAAACGTCCACTGTTCTGATAAATGTCTTTAACAGTGTGATGTCACAATGTGGAGGAAATTTCCTTTTGGCTTGATTGCTACAAATGCTCTTTCTGCAGGGAGGAGGAATTTCTGAGGTAGAAAATTAACAGAATTTTTTATAGTACATTGAGCCCTTATATGTCAAAATATCCTCCTTTCATGGCCTTTTAAAGGTGGTTCTGATACCATTTACTTTTTTTGTACCTCAAAGCCAACCCTAAAAGAAGATCTCCTGTTTGTCCATCAACAAATGTACGACTTCCACAAATGGCATTAAGACATTGAGCATCAGTTGTGAACTCATCTCATCTACCAAACCTTCTCGCAGAAAACAACCCAAACCTGGAGAGTGACGCAAGTGTAACGACACAGTCCTGCAGGTCCAGCTGTTTCCCAGAGAGTGTGTTACAGTACATGTTTTTGCTGTAATCACTGAGTTACACTCACTAAACGAGTGAGGCTTTGCTGTTCCTTCACAACGAGACAACGTCATTTTCCAGACCCTTCACTCTCTCTGTTCAACATCAAATCTTTCAAGAAGCAGCTGAAGACAAACCTCTTGTGCAAGCACTCAAACACACACACACACACACACACACACACACACACACGATAAAGTCTAACCTCGGCTGCCTGTGTCTCCTGATGGAGTAACGTCAAGCCGGTCAGATCCTCCAGGAACGAGTGGGAAGAGTTGAAGACCTTCGCTAGGAACTGGAAACCTTCTCGCTCATAATTCTCAAGAACCTGTCAAAGACAAACTGATGGTTAATCAATAATCAGGGTTCCCACACCTCAGTTAACTTCAAGTTCAAGGATCTTTCAAGCACTTTCCAGGTCCAATACCCTCAAATTCAAGGACTTAATGTGGGGACACATTTCAAGTGAGAGCAAGGTGACCGTGTTACATTGTAAGATGCACCATTACAGTTTTCATGTGTCAAACACAACTATGCAAAAAAGCATTTTTTTTTTTTGGCCATATGACAGAGATCTGATATTCTATATGTCGTATTTCTGTTTTGCATTAAACTGAAGAATATTCGGTACATCCTATAATGTATTCTAAAATGAATTGATATTAACTTTTGCATGGATTTTATTGAAAATTGGCTCATGTAACCAGAAGTTTTAAGATATGAGTGCTTTTAAGTTTCATGGGTTTACATAATCTCAACAAGCAAAGCAATTCAACATTACATTCAATTAAATAAAATATTTTGGGCAACAGATTATCACAAATGTTTTATGTTTATTGGACACAATATAATCACATATAATAACACATTAGCGGACCAGAGGGAATAATATGGATTTTTTTTTTCTTGCACAAAATAAATTCAAGCACTTTCAATTACCTTTATCTATGTATGTTTATTTTCAAAAACTTTCCAGGACCTTGATTTTTTTTCTCTTCAGATTCACAAACTTTCAAGGATTTCAAGGACCCGTGAGAAACCTGAATAACACTATTTCAATCATTTATAACAACAGCATTGACATTAACGTGACTCGGGGTTTCAGTTCATTCAAATGGACCAACAGGTCTTGTTTTTGGTCTTAAAGGCACAATATGTAGTTTCTCACCACTAGAGGTCGCCTATTCAAAACAATAAATGCAGGATGGCTTGTGTTACTAAATAGCATGCAAATTAATTTTAAAACATATTGTATGATGGACAAAAAGATGTCCGTCTAGCGCATGTTTACATAGAAAAAAACAATGGAATGAAAAAATGCATTCTTAAGTTCATTGGATTTTTAATGCTATTTGACCATAAGAAACAATATTTATGGGACAGTTCATGTCCGATTTTGATGCTGCTTTGAAATATGTTATTTAAAATGTTGGTAACACTTTATGTTCATTAGTTTATGTATTAACTAAAATGAACTAATACCGAGCAATACATTTGTTACAGTATTTATTAATCTTTTTAATGTTAGTTAATAAAAAGACAGATGTTCATGTTAGTTCACAGTGCATTAACTAATGTTAACAAATATAACCTTTGATTTTAATAACATATTAGTAAAATGATGAAATTAACATTAATATTAATAAATGCTGTAGATGTATTGTTCATTCTTAGTTCATGTTAACTAAGGTAGTTAGCTAATGTTAACTAATGAACCTTATTATTAAGTGTTACCACTTCATATCAGATTTTGTTGCTGCTTTGAAATATGTTATTTAACATGTTTTTGAAATTTCAGTATTTCCCCATTCATGTAGAGAGGAGCAGCAAATATGAACAGATTTTCCTTGAAAGATACTTAGGTTATATGTGTTTTTGACTCTTGCTGTACACACACTCATCATCACACATCAAACATAACGCTATTTATTTAGAAGTTGACAGATTCAACATGTTCAGATTCGGGAAGCTCGTATACAGTTGGCGGTGCACAGTGATAAGACAACCTGAAACTGTGGTCACATGCAGAGAGAGAGAGGCGTGCGAGAGACATCTGGCACCACTGTCTGTCAGGCTGAAACACTCGAGAAGCTTCTCACTCAGACACACACTCACTCAGTCTCAGACACACACTCCTCCACAATCACACTGGCTCCTTTCAGCTCGTTCTCAGAGGAGATTGAGTTTCTGCTGAAGCTGATGAATGAGTGGCACTGTTGCTCTCAGTGAAGCAGACATGGATGAGTTGACTGACAGAACGGGCGAGAGTAGACCGGAGCTCTTCTGTCCAAACCCCATGAACTCGCACGCTTCTGTAGAGAGAGCCTACTATGCCTTTTACTTTCTTTAGTGTGTAGTTAGTGTGCAGTGTTCATCTGTGTTTAGTGTGTAGTGTCCATCTGTGTGTTAGTGTGTAGTGTTCATCTGTGTTTAGTGTTCATCTGTGTTTAGTGTGTAGAGTTCATCTGTGATTAGTGTGTTGTGTTTATCTGTGTTTAGTGTGTAGTATTCATCTGTGTTTAGTGTGTAGGGTTCATCTGTGTTTAGTGTTCATCTGTGTTTAGTGTGTAGTGTTCATCTGTGATTAGTGTGTTGTGTTTATCTGTGTTTAGTGTGTAGTGTTCATCTGTGTTTAGTGTGTAGTGTTCATCTGTGTTTAGTGTTCATCTGTGTTTAGTGTGAAGTGTTCATCTGTGTTTAGTGTGTAGAGTTCATCAGTGTTTAGTGTGAAGTGTTCATCAGTGTTTAGTGTGTAGTGTTCATCAGTGTTTAGTGTGTAGTGTTCATCTGTGTTTAGTGTGAAGTGTTCATCTGTGTTTAGTGTGTAGTGTTCATCAGTGTTTAGTGTGTAGTGTTCATCAGTGTTTAGTGTGGTGTTCATCAGTGTTTAGTGTGTAGTGTTCATCTGTGTTTAGTGTGAAGTGTTCATCTGTGTTTAGTGTGTAGTGTTCATCTGTGTTTAGTGTGTAGTTTTCATCAGTGTTTAGTGTGCAGTGTTCATCTGTGTTTAGCGTGTAGTGTTCATCTGTGTTTAGTGTGTAGTGTTCATCTGTGTTTAGTGTGTAGTGTTCATCAGTGTTTAGTGTGTAGTGTTCATCAGTGTTTAGTGTGTAGTGTTCATCTGTGTTTAGTGTGTAGTGTTCATCTGTGTTTAGTGTGTAGTGTTCATCTGTGTTAAGTGTGTAGTGTTCATCTGTGTTTAGTGTGTAATGTTCATCTGTGTTTAGTCTGAAGTGTTCATCTGTGTTTAGTGTGTAGTGTTCATCTGTGTTTAGTGTGTAGTGTTCATCTGTGCTTATTGTGTAGTGTTCATCTGTGTTTAGTGTGTAGTGTTCATCTGTGTTTAGTGTGTAGTGTTCATCTGTGTTTAGTGTGAAGTGTTCACCTGTGTTTACTGTGTAGTGTTCATCTGTGTTTAGTGTGTAGTGTTCATCTGTGTTAAGTGTGTAGTGTTCATCTGTGTTTAGTGTGTAGTGTTCATCTGTGTTTAGTGTGTAGTGTTCATCTGTGTTTAGTGTGTAGTGTTCATCTGTGTTTAGTGTGTAGTGTTCATCTGTTTTTAGTGTGAAGTGTTCATCTGTGTTTAGTATGTAGTCTTCATCTGTGTTTAGTGTGTAGTGTTCATTTGTGTTTATTGTGCAGTGTTCATCTGTGTCTATTGTGTAGTGTTGCTGTTTGATCATGAAAAGCTCCAGTTATTCTCTATATCAGTGTCAGTGTTTCTGAACTCCTGAAACGCCTCCATTGTATCTTGAGTTTGTTCTGGGAACCAACACATCACAATATTCCTCATAATAATTTTTCATACTCAGAATAAAGGGGCGGGCCTGGTTGAGTTAGTTAGTAGTGTGTTAAACTGGCGGTTATGGTAAGGTAGACTTGTAGTCAAGACCGCCTAAACCGAGACCAAGACACTACAAAGACCAGAGGGTATCGAGACCAAGACAGACCAAGTCGAGACCGGAAGGGGAAAAACAGACTAGTGTACAGTGTTGGGAAAGTTCACTTTCTACATGAAGTAGAAAGTAGTTTAGTTCACAAATTTTAAAATGAACCAGTTCAGTTCAGTTCATACTTTAAATTTTTTAACTAGTTCATTCATAGTTCTTTTTTCCAATGTTGCTGTGAGCTATTATTTTTCAAAATGATTGCCACAACCCATATAGAACTACAGACAGCAATTATTTTATCAGCGGGCAAAGTTTGAACAGAAAAGTAAGATTTTTCCCATCCTCACCGACCTTGTCATAAAACTGGTTTAAATGATCATACGACGCTTCCTTGCTGCATTTTGTTTTGATGACGCATGCGGCGGTGCGACGCTGGTGGCTGGTGTTGCCAGATTGGGTGTTTTTTCCGCTACATATTAAGGCCTGTTTACGGTGTATTTTAGCCGGGTTTTCGCCTGGAAGGCTCTATAGAAATCTGGCACCCTATTGAACGAAGTTAAACTGAGAGCGCGCCGCACGCCATTCACAGACACCAGAATGAACGAGTTCACAGTTACGTTCATCAGGCATTAATACAGTACGTTCAGTTCACGTTCGCCCAAAATATGAAAGATTTCATAAATTATCGTTCAATTAACGCGTTCAGGCACAACACTAGTGTACTCTCTATTCGTAGATATACTAAGATATACGTTATCCAAATAGGCGAAACGAGTCAAACGAAAATTCAAATACTGTTGCATTATTGAACGTTGGTAAATCCCCCGACCACTATGTCGGTCTGAGACAGCGAGACCTAGACAAGATCGAGAGGTCCGAGACCAAGACAAGACCAAGACCAAATACCATCAAGGCCGTGACAAGACTGAGACCACGTAAAAGTGGTCTCGAGACCGGTCTCTAGACCAAGACCGGTCTCGAGACATACATCACTATGGTAAGGGGCGGGACATTTCCCAAACACGCTTGAAAAGCTTGACCAATCACAACACACTGCTCCAGCCGACCAATCAGAGCACAGTGTGCTTTTCAGAAGGAGGGGCTTCATAGAGACCGGAAGTAAACAGAGCGTTACTGACAGACTGGGAAGAGAGGAGCCGCAACAATGTAGAATATGAGGAAAATAATCAACATTCAAGCAGGAAAACCTGTTCTAGTAGAGCCTGAAACAACATTAAGACTGTAAAAGGGCATTTTAATAATGATGAGCTTTTAACACTCTAACACTCACTGAAAGGACAACTGCGCCTTTTGTGGCATTAATCAGACGCAACTGTTAATTCATCATTTATAATGTTACTTTTAAATGTTCCTGATTATGGTGTTTGATTAAAATAACTCATAACTGAATGAACTTCAGTTCTCGAATTTGAATTTGGATAAAACTGATGTCTTGTTCCTCCACTACATTTCTTTATATTTGATAGTTAGTTAATAGTGTGTTGAAACACACTAAGAAATGGGGAAACAATGGTTAAAGTGTAAATTGCAGGTTAACCACCACAATCAATTAATGTGTTAATTAAAGTGCTCAATATATATATATATATATATATATATATATATATATATATATATTTAAAAATGTCTGTCTTAAAATGCGTTAAAATAACATTTATTGGGGTTTCTTCAAAGGTAGCATGTTTTTTACCGTAATTGGGTGATGACGTCATAACAGGGAGTAGCAACCCGTACTCTGCTAGATTCCTACTGTTTGCGGTTTGACTATGGAGAACGACTGGGAGACTGAAGAGGTGGAAAACCATCAAATTCTTGATGGACCACAGCCCTACAATTTTGAACCAGTCAGGCGTGAGAGAGGGGAGGAAATTGTCAGAAATCATGGCCCTCAAAGAGTTATTAATGCTTGGTGTGAGGAAAATTAGTGGAGGGTTGGCCAGGTTTCCTGGTGAGTAGCTAGAGCTAGCCTAGGTTAGCCTGGTACTAGCCCGGATAACATTAGGAAACAAGCTAAAGTCTTTTCAAAATCTTGCCGTCATGTAGAATAGCAAGAAGAGACAACAACTGAAGACATTATTTACTTACATGGTGTTAGTGGTCCTAATCAGAGCTGTAGAGATGCACACACTGCACAGGCACAATGGCGCTTTTGCTGGCATCTGTTGACAGAACGCGATTTTGCCTGTGCTAAAACGCAACTAATTTACAATGCTCATTGTCAGAAAGAAAAAAATAGATCGATCTCCCTATCGCTGTGTTTGACAGGTGTTTGTGTGGGCTATGCCACCCAATGGAATCAGCAGTGGAGAGTATGTGCTGTCGTGAGGTGAACGCGTTTTGGAGTTTAGTGGAGCAGCTTGACCCGCGACCGGCAAATCTGACGTGCCTTACGCAGCATCCTGGTTTTGACGCATGCTGCCTGAACCCGTTTGTTTTGCGCATAGCTTACTCTCATTTCAGGCAGAATCACAGTCCTCTTGAAGCCAGCACACATGAGTATGTTTATAATTCAGTAATTTAATTAATCACTTCTGAATCTAAAAAACGTTTCTACTAAAATCAGCTCGCTTCGTAGCCACAAACTTCACCCAGGCACGAATCAGCCGTTTGTCCTTGGGGAACTTGTGGAGCCTCTATCCCGTATTAGAAGTATTTGCACATCCCGCACAAACACAATAGTTCCCCATTTTTGTTACTTGCCGTTAGACTAACGGTGACTCTAGGCTTGGAGTCCCTGTTATGACGTCACGCCCAGCCTAGTGGAAGGGAGAGGGCGTCCTTAAAACCACTGTAAAACGTACCAACTTTTCATATTATATTCGGCATTTTGGTATAAAAAACATAAAAGACAATAGTGGGCGGTTCTTATCTTTATGTTTAATAAGCACATTGCATTATCTTCATGAAAAATTTAACCTGCAAATTACACTTTAAAAGAAACAACGATTTTCGATTGCTCATTACATCTGGAGAGAAATCGCACAGACACTGAACAAAGATTGTCGAACACTTGAGTTCATGCACACTATTAAATGGATTAAATTTTATAAAATTTTGAAACGCATTCAGCTGTACAGATATGCTTAACGGCCGTTTCACACCGCAAGCATGAGCGGCTCGTGAGCAGCACGTCAGCACAACTACATTGTCACTGCAGCTGCAGACGCGCGCCATTATTCACACTGGAAGCGTTTGTACAGCGTCACAACAGCGGCTCCCAGGCTACATATAACCCCTAAAATCCACTGGATCCGTCTACGGCGCGGAGAGACAGCGCCACGTTTTTGATGCGTCCCTAGCTCGGCGTCAAAGTCCACTGGAAGCGTCTCACCCCTAAAATCCACTGGATCCGTCTACGGCGCGAAACGTCAGCGCCACGTTTTTGATGCGTCCCTAGCTCGGCGTCAAAGTCCACTGGAAGCGTCTCAGATGCGTTTCAGCAGCGGAGCGTTGGTGACTTCTTGATTTTTCCACAGTGTGTTTTATTTTAAAAATCGACCGGATCCTCTATGCCGTTCTGTGTTCTGTGTCAGTCTATGGTTCCTACCAAGGATGTATTGGTGTGCAATACAATTGGGATTCTGCACAGGGTGTTTATTTTGAAATTGACAGTGTTTTTTTACTTTTATTTTGTATTTACGGTGCGGCTTGGACGCGTGTCCGTCAAAAATAGACTAGGCGCCTATCTTTAGCGAAGCGGCGCGGAGAGCCGCTTCTGAGACGCGCTGCGTCCGCAGCTGGTGGACTTTAGAGCATTGACTATAATGGCCGCGATTAGCTGCGGCATCCGCGACGCTGACGTTCCGCGCCGTAGACGGATCCAGTGGATTTTAGGGATCAGACGTGTTTCAGCAGCGGAGCGTTAGTGACTTCTTCATTTTACCTCAGAATCGGAGCGTTGTTTATTTGTTGTTCATTTGTCCTCTTTTGGCTCAGGAGCGGACAGTTGTGCTACCTTATTGATTTTTTTTTTTTCAATTTTCCTCTTTGTGCTTCTACAAGGTGTTTTATTTTGAAAATCGACCGGATCCTCTATGCCGTTCTGTGTCTGACTTCATGCCCGGTACGATGTTTGACGCGGCAAGCGGCGAAAATAGACCTGCTACCTATTCCCTGCGGAGCAGAGAGACACTTCCGAGACGCTTCTGAGACGCGCTGCGTCCGCAGCTGGTGGACTTAAGAGCATTGACTATAATGGCCGCGATTAGCTCCGGCATCCGCGACGCTGACGTTCCGCGCCATAGACGGATCCAGTGGATTTTAGGGGTCAGGCTAAATATAAGCAAGCATTTCTTTACAAAGACTTTTGAAAAATTTGTTTTTAGAAGTTGGTGGTCATAAACACAGTTGAAGTTTGTTCAAAGCCCAAACTGAATAATTAAAAACAAGTTGAATGGGTACATTTTCTATAAAATTTTATTTATGTTAGTCTTCATTTCCTTTTCTGACATACTGCAACTCTTGTTAAAACACACTAGACATGCAAATTCTATGCGTTTTGTGCAATGAAAATCATATTCATTTTGTCCATCAAAAGTGTGCTTTCACTTTAATTGAGCGTGAGCCGCGCAGCAAAAATAGACTCGAAGCCAAAACCCCCTCTTCACAAGTGCTTACGCGACGCTCCTGCTTGACGCTCACGCGCTGCTCCTGCTCGCGGTGTGAACGCACTCATTGATTACATGCACGCCGAAAAAAATACGCGCTGCTCACGCGCCGCTGACGCTTGCGGTGTGAAACGGCCGTAAGGCTTCAAAAAAAACTGAAGAATGAACTGCCGTCATTTCAAACAAAATCACGCCAAAACGAGTTCGTTTTTTGAGTTCTAAACCGCTGTTCAAAGTGAATTTTCCGGGAATAGTTCGCTCCGACAGGTAAACACCTCTGCACTCCCATTGGTTCGTGGTGATGATGTAATTTGTGGGTGTGTCTCTGAGGCTCCTCCTGCTTTGAGGTGTAAATCATCTCGGGTTTGTTTTCTAAAGCAATATATTGGATAAAGTGCTGTATGCATAAACGTGACGTGACTGGAGTCTGAATGATTCGCTATGATCAGATGCTTTCTGAACTGCTATTTTATTGGTTATTGAGAGGAAAGTGTGCAGCACATATTTACATACAGGGTTTTTTCTGCATTGAAAATATCTTGTTAGCCGCTAAAATGAATGTTTGTCATGCCAAAGATTAATTTGATAATTGAATACGATACCAGCCGTTCTTGTGAGTGTTTGTGGAAGCTCTCTGTGAAGGTATAGAACAGTATTTTGCTGCTCAGGCATTTTCTAATTCGTTTTACCCCAAAACAAAGAATGGAAAAGAGCTTGAAGTGAGTATTTTGGGGCTTTTAGCACTTACATTAAAATTTCAGAATACCAGTTCCCCCCTGTAGTCGATCATTTTATCCCTAAAAACTCATCTTTGATCCTTGACAAAAATTCCTCATGCCTTAAAATATCTTGAATGTAACTCGACACCCTTGCCTCATTTAGTATGTGCGGTTCTATGAATATGCAAATGAGCCCCGCCTCCACTAACTCAGCTCAGAGATCCACTCGATGATCACACGTTGATCTGATTGGTTACAAGGTAGTTTAGGACTTTAAAGATTAATGTCAGAAGTTATTGAAGGTTAACTAAAGGATTATTTTTTAAAATAGACAGATTAGATTAATTCTGAGCGGTTGACAGATTAACTGACTAATCGATAGACTAAATGAATAGTTGTAAAAATAGTAGATAGATTAACTGACTACTTGTAAAAAAAATTGACAGATTAAGTGACTAATTGTAAAAAATAATCGATAGATTAAACAATCGTAAAAAATTATCGGCATTTACAGCCCTATTACTGTTTTTGAGGCAAGAACACTTGACTTACATTATGAGTGAACCCCAGAAAGAAAATATATATATATTTTTTTTTTGGCAAAAGTAGATATGACCACTCTGAAGCACAAATGCTAACAGAGATCAAGGACATAATGTATTTGCTCAGAAATTGTTGCGGTTAACTGTCAAACAAATGGCATTGCAGTAACTCTTTATGTGGAGTCTTAACTAAAATAAACTATACAAACTAAATACTACGTGAAAAAAAACTTTGAAATCCTAACAGAATCTACAGTATAAAGCTTTTACACAGACATGAACTACGAAAACAAATAATTTTCTGTCAGAGTAAACGTATTTATCTTCTTTGAACAAACATCACACTGTATTTGAAACAGATCATGAGCATAAACTTGCTTTCTTGCCTAGCAACAGAACAGCAGGAGGAGCAACTAAACAAGATTTAATTGTGTTTTCCAAGAGTTGACCTCCTTAAATTGGAGCCTTTGACTTATGAAGCCTGTTAAATCACTGACGCAGTTTGTGTGCGTGTGTGTGTGTGTGTGTTTAAGAGTGAGTGTGTGAGACAGAGGGCGAGCAGCACATCTGGATTACATACAGCTCTCTCTCTCTGTGTCTTCTCTCTCTCTCTCTCTCTCTCTCTCTCTCTGCTTCTTGTAACTTCCCCTGTAATTGTTTGAAGAAATGGTGGAGGTTTTTCCTCCATGCAGATAAAAACCTCAGACCGTTTAACTCGCGTCTGCCAGTAGTTTGAGTTCAGTGCTGAGTAAAAATAGCCTTTAACTTCAATGAAACTATACAGAAAACTGAAGACGCGAGTCTTGAGGGACTTTTACTACTAGAACAGGTTTTCCTGCTTGAATGTTAATTATTTTCCTCATATTCTCCATTGTTTCAGCTCCTCTCTTCCCAGTCTGTCAGTAACGCTATTTTTACTTCCTGTCTCTATGAAGCCCCTCCTTCTGAAAAGCACACTGTGCTCTGATTGGCCGGCTGGAGCAGTGTGTTGTGATTGGTCAAGCTTTTCAAGCGTGTTTGGGAAATGTCCCGCCCCTTACCATAGTGATGTATGTCTCGAGACCGGTCTTTCGAGCGCTTCGAGTGTGTTTGGGAAATGTCCCGCCCCTTCAGAATCAGAATCAGAATCAGAATCATAACTGCCAGTTTAACACACTACTAACTAACTCAATCAGGCCCCGCCCCTTTATTCTGCGTATGAATTATTATAATGAGGAATATTGTGACGTGTTCGTTCCCGGAACAAACTCAAGATACAATGGAGGCGTTTCAGTTGTTCAGAAACACTGACACTGATATAGAGAATAACTGGAGCTTTTCATGATCAAACAGCAACATTACATACTAAACACAGATGAACACTACACACTAAACACAGATGAACACTACACACTAAACACAGATGAACACTACACACTAAACAGATGAACACTACACAAAACACAGATGAACACTACACACTAAACACAGATGAACACTACACACTAAACACAGATGAACACTACACACTAAACACAGATGAACACTACACACTAAACAGATGAACACTACACACTAAACAGATGAACACTACACTAAACACAGATGAACACTACACACTAAACACAGATGAACACTACACACTAAACACTGATGAACACTACACACTAAACACTGATGAACACTACACACTAAACACAGATGAACACAACACACTAAACACAGATGAACACTACACACTAAACACAGATGAACACTACACACTAAACACAGATGAAGATGGAGAAACAGCACAACAGCTCCTCTTTAAATAATAGTGAAGCTTGTTTACAGCAAACGCCACTATTCATGTTTTGTAATGTCATAAAGTATAATATATAGGATAAAGTATTATAATAATAAAGGATAATAAAAAGTTATCAGAAAGAATTAGTCTGATTTTAGGAATTGTTTGTTTGTTTGTGTGTGTGTGTGTGTGTGTGTGTGTGTGTGTGTGTGTGTGTGTGTGTGTGTGAGAGTGTAAAGTCCTCACATATGCTGGAGTGTTTGTGTGTGTTTGAGTGAGTGAGTGAGTGTGTGAGTGTGTGTGTGTGTGTGTGTAAAGTCCTCACATGTGCTGAAGTGTTTTATATCAAAGGGACATTGTTCCAGTCTGTCTTCATTACGGATGAAACACAACGTCTCTAAAATTACAAGTGTTTGTCTGTTGACGACTGGAGTGTTTGTTTCCAAGGTTTCACACTCACACACACACACACACACACACACAGCTGATGGAGAGCAACAACACTAACATCACTGACACACGACTGGCTCTTATTTCAGCTCAGCTACCGTTACTAGAGCTTATATAAGACACACACCATTAATCAACACATTCAACACTTCCTTTTTTCTATTCTATCCATCCATCCATCCATATACACCATATTGCCAAAAGTATTGGGACACCCCGCCAAATCATTGAATTCAGGTTTTACAATCCCTTTCATGGCCACAGTTGTATAAATTAAGCACTAGGTATGCAGACGCTTCTACAAACATCTGTGAAAGAATGTGTTGCTCTCAGGAGCTCAGTGAACTCAAGCGTGGGACCGTGATCGGTTGCCACCTGTGCAATAAGTCCATTCGTAAAATTTCCTCACTACTAAATATTCTACGGTCAACTGTTAGTGGTATTATAACAAAGTGGAAGCATTGGGGAACAACAGCAATTCAGCCACGAAGTGGAAGGTCACGTAAATCACAAAGCGGGTCAGCGCATGCTGAAGCTCATAGTGGTGTAAAAGCGTGGGATGCAGTAGTGTAAAGACTGGGATGCAGTGGTGTAAAGCGTGGGATTCAGTGGTGTTAAGACTGGGATGCAGTGGAGTAAAGCGTGGGATGCAGTGGTGTAAAGCATGGGATGCAGTGGTGTAAAGCCTGGGATGCAGTGGAGTAAAGCATGGGATGCAGTGGTGTAAAGCGTGGGATGCAGTGGAGTAAAGCCTGGGATGCAGTGGAGTAAAGCATGGGATGCAGTGGTGTAAAGCCTGGGATGCAGTGGGGTAAAGCATGGGATGCAGTGGTGTAAAGCGTGGGATGCAGTGGTGTTAAACCTGGGATGCAGTGGAGTAAAGCCTGGGATGCAGTGGTGTAAAGAGTGGGATGCAGTGGTGTAAAGACTGGGATGCAGTGGTGTAAAGCGTGGGATGCAGTGGTGTAAAGCGTGGGATGCAGTGGTGTAAAGAGTGGGATGCAGTGGTGTAAAGCGTGGGATGCAGTGGTGTAAAGAGTGGGATGCAGTGGTGTAAAGAGTGGGATGCAGTGGTGTAAAGCGCTCGATGCAGTGAAGTAAAGCCTGGGATGCAGTGGTGTAAAGTGTAGGATGCAGTGGTGTAAAGCCTGGGATGCAGTGGAGTAAAGCCTGGGATGCAGTGGTGTAGAGCATGGGATGCAGTGGAGTAAAGCGTGGGAGGCAGTGGTGTAAAGCCTGGGATGCAGTGGTGTAAAGCCTGGGATGCAGTGGAGTAAAGTTTGGGATGCAGTGGAGTAAAGCCTGGGATGCAGTGGAGTAAAGCCTGGGATGCAGTGGTGTAAAGCGTACGATGCAGTGGTGTAAAGCATGGGATGGTGTAAAGACTGGGATGCAGTGGTGTAAAGACTGGGATGCAGTGGTGTAAAGACTAGGATGCAGTGGTGTAAAGACTGGGATGCAGTGGTGTAAAGACTGGGATGCAGTGGAGTAAAGCGTGGGATGCAGTGGAGTAAAGACTGGGATGCAGTGGAGTAAAGACTGGGATGCAGTGGAGTAAAGACTGGGATGCAGTGGAGTAAAGCCTGGGATGCAGTGGAGTAAAGCTTGGTATGCAGTGGAGTAAAGCGTGGAATGCAGTGGTGTAAAGACTGGGATGCAGTGGAGTAAAGCCTGGGATGCAGTGGTGTAAAGCGTCGGTTGCAGTGGTGTAAAGCGTGGGATGCAGTGGAGTAAAGCATGGGATGCAGTGGAGTAAAGACTAGGATGCAGTGGAGTAAAGCCTGGGATGCAGTGGAGTAAAGCCTGGGATGCAGTGGAGTAAAGCCTGGGATGCAGTGGGGTAAAGCGTGGAATGCAGTGGAGTAAAGCATGGGATGCAGTGGTGTAAAGACTGGGATGCAGTGGAGTAAAGCCTGGGATGCAGTGGTGTAAAGCGTTGGATGCAGTGGAGTAAAGCGTGGGATGCAGTGGAGTAAAGCGTGGAATGTATTGGTGTAAAGCGTGGGATGCAGTGGAGTAAAGCCTGGGATGCAGTGGAGTAAAGCGTGGAATGCAGTGGTGTAAAGACTGGGATGCAGTGGAGTAAAGCCTGGGATGCAGTGGAGTAAAGCATGGGATGCAATGGTGTGAAGCGTGGGATGCAGTGGTGTAAAGCGTGGGATGCAGTGGAGTAAAGCGTGGGTTGCAGTGGTGTAAAGCGTGGAATGCAGTGGTGTAAAGACTGGGATGCAGTGGAGTAAAGCCTGGGATGCAGTGGTGTAAAGCGTGGGATGCAGTGGTGTAAAGCGTGGGATGCAGTGGTAAAAAGCGTGGGATGCAGTGAAGTAAAGCGTGGAATGCAGTGGTGTAAAGCGTGGGATGCAGTGGTGTAAAGACTGGAATGCAGTGGTGTAAAGCATGGGATGGTGTAAAGACTGGGATGCAGTGGTTTAAAGACTGGGATAGTGTAAAGACTGGGATGCAGTGGTGTAAAGCATCACTTCTCAATCACGCTTCTCTGTCTTGCAATCCGATGGACGAGTCTGGGTTTGGCGGTTGCCAGGAGAACGGAGCTTGCCGGACTGCATTGTGCCAAGTGTAAAGTATGGTGGAGGGGGATTATGGTGTGTGGTTGTTTTCCTGGGGTAGGTCGTTTATCTCTCTATCCATCCATCCATCCATCCATCCATCCATCCATGCATTTATCTATCTATCTACCTATCTATCCATCCATCCATCCAACCATCCATCTACCTATCTACCTATCTATCCATCCATCCATCCATCCATCCATCCATCCATCCATCCTTTCCATCCACCTATCTATCTATCTATCTATCTATCTATCTATCTATCTATCTATCTATCTATCTATCTATCTATCTATCTATCTATCTATACATGCATTTATCTGTCTATCTATCTATCTATCTATCTATCTATCTATCTATCTATAAATAAATAACTGAATCACATCAAAGATGTTTCATGCAGGTCTATTTAGAGCTCATGGATTTACTTAGCGTTTGAATTAAATTGCCTTTACTTCTGTTCACTACAGAAAACCTTTTTATTTGGAAGCTTGAAGAAACAAGTTTAAAAATAATTTACCAACCCTAAATAAATAATGTGTCTTAACACTGAAAATTTATATTTTTAGGAAAACTATATCTGTAAAAGACATGGATAGGAACCCCTCGACAGACCTCACACAGTCTTGCATCAAATTGTAAAGATCTTAGACATTTTATGAGGCTTTTTATGTCTTTACAGCGTAAAGAAAATAGAAAAAGAGAGAGAGAGAGAGAGAACTTAGGAGAAAGTGAGTGAAGAGGGGGAAGGGAAGAGTTACGGCTTCAGACTCACTGTATTCACGTACCAGTGTGTGTTTGGGAAGAAGGAGTGGCTCCGAAAACACTAAATAAGAGCGAGGGCGAGTGAAAAACCACATCCACACATTCAGAAGAGATTTATGAGATGCGAACCCGTCGACAACAGGGTGACCGCTGGGAAAAATCACTTCAATTCAGCCCTAATTACTCGCATGCGACTGTGACATCAACAAGAAGCTTAATTCAACACACATGGCCTCTCTAACACTAACACACACACACACACACACACTAATCTACAGCTACTTTAAATATCTGCAGGACAAGCATGCTTGAGATACCATTAGACTCTGACACTCCTCACACAAGCATAGTATTTGATTATAAATGATTGCATTATAATAACAAAATCTGTTTTTTAGTCAATGCTTGACTCTGGCACTGCGTGACATTTTTAATAAAGTGTAATTTTAATAAAGTCACTTACTACTGGTGAGCATGCGGTGCATTTGTCAAACGCCAAACTTGCAGGAAGGACGTTGTCAAATCTTGCCAGGAATCCTCGAATCTGAAAAGACAACAAATGTTTTTAAGCAACAAATAATCAGTAAAGAACATATTCCTCAATCTCTAGCTCCACCTGGTGTGTGTTCGTAAAAACAGTATAAAAATCAAAGGTAACACTTTATTTTAAAGTGACGTAATTGCACGTTACTACATGTACAGTAAATTTTGCATTATTTTGCATAATTACAAGTAAATAACCCTAAACCAAACCCTAACTCTATAGTAAGTACGTATGTAGTTAATTAATATTACTCAGTACTTATTTAAGGTACAACGTATCTACTTCACCTTAAAATAAATTGTAACCAAATCAAATTATTATAATTGTCATTGTTACAGTGTAATTATATATATTTAAGTACTGAGTAATATTAACTACATGTACTTACTATAGGGTTAGGGTAGGATTAGGATTTGGTTGAGGTTTAGTTGCATATAATTATGCCTAATTTACTGTTATTACTATGGTAATTACAAGGACACTGTAAAATAAAGTCTTACCCACATTTTTATTATGTCTGTAATATTTGTATTATTTTAACCCTCATGTTCAGTTTGGGGTCTGAGAGATCCTACAGCCGCTTTAATGTCAGAAACACACTGAACACTGAAGTATCAGTGGGATATTTCATGGATATTCCTAATATTATGTAAAAGAAGTATAAATAAACTTTCAACTTGTAACAAAGAAAAAAATGTTGCATTACATATGTTTGTGGTCTCCGAGAAAAATAAACAATGAATTTGAATGAATCTTAAATATAATCTGCTAATGGCTTTTTATAAAGACACTTTATTAATGACAAAATTTGTATTGTGGATCATATTCAATTTTAAACCAATCAAGAGTCGTTTCACACCAAAACAGTTTAAGTTTAAAAAAATATAATTACACAAGCAACTGATAAAAATGATGCTGCAAATGAAGCCCATTTAAATTCCCTCTGTAGTCAATAATTGTATCTCTTAAAACTCATCTTTAATCACCAAAATGACATTTAAATGTTTTTTTTTAAATAAAATGTATAATGCCCTTTTCACAAGATGTAAAATAAATGTCTTATGTCCCCAGAGTGTGCATGTGAAGTTTTAGCTCAAAATACCCCACAAATATTTTTTTATAGCATGTTAAAATTGTCACTTTTTGAGGGTGAGCAAAAACACATTGTTTTTGTGTCTGTCCCTTTAAATGCAAATGAGCTGCTGGCAGAGAGGGCGAAGCTTCAACACCTTGTGTCCTTTTACCTCTTATACACACACACACACACAGGACGTTTCTAAATGGTTAGTTGAGGAATTTATGTATCTGATGTGGAGTTAACTATCTTCTAGTCATTAATTAGCATGTTCTGTCATTATAATCTATAAATCGTGTTCCTGGGGGCGGGGTTTATGTAAATTTTATGCTTAGTGATGTCACTAAGCCATGAGTAAGCTCATTGTAGTTCCTACCAGCCGTTTGCTGTAGTCCTTAAAAAGCAATTTCTGTAAAATGGAATATCTCTCTTTGCTTTGAACTTTGAGCGCTGTAACTTTGCAGATGTTGATTATGCTCAAACAGCAACAAAAGTTAGAAAAAGTGAAATCATAATCAACCACTCCTTTAAAATATCTTGAATGTAACTCGACACCCTTGCCTCATTTAGTATATGCGGTTCTATCAATATGCAAATGAGCCCCGCCTCCACCCACTCACTCACTCAGAGATCCACTCGTTGACGATCACACGTTGATCTGATTGGTTACAAGGTAGTTTGTGACGTCAGAAACACCAGCGATTTCAACCCGTGTTTTTGAGACTGTCTTTGGTTCACTGCAGTTTTAAGGAGAAAATACTCAGCAATGCTGTCGACTTATGAATTTACACATGGTTTGTCTTAAAGCATATTAAAAACACCACATAGACATATAAACAACATTACAAACTGGATCTTCACCACAGGGGGACTTTACATTAAAAAACAATCTGAAAATTATTTGTACTAGATAATTTGTACTAGATAACTAAAATATTTTTTATAAAATGTGGTAATATGAGCAGTGAAATTTTTGCCAGGGAAAGTACAAATCTGTTTAAATGTTTGCAAAAATTTATTTTTGTTTTGATTTTGTGTCAAGGGGTCTATACCATGAAGCCGGTTTAGTTGGATAGCCAGCTATGTTTCAGTTTAGTTTGCACCAACCCTGGGTTTTAGGGACCATGAAAGTGTTTTGGCTTTTAGCGGTGTTGATCGCCATAGTAACTAACGCTCCATGGCTAACCGGGTCCGGGTCAGGTGATGCTCCAGGTGAGAGGTTGCAAACCGAACTTGGACCAATCAGCTGTGAGCAAAGTGTCACATGTCTGATGCCATAAAGTCACTCCACCTGTTTCTACTCCAAATTAAATATAAGATAATATAAATACGCTTTAGAATCAATATATGAAGCTATAAAATTAGCTTAAATGTTCAACTCTCTCTATACCTTTATCAACTGTATAAACTAACTTCACAACTTTTACTTGCACTGATATAGCAAGACCTTTTCTTTTAGTTGTCCTCTTTCATAGACAGATATTTTCTTCTCGCTGTGTAAATTTGCTTATATTCTTAATATTCTGCAGAAGAGAGAAATGAATCGCAGTGTCACTCTTTCTTAGCATGTGATTGGCTGTTCGCTACTGATGTCACAGCTGAACTCCTAAAACCAGGATCAAAGCCTGAGTTGATGTTGGTACCAACAAAGCCTGGTTAGATTAGTTTGGGTTTGTAACCCTGAGTTAATCATGATATGGGTGAGTTTCCTCTTTAAATACACCATTATATAAAAAAAAAATCATTCTTTAAAGCAAAACGAAATAAACGCGTGTACCACACACACTTTCCAATCAAGAAACAGTTGTAGCATAGCATAAGCATAAAACATCTTACTGTGACAATATATGGTTTATCTCAGGTAATTTCATGAGTATAAAGTATATTTATAATCAACCAAGCCTTTCTCATCCTATATCATACTGTTTAATTTTAAATATCTTATATAATACTATATATTTGATCTGTGTTTTATATTAATTTCCATTATTTATCATATTTATTGAATATATACATATTTATTATAAAACTTTTAGGATTTTATTTGTTTTACATATTTATTTTACTATGCTATATTTTTAATGCATGTTTGTATATTTATTTAATAGAAATTATATTTATAATACGTATTTGTTATATACAATTTATTTTCTGTATTATATAAATATTGTTTATTTATTTTACTATTTTAGCTGTTTGTTTGTTTTTTACTATATATTTTATTTGTTTTAATAATTTTGTGTTTCATATTTGATTTTATTTTTACAATACTATATATTTTTATAAACCCTTTCTGCAAGTAAATGTAAATGATTATTGGTGATTTGCGTTAAAAGCTCAATGTTTTCTTGTGACGTATAATATATCTGGCGGATGAAATAAACGAGTGGTGTGTGTTTGGTTACAGTCACACACACTCCTCACACATTAATCTTGTAAGCAAATGAAAGAAAGAGCCGAGGAAAAGATAAGAGCGGTCGAGGCATCGGTGGGAAGATTACGTGGAGTTTATATCACGCATTACCCATGAATCCATGCGATCCAGCTCAAGACACTCTGATGTAAATCCACATTCATGGTGTCAAATCCACAAAATAAGACGGATTCATTTGAAGAAATTCCTCTAATGTCTTTCTGGTCAAATCTAATTAGGTTTTAAATCAAATTGGAGGGACGAAATATCAGGGAAATGAAGTTTGAGCATGAGATCAACCATATTAAAAATGTTTGAGTCATTTACTGTAAAGAAAGATGCATACTTTACAGTCAAAACATAAACAAATGTCTACAATCCCCAAGACACCCGCTGACTCAAACACGATGAAGACGGGCGTTTGTTTCCAGATGACACTTTTCTTGTTTTTATTAATGCAAAAAAATGCATACATTTTAAAATGCTGTTTATGCATACAAATCATGTTTGTTGTGGCCACAATATATATTTTTCAGTTATTAATCATCTGGGCTGGTAAATGAAAAGTTGCAGGTTTGAAGGAAAAGAAAAATAAATGTAGAGGGAAGTTTAAAACACACGACCGTTGAAATGTTTGCGGTCGGAAAGATGTTTTAATGTTTATGAAAGAGCATTGCTGCATTTATTTCTGGAAGCTTGTTTTCGCCACGAGAATAAAAAATGTAAAAACAATTGTGACTTTTTATCTCACAATTTTGACTTTATTTCATGCAATTTGGACTTTTTTTCCTCAAAATTGCGAGTTTACATCTATATAAAGTCGCAATTATCTTATAAAATATTTTATTCCTGTGGCGGAAACGAGCTTCATATTTATTTGATCAAAAATACAGTAAAAACAGTGAAATACTATTCCAATGTAAATCAGCTTTTCTATGTGAATATATAGTAAAGTGTAATTTATTCCTGTGATCAAAGTTGAATTTTCAGCATCATTACTCCGGTCTTCAGTGTCACATGATCCTTCAGAAATCACTATAATATGATGATTTTATGATCAAGAAACATTTATGTTGAAAACAGTTCATATTTTTGAGGATTTTTTAAAAAATGCCTTTCCTGTCACTTTAGATAAATTCAATGCATCTTTGATTAATTAAAAAAAAATGTACTGACACAAAACTTCTAAAGGAATTTGTATCCGTGAGTGGAGCTTCCCAACACAACACCACCGGAACAGAAACCAAACGATCAATAATGTCATGTTGCTTGTTAGAGCTTCATCACACAGTCCTGAGACACACAGCTGACAAGCTCTACTCTCAAACACACATACACACACGCTCACTAGCCGATCACAGATCTGCTGCAGTTCTGTGGACATCCAGCAGGGGTCAGTGTGAGCCAACGAGACTAACACACTTCCCAATGTCATCATGCAACATTAATGCAGAAATCCCATCCAGATTGATTTATAAGGTCAGGGATTATAATGACCCAGTCGTGGCATTTGTCCGGTTCACCAGCGTCTGGTATTGTGATGATACTGAGTCACAGTCAAAAGAGCTTTCCTGATTAATCGCATTATTCGTAAGGAGTCGCATATGAATTATGGGTTCTTGAGGAGGGAATATTCATGCTGTACGAGCTCATAACCCAGAGAACGGCTCTTTGACGTCTGTAGCTGCGTCATTAGCCCCCTGTGTGTGTGTGTGTGTGTGTGTGTGTGTGTGTGTGTGTGTGTGTGTGTGTGTGTGTGTGTGTGTGTGTCTTGCTAAGCTTCAGCACACAGGCAGGGGGTCCTGCTGTGCAACTTTATGAATTATAGCGAGACTGTAAAATTGCAAGATGCACCAATATGCAACAAAAAAATCATACACTGAAAAAAATTTAGAACTTAATTTGAAACGATTTACATGCAGAAATACAAAACAAACAAACAGCTAGTAACACATTGACTTAAACATGAGATTTTTAATTAGTAAAACTGAAATAGTATCTTTTTTAAAAAATATATTACAAATAATCTTTTTGACACATGCACACCATGTGAAAAACGGGATAATCTGCACTGGAAAAAAAATATTTCTATTTTTCGGTGTCCTCGGGGAATAGGAATAGTGTTTCTGTCTTGTTTTCCAGCACGGATATGTAATCATTCTTAAATCAAGATACATTTACTGGAGAAGAACAATGACTGAAGTAAATGTAGGCTATGCTTAAATTAAGATCAAATATTTGCCAATGGGGTCAGAAAAATGTACTTGGAAAACATTGACCTCTTTGGCAGATATTTGTTATTTTAAGCAAAAACTGGCTTGATTTTGATCAATTTTCAGTGAACAAGACTTCATATCTTCACTCATTTTGCTTCTTCAGTGAATGTATCTTGATTTAAGAATGTTTAGATATTTGTACTGATTCATAATCAGAATCAGTTCTTTATCAATCACATATCATCAAATCTGCCTTTCCCGCCATACAGTTTATTTAACTAAACGGCTTACACGTCTAATTAAAAAATCATGGCTATGACATCACAACCGTGAGCTCATTAACATATGCCCTCCCTTCAGCAGCTTGGCTCCTCCCAGTGAATTACACCTACACAGAGTTGAGCCAATCACATCAGAGCTCATTTAAATACTAAAGTCTTAAAGGGCTAATTTACTCAAAAAAGGATGTCATCATCCATTCTCAAAATAACTTATTTTATGTTCCACACAAGCAAGAAGGTCATAAAAGTTTGGAATAACATGAGTAAAGGTTGACAATCTTAATTTAAATTTTTCCCTTTAAAGGTGCAGTGTGTGATTTTTAGTGGCATCTTGTGGTGAGGTTACGAACTGCAACGAACAAAAGAAATGATGGCCGACAGGAAGTGATGTCATTGTCTGAGACAGCAGAGAGTAGCCAGTTCAGCAATGAGGTTTCTTTACAAGGATAAATTAAGAAATTATGTTTACTTAATTATTGAGTAAATCTATGTTATTGCAAATATGATTGTTACTTGTCCATCATTGTGTCAGTGTTTTATTCGCTGAACTAAGCTTGCTTCCGTGCACGAAGAGCAACATAGTAACGAAACGCGTTTGTCCGTTTAGGGCCACCGTAGAAACATGACGACACAATATGTCGACCTCCATAGAAGGGGGCGGCCGCGGTTATGGAGATATAAATGTCTCATTATAAGGTAATAAAAACATAACGGTTCATTATGCAAAGTCTTTATACACCACTGAAAACATAGTTATGGATCTTATATTGCATTTCTGTCAATAGATCCTCAGAAATATTACCCAATGCACCTTTAAAGGTACAAATATTTACATTTACAGATGCTTTTAGCCAAAGTGGCATTACATTACATTCATGATGTAGATGTTATCAGATGCATTCCCTGAGGATTGAACCAAAAAAAAGGAACTCACTATGAAATGTATTTGGTGCGACACACAATGTGTGAAAGTGAATGAGATCTGACATGGGAAAAGAGAAGCAAATAACGACAAAAAGCCTGCCAAATTACTTCAGAAATCAGGATTTTTTTAGTCATTTCTGGAGCTTGATAACCCCAGTCCCCATCATTATGTTAGTATGGTTAACTATAATAACCCTGATCTCCATCCACTATCATCGCATGGAAAAGAGCAGTGTGAACATTCTACTAAATATCTCCTTTTTACATGCGTGTTCGATGTTAATTCAAAAGCTCAGAGAAATAGTCATGCATTATATAAAATACTCGTGTTTCTGCTACAAAAAAAACCTTGACAGACATTATAATTAACTCAGGGAGAAAAAAATGATAAAAAGTCCTGACCCTTTTAACACTGTTCATGCGTGTGAAGAAGAGTGACGTCATACTGAATCCTCAATGAAAATGAGGCGGTCAGGAGGAGTACGAACAGAGAGAGATGAAATACTTTCTCTTCATCCCCGATATAACCTTCCCTGCTATTCCTTATTCTCTCTGACTCCAGAGACTCATAAAGCCGGTGAACGCAGGATCACTTCAGCACGAGCCTCCAAACACTCTTTGAGGAGGATTAGCCCATGGATCTCCTTCTTCAATGGCAATCCAGTGACAACAGTGAGGAAAACACCAGACCCGACCCACGTTTGCATCGACTTCACACACAGAACATGCTGTAACTGACTACATTTCAACAAAACCATTCCACAAATAAACACCAGCACCGCAGGCTTCGTAAAATTTGTAAAATTAGACAATTTCAATTTCTTTAATTGTTTATTTAATTTGTATCTTATATTGTATTTGTCCAACTAAAGTTAAAATTTTTACACATATTTTGATCTTTTATTACCTTGTGAGGTTACATTTTAAAATATGTAAATTAGTTTGTCTGTGCTGCTCAGTGACTTGCAAAATACCTTTAAAATCCAACATGAACAATAATTGTGATAAGATTGTGAATCGTGATCCGTGATTCAGCAGGGTATTTGTATAATAATAAAGTTCATTATTATAATTAGAGATGCATGAAAATATCGGTATCGGACAATATATGTTCATTTTTAATGTTATCATTATCGGCCCAATAAGAAAATGTGGCCGATATATTAAAGCCGATAAATAATGGATTATTTCCTTCAGCTGAGACTCTTCAGATGCGACTGCTCAACATGATGGTTGGTCTTGAATTGCATGAAATATGATTGAAATCATTTCAAAAAAGGAAAATACAGTAAAGTGCAACAAGTGTGTCATATCGGCTACATAAATTATTATATTATTAATTGTGTGTTTGGGTTATGTATTTTAATGGTGAGACTTTTGTTTTGTAATCAAAAATGATATAAAAAATTTGGATTTAGATGTATATATCGGCCAATATATCGGTTATCGGCTTTCAAATATACAAAGAATTCAAGGTTATCGTATCGGCCAAAGTTTTCATATCAGTGCATGCATAATTATAATAATAATGAATATACATCAGACCTGAGCTCATCACTGACCTGATGTGGGACGAGACCCAGAGATGTTGGCGGCTCATTCATCCGGTCGTCACTGCTACTGGCCACTGCGTAACCTCTGGCAGAAAACACAGATCTATGCTTAGAGACTTTACGTTTGTGTGTGTGTGTGTGTGTGTGTGTGTGTGTGTGTGTGTGTGTGTGTGTGTGTGTGTGTGTGTGTGTGTGTGTGTGTGTGTGTGTGTGTGTGTGTGTGTGTGTGTGTGTGTGTACCTACTTAACTATATTTTGAGGACAAATTTGTTCCCAGAAGTGACCAAAACTTGACAAAATCTCCAAAAACCTCCTTTAATTAAAGTTTTTTTTAAAATGCAGAATGTTTTGAGTGATGGGTAGGTTTAGGGGAGTTTGTGCGTGCGTGTGTGTGTGTGTGTGTGTGTGTGTGTGTGTACTTGTCTACCTATCTAAGAGTGGACCTTGATGAGTTATGGTCAAATCATTCAATAATTTATACCACAGTCTTAAATGATATCTTAAAAGAGTTTATTTGACGTATTTTTAGCTCTGTCTCTCTGACTTTCTCACTGCACCCAAACCTTGAAGTTGATTTATATCTTTTTCAAAAAATAAAGTGGTATTGTGTCTGCTATTTCATAAAGATACCATACATTGTTTTTGTTATTAACATCAGGTAACCATTTAATGAGTGAATTTTTCAATTTTCGGTGAAATATCCCTCAAGCTTGAAATGTTTAGTGTGATGTGGGGAACATGTGATCATTCTGTGTCTTCGGTCCCTCATTATGACGGTGTGGACGACACTAGAGAGACAGTGATCTACATGTGTTTGTGTAAATGTGTTTATCACTAATTCTGAGTGGTAAATAAGCCAACATTTACAGCTGCTATTACAGTTTTGTTTTTGTTTTTATTTTTACAGTCGCTAGGACACATTTCTCAATACTTTGGCAATTTTTTCAAAACTCTTCGCTCAGTTCTCATAACCAACCTTAAGCTTCACTGCAGTTCATTTCACATTCAAAACTATCAAAACACCTCATGTCTCAAATCAACTCATTCTTCCAGAACACTAGTAAAGGTTTCACCCAACAAACACACTTTGTCACGCATAAAATAAAAAAACACATATAACAGGAGCATTATAACATATCTCTGGTGTTTTCTGGTGTTCAGAATTCACAGCAGTTTATGTTACATGATCAATGTTTACATTACAGTACACATTTCCCCCAAGTTTCCTCTGTTGTATAGATAATGATGAAACTGAAAGATGAATACTTGTGTAGCTGAACAATAGTTCATTTTTTGTTAACCTTATACCATACGTATTGAAGTATTGCAATAATATGGTATCGTGAGTTCAGTATCGTGATATGTATCGAATCGTGACATGAGGATATCGTTACAGTTCTACTGATGGCGCATCTATAATGTGGTTCGTTGAAAATAACAACGTGTAAAACATACACTATCGATGTATGCACACGCTGGATCCCCAATAATAGCATTTACACCGTCATAAGCTGTGTGTTGTTAGCGCGCGAGCGCAGGCGAGAGCTGAACTGCACACACTGCTATCGGTGTTTAAACTAAACTCATTTAAGCGTCGCCAATTAAAACATTGAAGAGCAAGACGCCAAAGAGAACTTGCGTGTGCTGTGAAAAGATTTGTGTGTGTGTGTGTGTGGTCGCACTCATCCGAAGCACACACACGTCTCAAACAGTGCGCAAATATTGAGTCCTTTTTCAAGTCTAATGCTTGAATGGACAAAATCACACAAAAATGATGTCAACCTGTCCGTATCCTAGCAGACGGTCTGTTATCCCTAAAGTAAACTTATACAGTCGGGAAAGACAACGCATGTGCAACAGAATGTGCAATTCTTTTAAAAAAAAAATTCACATTTTATTAATGAAAACAAAGCGTAGTGCACTTTGTAGCACTACACTTGCAGCGGAGAGTGAGGGAGGAGCTGAGCGGTAAGTATGTGGGTGAAGTGCAAAATAACGAACACCTGTGTCTGATTGCAGTAATTGGCGTTGGGAGTCCGCATAAAAGCTGGCTGCTGTGTGTGTGTGTGTGTGTGTGTGTGTGTGTGTGTGTGTGTGTGTGTGTGTGTGTGTGTGTGTGTGTGTGTGTGTGTGTGTGTGTGTGTGTGTGTGTGTGTGTGTGTGTGTGTGTGTGTGTGTGTGTGTGTGTGTGTGAGAGAGAGAGAGAGATGCTGAGAAATGCTGAGAAATGCTGAGAGAGAGAGAGAGAGAGAGAGAGAGAGAGAGAGAGAGAGAGAGAGAGAGAGAGAGAGAGAAGGACCGGGGACTCGTATCTACACTCGCGACCTGCTGGCTGACAAATGGACTGAGTTTTCTACAACGGAGAGAGTTTTATGAATGGAATGAGTTTGCACATCGGGAAGAGTTTGATAAAAGTGGACTGAGAGCTGAACCAGCAGGAAAGAGTGTCTTTGAACTGTGCTGTAGTATTACTACGGTGAAGGCGCATGTGGCGCACCTTTTTCGTTATTTTGTTTTCATTTTTAATTGAGTATACAAGTCCCCGTTACGCCGACCCTTGTCTTCTTTCATCCCTACACTGAACCTTCATTACACATAGCTTTTTAAAAGCGCTCTCCAAAGTGGATACATTTAAAAATGCCGTTTTCACGTTGTAGTCTCAACTGTCAAAACGATGACGTAAGTTTAGTCATCTGACGCATATTGTACCAATGGATATTCATGTTTATAGCGGTATTGTGCCAGTTATCTGCTATTCACTCTCACACTGTTGCTCAAATATGTTACTTCACACACTCTTCATATCACAGTCCTGCAAAGATGAAGAAGACTTCCATCATGTGTAACTAAACCTCTACAGATGAGAATGCTGCAGTCCGTCTTGCCTTCAACGAGCCCATGTCACTCCTCTCATCATCTCTCTGCACTGGCTACCACTCGCTGCCCGCATCAAGTTCAAGGCATTGACGCTTGCTTTCAGATCGAGCACAGGCTCAGCTCCCTCCTACTTTCACTCGCTCCTACGGGTCTACACCCCTACCAGAAGCCTACGATCGGTCAATGAGCGATCTTCTTCTCCTTTAAATCCTCCCTTGTCTGGCTTATGCTACTCTGAGCACTGCCTGAACTTTGTATTTTGAGCACTTCTTGCGTTGTTTTTGCCTCTTCACGATGACTTGACTTGTCTTTAGTCCTCAGTTGTAAGTGTCTTTGGATAAAGGCGTCTGCTAAATGACACATCTGCTGTCCTGCGCTGAAACATGAGCAGTTTTACACCAAACATATAATGGTGAGTGAGAGCGACCTGGACCATCAGTGAATGCTGAGAGATTCTGCTAAATAAAATGATCCTGTCAGAAGAATTACACGCTAACTTTATTATTTATTTTTCCGTCTGTATCATCTCAGTGAGATTTTGCCAAGGGTTTACGCATGTGCAGTAAAGGTGAATTTAGCGTTTTCACGCTTAAAAAAATGATTAATACTCTCTGACTTTAATGTGGTTTCTGCA
Source organism: Siphateles boraxobius (assembly GCF_051911475.1). Classification (NCBI taxonomy): domain Eukaryota; kingdom Metazoa; phylum Chordata; class Actinopteri; order Cypriniformes; family Leuciscidae; genus Siphateles; species Siphateles boraxobius. The sequence goes on along the minus strand of NW_027509141.1, from coordinate 5,616,800 downwards.
GTGGAAGTGTTCTCCTGTAAGTTTGGCAGCTGAAAGCAGAAGTGGATCTGAAGGCTTTTATCCCGGCTCTATAAGAGCGTAATGCATCTGAAGAGAGACTGACTGGATGCCGGCACTATCTAGGGCACTGAGAGGAATGGCCCCTGCTTTTTCAAGTCTTGAATAGTAAACATGAATGAAAGCTTTCTATACCCTCTCATTCATCTGGAAATACATAAAAAGCAATATACAGGCTTTTTCTGCATCACAGCGTAATTGCTATAAGTGCTGTTCCATTTTTTTTTTGTAGGGCTGGAAATGAAGCTAAAGTCCTATTCGGATGAAGATGGTTTTCTAAACAATGGTGGGTTACAATTTTATGTTCACAATTCATGTGCCTATCTAGTCAAGTATCTTACTCTTACACTGAAACTGATATTAAAATGGCCAGCCTTCGCAATTTTGCTCTATTTATTGATTGTATATGTTATTTTTTTATCGGATACCATCCATATTGAAATTAAATGAAATCATGCCGAAGATTGGTGCATAAACGGTTGCTCAAGTAGGTCACATTTCCCAAACACACTCGAAGTTTTAGACCAATCACAACACACTGCTCCAGCCAACCAATCAGAGGACAGTGTGCTTTTCAGAAGGAGGGGCTTCATAGAGACAGGAAGTAAACAGAGCGTTACTGACAGACTGGGAAGAGTGGAGCCGCAACAATGGAGAATATGAGGAAAATAATCAACATTCAAGCAGGAAAACCTGTGGAAGCTTGTTTCCGCCACAGAATAAAACATTTTAATAGATAATTGCAACTTTTTATCTCACAATTGCGAGGATACATCTCACAATTCTTAATTTCACAGAATTGCGAGGTATAAAATCAGAATTGCGTGATATAAAGTCAAAAAATTGCAGAAAAAGTCAGAAAAACTCGCAATTCTGACTTTTTTTCTCATAATTAAGTCTTTATATCGACTAACATCTCCCAATTGGATGTTATAAGTTCTGACATGTTTTCTCAGAATTGTGAGATATAAACTCTACAGATATAAACTTTATAACACGCAATTATGACTTTATATCTCCCAATTGCTAGCCTGGGAAAACCCAGACCACTTCCGGCAAATTTAGATTTGCTCTGCAAGTAGGTCTGGCAAAGAGCTCATTGAAGTCCATTTCCAATCTGTCGAAATCGCGGCACCAATCAGAAACGTTGGGGCGGGCTTTACACGATGACGACAGCACAGCGACGGTGAAGCAGAATTCTTACATTTACAAAGAAGGATGCCGCTGTGGAACTATGTCTGACGGTTATAGTTGAACACCGTCATTAGAACTCTATAACCGCCAAAACCATGTTATTAAAATATTTTTTTTCACAAACATTTATCATAGAGAATGTTTAAATACTAATATCAGCTTACGAGGGAAACGGAGGCGGAGTTAGTGGTGCTTCGGAGGCTGCTACTGCTGGAGATGATTCGGGAGAGGTCTGTGCCGCTTTACCGATCAGAGCGCGCGCTGACACGGAGTAAAGCCTTGTTTATACTCGACGCGTCCGCACGAGCGCGAAGGTGCGCGGGGCATAAATCATGCGTTCGGTGCGCAAGACCGGCACGACCCCATTTCGCTTGCCTGTGTGTACGGGTATTTTGTAACAGCGAGGGCGGCGCCGCATCCGAGGATGAACGACTTCTGCCCGAGCCGTTCGTCTCACACCACCGGCACCCAGTTTGTGCGTCTAAATTGCAAAGTTTTTTTTGTTAAGGTTTTGTTTACTGTGTGTGATTTATTTAATGGAAAGCACATTCACTTCCAGTTGTCTTGCTGTTAATTTTAAATAAACGTTGAGCAAGTAGCTGATCAGTGTCTGCTCGTTTATTCAAACTAAGTTGTTCTATAGACCTTATGTAGCCTCGCCCCTTTTCAGCGTTGCGCTCGTTGTCTTTTGACTTCCGGTCTGTATTTTCACAGCGATCTTGCATAGGTATGAATGAACTGCTCGTAAAAAATTCCCGGTCGACATTTGTTAAGACATCTGCTTTACAATGCTTATGATAAACATTACAATGCTCATGATAACTTTTGTTAACTCTACAATAAGTAAATCCACTTCACCAGCTAATTACTCCTGGACAGCGATGCCATAGAAATATACAGAGCGACCGCAAAAACGGAAGTTCAAAGACAATATTCTAAAGATGACGGCGCCAACGTTTCTCTGGTGCATAAGGTCTATAACAGACGAACGTCGCTCTGCATACGTCATCTTCATCGCTCTGATTGGTTTTAGGTCTATCCAATTGCTCCAAGAGGCATTTGAGCTACGTCCGTTGGTGACGCCCCTTTGGAAATGATTTGTCTATGAAGCTTTGCCAGACCCTAACTCAGTTACAACTGAGAATGTTCTGGTTTTAACCAGGCTACCCAATTGCATGTTATAAAGTCAGAATTGCAAGTTTATTTCTCGAGTTTATATCTTAGAATTCGGACTTTTAACACATAATTGCGACTTTATATCACGCAATTCTGAGATAAAAAGTCAGAATTGTGAAAAAAAAAAGGCAAAATTACCTTTTTAAAATTTTATTCTGTGGTGGAAACAAGCTTCCATAAAAACCTGCTCTAGTAGAGCCCAAAAACAACATCAAGACTATGTAAAAGGGCATATTAAGGCCTCTTTAATTACGTTCATCATACAGGTGTTTCGAATCTACTTCTTGGTGGAGTTCCCAGTGTGTTTCACAGTACACACAAAATTGGATAGAAAAATGACTAGCTGTAAAATTCATACATGTTAAAACAGTTTCAGTCTGGCATTCTTCGTGATTTTTCTACCATGCATCAGAAGACAGAATATAGACACACACACACACACACACACACACATATATATAGATGATGTACAGTAGTTGTAGTGAATGAATGGGACATACCCCTCTGGGTGCTGGAGAACAGACACCATCAGCTCCACAGCAAGAGCTCCAGCGATCATGGCCAGACCCGGCCGGCTCACTGTACACTGCTGGTCGAGAGTCCTGTCTCTGGTGGACTAATGAGAAGAGAAGAGTTTACTAATGAGGGGACAAGAGCTCACTTATGAGGGGAGAACATATACTAATGAGGGGAGAACAGTTCACTAAAGAGTGGAGAACAGTTCACTAATGAGGGGAGAACGTTCATTAATGAGGGGAGAACGTTCATTAATGAGGGGAGAACAGTTCACTAATGAGGGGAGAGGGGAGAACGTTCACTAATGAGTGGAGAACAGTTCACTAATGAGGGGGGAACAGTTCTCTAATGACTGGAGAACAGTTCACCAATGTGAGGAGACAAGCTCACTAATGAGGGGAGACGAGCTCACTAATGAGGGGAGACGAGCTCACTAATGAGGGGAGAACAGTTCTCTAATGACTGGAGAACAGTTCACTAGCAGGGTTAAACAACAGCCGAAACCACAAATCATGGAAACCAAACCTATTCATTATGGGCTTCTGCACCGGGTAGTTCTAGGAACGAGCCACCAGGGACTTTTATTTTGACGGAGCTGAGAACGCCAGAGCCACACAGTGCTCGCGTTCTCCGTGTTCATTAGTTTACGAACTGTCTAACAGTCCTGTCTAATACGTCATTAGATAAAACTGTTTGTCATTGAAAGTAGACAGTAATGAATGTCCAGTGTTGCTGAGCAGAAATACAAAATCATGTTTCTCTCGGTCTCCTCAAAGTTACGTTGGACTTTCTCCTCAGCGTAAAGGTTAAGAGCTCCATCTATCACTGTTTTACATGTTTATAGAGTTAGTTTCTGGAGTAAATATATAGGCTATAATCTGTGTGTTTACAGTGCTTTTTTTAATAATGTCGGGTGCTGGTGTTTCGCGTGCGTTCAGCCAATCAGTGAACACTAATGTCACTGTAGTTCCTATAGTGCTGGTTTAGACGACTCTGAAGGAGGAGTAAATTAGTTAATATAAAAGGAGTTCCTAGAACTAAAATCGTACTCCCGCCAATTGGTAACTACGAAAAGGTTCCTCCGGTGCAAAAGCAATCAAAAAAATTTTAATCATATTTTGCTTCAGGACAGGTTATGATTTCCAGCTAAGAGTGTCCATTCAATTCAAGGCACTTTAGCATATGATTGACTGGACAAGAATTATATTAAACTCTAGCTCAAACCTAATTTCACTACAGATATGAAAGTAGTTGATTAAAACTCACGTCTCCAGGGGCGACCACATCATTACAGAAGTAGCAGCCGAGACGGTGTCCGGGAATGTTGGAGAACAGAGACGCTCCTGAGAATTAATACAAGTCATGCTTACAGCAGAATAACAAGAAAACACATTAGAATCTCAGAATACAGCATCCATATACAAGTTGACCAATGAAATTCTATGAATCTTGATCAATAAATGCTGTGAACCAATCCTGCGAATTAATAGATTTGAACATCATGTGTATCATATTGCATTAGTGTACGCACATCTACAAAAGCAAAATAAATGTTTGAATTTTTTCTCATTAGATGACAGTTTTGCATTTGAATTATATTTTATTTAGGGATGCACAATATATCGGCCACCATATCTGTATCGGCCGATATGTGTTCACTTTTAATGTTATCGTTATCAGCCCAATAATAATGGATTATTTCCTTCAGCTGCGACTCTTCAGATGTGACTGTTCATCATGATGGTTTTAATTGCTTGAAATATGATTGGAATCACTTCAAAAAAGGAAAATACAGTAAAGTGCAACAAGTCTGTTATATCGGCTACATGAAATTATATTGAGAATATCATTGTAATTGTGTGTTTGGGACATGGATTTTAATGGTGAGACTTTTGTGTTTGTAATCAGGCTCTCAAAAATAATATAAAATTTTGGATTTAGATTTATCGGCCAATATATCAGTTATCAGCTTTCAAATATGAAGAAGTATCGGTTATCGGTTCGGCCGATAAATATGTAAATATCATATTGGCACATCCCTAATTTTATTTATAGAAGAAATGTTCATTTTCAATCAACATTGCAGGATTGGATCTGTTTGCAGGCCTTCATCACAAGACAGACACAATCAAATAACAGTGTTTTACTATGACAGTTGTAATAAAACACTTTGGTTACACTTTATTTGAAGGTATCGTTGTTACAGTATAATTATACTTTTAAGTACTGAGTAATATTATTTAACAACACATACTACAGGGTTTGGTATAGGGTTTGGTTTAGGGTTAGTTGCATGTAATTATGCATAATTTACTGTTATTACTATGGTAAGTAAATGTAACGAAACATGGTCACTGTAAAGTATAATTTGAGTGTTACCAATGCATTTTACCAGTTGTGTCTGAACATTAAAATGTAACTAGAAATAACTATATAATAAGTTTAGATGCATTTTTAATAGGGATGCACCAATATGAAATTTTTGTCCGACACATGTAACCGATAATTCTTTATATTTGAAAGCCGATAACCGATATATTGGCTGATAAATCTGAATCCAAATTTTTATATCATTTTTGAGAGCCTGATTAAAAAAACAAAAGTCTCACCATTAAAATCCATGTCCCAAACACACAATTATAATGATGTTCTCATTATTATTTTATGAAGCCGATATGACAGACTTGTCACTTTACTATATTTTCCTTTTTTGAAATGATTTCAATCATATTTCAAGCAGTGCAAAACCATCATGTTGAACAGTCACATCTGAAGGAAATATTGCATTATTTATCAGCTTTAATATATCAGCCAGATTTTCTTATCGAGCCGATAACGATAACATTAAAAATAAGCATATATATCGTCCAATACCGATACGTTGGCCGATTTATTGTGCATCCCTACTTTTTAACATGTATAACATAAGCCTGCTACAAAACGGAGCTACAAATATCAGTATGTTTCATTTATTATCTCTAAAAATAAAGTTCTTGGTATGAACAAACATACTCAACATTTTGCAGATTTCTTTTGAGTAGGTATTACATAAGAAAAAGATTGTAGACTCTATACAATGTGATAAATGCACCTAATTAGTGGCCTGCGGTATCTAACTGAACCGAACCATTAATAAAAATGGCTGTAAAATGATTATGTAAATGTTAAAAACCTAAAGGTAATTAGGGTTTTTCCATTAATGCCATGGATATCATGATGCCGATTCAGGTTGAAGTAGCGTTTTCATGATTCATGAGTCACACCTGCAGAAAACACGTTTCACACACACTCACTGACATGAGCAACAGACACTGAGTCACGACTCACGAGCCGTTCACACAGATGTACTCCTGCGTTCGAGATCGACAGAGTGAGAAACAAAACAGAGGTCTTGGTTTTACAAGCTGTAACTTGACACAGTCTTATAAACACGGCTCTCATGCTGTGAGACACAGACACACACTCAGAGGCAACATAACACGTCTGTTCTGCAACTCCATGATATTCTCAGGTTTTTATTGACCACGTGCATCTCTGTCTTAATTTTGAATTTGAGGTTTACTAAAAATATAGCCCTATTCGGACAGTAATTTTTTCTCATGTGGACGTCTGTAAAAATGAATTAGCATGGCACCTCAGTGATAAAACTCATGCATTCGGATGGAGGAGCGAGTTTTGTGATCTTATGAACGCGGGAACTCGCTGCTCACGTGATCAGTCACATGATCGTCTGCTGTAAATAAAATGTCATATGCTTGGAATAATATGAACAAATTAGCTTTTCATTTAATAATAAGAAAATAATGTTCTATTTATCATTTAATTATTTAATTCTCATTTTGAGAAATAGGAAGCTAGACGTGCATCTATTCAAAATGGTTCATATTCTTGCATTTTAACTCAAAAGGATGTAATTTTAAAAATATGTACCAGTAAATTAGCAGAAACAAGTTAATGCAGCCTCTTATTGACATGAGGTAAAAATAAAGCTACATGGTTTGTATTTTTTATGTTGTGCATAATAGCCTACATATTTTATATTTTGCGGTCACACTAACGGCCCATTTCAAATGTTTACATGCTTTTTTCTGTTTCATCTTTTTGTTCGCTGAGGTGGAGCGCTGATGTAATATTGTTCTTGTAAATACTTTCCAGCATTTCAGTACTAAAAGTGTACATTTTTAAACTGCATGCAGATTACAGTAAAGCGCAACAGTTATCGTACGTACGGTGATCGGCAGTGATCAAAAAGGATTTAAACAGTGAATTTTGATGTGATCTTCTTGTAAACTCAGAGATGTGGATTCAGATCTTGGTATTTGTCAAAAAACAGTAGGTGATTCGGCCGGGGATTTTTACGCTGGTGATGGGAGAAAAACACTGACATTCTGGATTCAGACGGTAATAATATCACCGACTAACCCTGTAAATGTTGAAAATACCTTACGACCCCTTGAGAAACAAATACTGTCCAAATAGAGCTTAAGGCCACGTGTCCACCAAAGCGTTTTTAGCCAGGTGAAAACGCTAGGCGCTCTGCTGTAAACGCCTAGCTATGGGCGCTTGAAAGCATTTTGGCAGCGCAGCATTTTTTTTCATTAGAGACACTTTGCTTGTTATGATACGTAATATCCGCGAAAGTGTTACTAGTATCTCATTTCACACATATTTTGTTTCTGTGATGATTCTATATTAAAATGTTGATACAATGTAACGTATTTTCTCTGGCTCTTGTTTTAAATTATTTTGTTCCATTATTATGCTTGTCATCTGTTGACGTTTAACAAGCAGAATGTGGCGGTTGGTCGGTGTGATATTAGTCCCGCCCCTTCCTCCACTGTGATTGGACGGCTGGATAAAAAGTGACAGTGATGAGCGCTTGAACATTCTTCAACTCTCGGCGACCAGTAAAAAATGCCGGGCGCTCAGCGCTTCAGCGTGAAAAAAATGCTCAGCGCCTCATTACACTCATTACGTTTAAAAAAACGCGGCGCTCCCATTGAAAACAATTGGAAAAATACGCCAGTCGTGTGAAAAAACCCTTTGGTGGACACACGGCCTAAGACTAACAAAAATCATTTCTGTTGATTGAAATAAAGCTGTATAAATATTAGTTAAAAAATTTACATTCACCCCTGTGGTGAAAATTCAGCTTTTAATGTTGTTTATATGTCTATGTGGTGTTTTTAATATGCTATTAGACAAACCATGTGTAAATTCATAAGTCGACAGCATTGCTGAGTATTTTCTCCTTAAAGGGATAGTTCACCCAAAAATGTAAATTCTGTCAGTAATTACTCTCCCTCATGTTGTTCAAACCCGTAAGACCTTCGTTCATCTTCGGAACACGAATTAAGATATTTTTGATTAAATCTGAGAGCTGGATCACTCCTCCATAGGCTTCGAAGGGATTGAATGTTCAAACTTGCCGGCCTCGAAAAGTTATTAAAGACATCGTTAAAATAGTCCAAGTGACTACAGTGGCTCAATCTTAAGTTTATCAAACGACGAGAATACTTTTTGTGCGCAAAAAAACCCAAAAATAACGACTTTATTTCAACTATTCATTTCCTTCTCTGTGGGCCTCGAGTGAGTTCACTAGTTTAACAGCGTAAGCTTCTGTGTTGTACGTCACACGCATCACACACATGACCAGCGTCGGCCAATAGTGAGCCTACGTGCGACGTAGCTCTATGCATTCATACTAAGTTAACTGACTAGAGGCCCACAGAGAAGGAAATGAATAGTTGAAATAAAGTCGTTATTTTTGTTTGTTTTTCCGCACAAAAAGTATTCTCGCCGCTTGATAAACTTAAGACTGAGTCACTGTAGTCACGATGTCTTTAATAACTTTTTGGGAACAAGATTCAATCCCTTAGAAGCCTATGGAGGAGTGATCCAGCTCTCAGATTTAATCAAAAATATCTTAATTCGTGTTCCAAAGATGAACGAAGGTCTTACGGGGTTGAACAACATGAGGGAGAGTAAATACTGACAGAATTTACATTTTTGGGTGAACTATCCCTTTAAAACTGCAGTGAACCAAAGACAGTCTCAAAAACACGGGTTGAAATCGCTGGTGTTTCTGATGTCACAAACTACCTTGTAACCAATCAGATCAACGTGTGATCGTCAACGAGTGGATCTTTGAGCTGAGTGAGTGAGTGGAGGCGGGGCACATTTGCATATTCATAGAACCGCGTATATTAAATGAGGGTATATTTGTGGCGATAGACAACAATACATTATATGGGTCAAAATTATAGATTTTTCTTTTATGCCAAAAATCATTAGGATATTAAGTAAAGATCATGTTCCATCAAGATATTTTGTAAATTTCCAACCGTAAATATATAAAACATTTATCTCTGTGAGTGAATAGAGCACAATCGTGAACATAAATGGACAACTTTAAAGGTGATTTTCAAATAGTTGTATCTCGGCCAAATATTGTCCTATCATAACAAACCATACATCAATGGAAAGCTTGTTTATTCAGCTTTCAGATGACGTAACGCACCTGGAGTGACAGTGGATGCTGGCGTTGAGGAACACGAGGAGCTAGAAGAAGCAGACATGGGGCTCGACTCCTCAGACAGAGGCTCTTTGGGTTTCTTTAGGCCGTGTCTCATCACCACAAACGTGTCAAATCCCAGAGCAGCGTTAACTATCAACTGCAGAGACACACACACATTAAAAAAGCTTCACAGATTGAACATCATTAAAGTAAACCAAAGGTTTTAAGCAAATAAGCAAAAAAAATCCAAAACTCTGTTTAAATTTGTCTTTACTCTGGATTTGCTCTCAGACTTTTGGACCTAGCATCTGTACTATTATTTTTCATAATAACAGAAAAGGATTAATATAATTTTTCCTACACTACTATTCAAAAGTGTGAGGTTTGTAAAGTTTTATAACGTTTTGAAAGAAGTCTCTTACGCTCACCAAGACTGCATTATTTGATCAAAATGTGAATATATAGTAAAGTGTAATTTATTCCTGTGATCAAAGCTGAATTTTCAGCATCATTACTCCAGTCTTCAGTGTCACATGATCCTTCAAAAATCAGTATAATATGATGATTTGATGCTCAAGAAACATTTATGATTTTTATCAATGTTGAAAACAGTTTCATATTTTTTGTGGAAACCATCATACATTTTATTTTTCAGAATTCTTTGATGAATAGAACGTTCAAAAGAACAACATTTATTTGCTAAAAGAATCTTTAGAACATCATAAACATACCCATTAGATGGTCAATATATTTTAAATTAAGAGGAATCTCTATTGCATGACAGGTTTTTTGTTTTTCATTTAGGAAAATTACATCTGTATAGCCAGAATGGTTATATTTTGCACTGAATCATATGAATGCATTAACCAGTATGCATTCAGATTTATGCATGCAAACCTAAACTCAAAGCCATAATTCCTTTATATTTAACGTATGTGCTGTGTGAATATTGTACTGTGAAGTGTTGCAAATGTAGAAGCATCCTATTTAAGGTTAAGTGTTCTTAAATCAGATATAAAGGCAAACCCTGTGTAACACTTATCAACAACTGTGGCAATAACATACTATATTTAAAAAGGCAGGCAGGAATGGGAGGAGAAAATAAATAAATAAATAAATAAATAAATAAATAAAAGATAAAAGACTGGAGAGGGGAAGCTACCTTTCTCTGGCTCGCAGCGATGACTGTGGGAAGCCATCGGCTCTCGCGAGTGTCCATCAACAGAAAGACCACGTCGTGCTCAGAGATAAGCTTCTCCAGCTGCTCCACATCATGCCGAGCTTGAGCCGTCGTCAGCTCGGAGAAGTTCACGGGATGGCCTGGCATCGGGATGCTCATGTTGTGGCCCTCTGCGTTCTGAACGGGATGAATTATATAGTAGTAAACATCTGAAGTGGATCAAATAAGGTTAATTGGTTAAGAACTAATGATGAACTGCACTTATACAGCATTTATTCATCTTTGTTAATGTAAATTTCAACATTTACAAATACTTTATTAAAATCTTGTTAACATTAGTTAATGCACTATGAACTAACATGAACAAACTATAAACAGCTGGATTTTTATTAACAAAGGTGAATAAATACAGTAACAAATGTATTGCTCATTGTTAGTTCATGTTAGTTAATATATTAACTTATATTAACTAATGAACCTTTTTGTAAAGTGTTACCAAAACTTTCATCAAAGTTATACATGAATTTTGAACAATACCGGTTCTTGTCTTAGGACAACTTTAATCAACTTTTTTGACCCACTTCACGTGTTGACTACTCATTCATGACACATGACATGCAAAATGCTTAGTCAATAAAAAGCAAAAATTTTAGGTGCAATGCACTAAGTAAAAATTATTTGCAAGAGATTTTTTCCACTCACTATCAATAAAAATGATAGCAAGAGAAATTTTTGGTGCATCCATTCTGAAGTATCTACAGAGCAAATGGTCAGGCTGTTTACAGATTTCTGCAGTTCAGAAGGTTAGAAAATAAACAATCATCTGCATAGCTCTGAAAGTATATCCCATGCTTCCTGATTACATTACCTGAACCATAGGCAATGTAAACAGCAGAGGTCCTAAAACTGAGCCCTGTGGGACTCCACAAAAACGCACATTTTCCTCAAAACAAACCAACAAAAAAATTATAGATAAACTTGGATTTTAGTTATTTGTGTTGTACTAACCAGCTTTGAGAGGCAATGAATGAGAATACAATCCTGCATTGTATCAAAGGCTGCACTGATATCATGCAAATCTATACATATTGTGTTTATCGTTTATCGGCACACAAAAGTCAGTTTCTGATTGTTCACACTTCAATCAAGTGCCGTTTCTGTACCGTAGTAAGTATGAAAAAGTGAATTTCTTGTGTAGATTATCATCAAACAGATTAATTTAATTTGCCAAAGAAAGCTTAATTTATATATATATATATATATATATATATATATATATATATATATATATATATATATATATATACACTGCCATTTTCTATGTGAATATATAGTAAAGTGTAATTTATTCCTGTGATCAAAGCTGAATTTTCAGCATCATTACTCCAGTCTTCAGTGTCACATGATCCTTCAGAAATCACTATAATATGTTGATTTGATGCTCAAGAAACATTTATGATTATTATCAATGTTGAAAACAGTTGTGTGCATTTTATTTCAGGATGCTTTGTTGAATAGAAAGTTCAAAAGAACAGTATTTATCTGAAATAGAATCTAAATTCTAATAATATTTCACAATAGCACTGTTTTTTTGTATTTTTAATCAAATAAATGCAGCCTTGGTGAGCAGAAGAGACTTTCCCCCAAACTTTTGAACGGCAATGTGTACATATAAAGTTAGAATTCTATATATATAAGGTTTGTTATAGTTTAAGGGATTTAATAAGAGTTTGTGAGCTTTATTTTTTTCATACATAATCAGAATCTGAATTCAAACTGGTATAGTGAGAGTAAGACTTTAATATTAAAGGAGGAATAAAAAAGAAAAATCAAGAGGTGTTTTGCTACAGTAAATCAGACATGCATGAAATCTAAGAAAGTACTGGAAATCCAGCATCATTTCAGGATGTCAGAGAGAGAGAGAGAGAGAGAGAGAGAGAGAGAGAGAGAGAGAGAGAGAGAGAAGGGGGGGGGGGGGGGGGGACGTAATTACTGGGTGTGTATCCGGTTGGTTTAATGGGCCCGACACACACAGGGGTTCTGTGAAGGTGAATGTGTGGCATAATTAGCAGATCGATACAGGATGAGAAGATGAATTAATGATGAGAACTGAGTAAACACACACACAGGTGATTTTATCACGGAGGACGGACGGGCAGCTGCAGACACACACAAACGCACTCTTACACACACACACACACACACACGCACACACACACACACACGAGAGAGAAGTGACACGAGAGAAGAGCAGAGATCATTAAACCTGAAATTACTGAAACTCACTCACACTCTCTCACTCACACCCTTGCACACACACAAACACCAATACACACACACACATAGAAAAGCAAAGATTATTTAGCCAGGTGTACTGAATATGTCAGGGCCCGTGAATAAGGGCCTGTCACACACACACACACACACTCTCACCCTTACACACACACTTTCACACTCTCTCACACACACTCACAAACAAAGACAGAAAAGCAAAGATTATTTAGCCAGATGCACTGAAACATGCCTTAATAAGGTCTGCCCGTTCACACACAAACACACACAAGCACACACACACACAAGCACACAGCTCAACTGATCAGATGGTGCGTGTCTTACATAAGGATATCACTCTCGCTCTTGTTTTAGCACCTCCGTTCTTTGCACTCGGGAAAAATAACATTTGGAGAAAATGAAGAAACTGGCAGGAAAGAGACTTTTGTAACGAGGCCCTTCTGAGGTGCGATCAGATAACAACTTGACCAACACAAGTGTGTGTGTGAGGGTGATTTCTGCATCCATTTCATCAGTTTGACAGAAACTAAAGCTAGTGACGATACAGTGACCCTTCAAACCTGATGTAGAAATGAAGGTGAAGACATCGAAGTTTACAACAAATAATCAGTGAAATCAGTGAGGTAAAAACTATGCATTTCATTATATAGCCATTAGCCGTTTAATAATTTAGCCACTATTCAGCCATTGTGCAGGATTAGGCTAGTATTAATTCAGGAAAAAACATTAATTTCTATGAAAAACCACAACCACAGATTTTTCTTCTGCTCTAAAACTGTTCAACTCTCATACTAATAGAAATTTGGTGTGACATTTATTTAATCTTGTCAATCACAGCTACAGTACCTCTATTTACTATTATGTATGAAAGTCGTAATCCTAATTTGATGTTTTTAACACCGTCGCCCTGTGGTGAAAATCAAGTTTTTAATGTTGTTTATATGTCTATGTGGTGTTTTTAATAGGCTTTAAGACAAAGCATGTGTAAATTCATAAGTCGACAGCATTGCTGAGTATTTTCTCCTTAAAACTGCAGTGAACCAAAGACAGTCTCAAAAACACAGTTTGAAATCGCTGGTGTTTCTGACGTCACAAACTACCTTGTAACCAATCAGATCAACGTGTGATCGTCAACGAGTGGATCTCTGTGTGAGTGAGTGGAGGCGGGGCTCATTTGCATATTCATAGAACCACGCATACTAAATGAGGCAAGGATGTCGAGTTACATTCAAGATATTTTAAGGCACGAAGAAATTTTTTTCAAGGATTTTGGTGATCAAAGATGAGTTTTAAGGGATACAATTATTGACTATAGGGGGACTTTAACCTTTATCACACTTAAGGATTAAATGTGAACTGCTATTCTTTTAATATCATCTTCATGTTTGGACTATCAGTCAACAAATCCTTGATTAACAATGTTCATGTTTGCAGGAGGTGTAGCTTTAATTGAGTGGAATGATAATTAATAAAAACAACACTCAAGTGATTTCACATTCATTTAGTTTCAGACATGATTAAAAGTGATGATGTCTGAGTTGTTTTCCAAAAGACTCATTAATGCAGATTCATCCTCTCACACGACTTTTTGCTGATATCATCTGCAGCGTTTCACTTTCACATCCACACACTTGTTTATGCATTTACAAAATAGTGTCTTTTCCCGTTCAGCCTATATATCACGTTAATACATTTCAAAATGCTGTCCTATGCATTGCAAAGAGGCCGTATTGTGCCCTTTTACAGTTGTGACGTTGTTTCAGGCTCTACTAGAGCAGGTTTTCCTGCTTGAATGTTGATTATTTTCCCCATATTCTCCATTGTTGCGGCTCCTCTCTTCCCAGTCTCTCAGTAACGCTCTGTTTACTTCCTGTCTCTATGAAGCCCCTCCTTCTGAAAAGCACACTGTGCTCTGATTGGTTGGCTGGAGCAGTGTGTTGTGATTGGTCGAGCGCTTTGAGTGTGTTTGGGAAATGTCCCGCCCCTTACCATAACCGCCAGTTTAACACACTACTAACCAACTCAACCAGGCCCCACCCTTTATTCTGCGTTTGCCTTTGCCGGGAATTTTAGTGATCATAAAAAAACCAACTAAAAATGTAATCGTCAAAATAATAATCAGAACCAAGCGGCAATCCTCCGGTCTCTCTCTTGAATCAACACTGAAGTGACTGAAACTGCAGTTCATTGACTGGCAACTACAGACCGACTGCAGTAGAGACTCAATCCCATAGACCCGCATGTTACAATGCCCAACTTTACAGCAGAAAAAAAACATGTTTACAGTCTGGTGCAAAAAGTGGATTTGGTCTATATAGCTAATTTTGCCCTTCATGACAACTGTGAGGGGGGGTGAATTATTTTATAACTCATGCGTTTAAATTATATTAAGCCTTAAAGTTCTGCATAATTAAGGGCGTGGCCACTTGAGTGACAGGTGGATTTCCGCTGATGTCACTACTAGGCATCTGTCTGCTGTCTGTTAGCGACACGTCACCTCAGCTAATCCTCCTCGCTCCACATTTTCGTTTATCCAGGAGTGATGCGCTTAAAAAATGGCGACGGCAGGCTCCCCCCACTTTGGGCTTCAAAAATGTGTCTCTTCAGAAACACAACGGGTGATGTCACGCACACGTCCATATTTGTTTTTACAGTCTATGATCAGGACATGCTTTTAATCTAGCCTACTTTCTTCTTGGTTGCGAATGGCCAAACTTGGCTTTTGGAATGAAATTAGTTGCAGCTGCCCGGAATGATGAATCATGGGAAGTGAAGTGGATGTGATAGCAGAGAGGATTCACAGGCCTTGTGGATGTAAACACCTGCCAACAGCGTTCCCACACAGAGTCATGAATATGAAGCCCGGCTAAAGTCTGAGTCACATGAGTCTGATGCGACCGTTTAACATAAAACACAAGGACAACATGTACCCAAACTGATTTTGTTGCTTAGCAATGGGGACATATCTGAGAAAAAGCCTCAATAAGTATGAAGAAATGGATGAGATGGATAGTAATAAGGGATTCGGGATGGTTAACTAGTTGACTAGTTATCCCCCAATTAACTACTAAATTATAGGGGTTTATTATTGTGATTTTAAAACATTTTGTGATATGTTAAGCATTTCAATAACATATATTTTGTTCTATTACCTTTTGTAAAACTGCAAATGTCCCCATAGGAAAACTTTTATGTTTCCACATATTTTTTTATGTAATATGATAAAGTTCTCAGTCTGTCCATCTTCTCCTTCCCTTTCTTGTTCAATATTTTCTTCCTCGTATTGTAGATATATTTTAATAACAATTGAGTGCATCAGTGCAAAGTATTTTTCCATTCATTTCTCCCATAGGGATTTCAAAAAAGTTTTCGCACCAAGCCAACCAGCTACAAGATGAATCATAACATCTGATTTAAGGCCAAAAAAAAAAAGTATTTAAAAATCAGACAAAAACACAAAGGTACAAGACAGTGAACTTAATGGCTTTAGTGTGGGAAAGAACTACAATCCCATGAAGCATTGCGAACAAGGAACAAGAAATATACAACTACTCATTTAAAAATGTTGATTATGTATACAAACAATATATTTTAAGGTAATTGTAAAATATGCATACATTTACACATATTTAAGTATTTTGAGAGTGTAGAGAGACAAACTCGATTCCGTCATTCGCAGGGAGTGGGCGGAGCTAAAGAGATCTTGGGGCGCGTTTTGCATGTTTCGACTCTCTGATTGGTCAAATTTTTGCACAGAATTATGGGTAATGTAATTTTTTAACCACAAATTTCACTGTTAAACACGAAAAAGTTGAAATAATGTAGGCTGACGGGTTCAACAGAAGCAAATACCATCGATTAACAACCTCGTAGCTCAAAGTAAGGCTGACTTTAAGGGTTTGTAAGGTATGATTAAAAATCTAGTTCCCTATGGAGAAAATGAAAGGAGCATTCCGTAACCTGACTGTTGTGCTCTATTACAGTTGTCAACAAGAGTCGGTCCTCATCGTCTGATTGACAGGTTTATGTTCTGCTTTGGTTTAGTTTCATGTGTTCAGTTCCTGTTTGCCTTGATTGATCTAGTAGGTTCTCATCTGTTACCATAGCAACCTATTGTGTCCACCTGTCCCACATTAACTCAGTAATTTGGTCCTGTGTGCATATGCTGTGTTCACGCCATGTGGAAATTACCATAATTTCGTGATGACAACATGTGATGTTCTACACAGAGCTGTTCACGTCCTCGGACTGGGTATTATGTGTTTCTATGGCAAGTAGGAGCTCTCAGAAAATTCCCAGTTTACAAGTTGTAATTACGAGCTCTATGAGGACATGATATTTACAAGATGAAATCTCACAATTAATTATCAAAATATCCTGTTTAGTCCAGTATCTTGCCGGTTCTTGTTGATGTATGTGTGGTTTGCGATCTTCTGCATTTCTACAGATTATTCTCAAGCGATTTCCAGTAAGTTTTGTTTATTTAAATTAAGACTATTTGTGTTTGATATTCCTCCTTTGTGTGTGTTGCGTCCACACCTGACACTGATGTGCTCAGTGATGCGTGAGAAGAGTGAGTAGATAAATAGAGGCCACATTTCATACGAGCATGGGTTATAATTGTACACTGTGCGATTAAATGCTATGAGACTCCTCAAAGATAACAAACATCAGTCATTTATACTGGTCAGATACATTGTTTGGCTTCTCATTTCATTAATCTGCAGACCAGCAAAACACGGTTCACCAATATTAAAATGCATAATTCAGAGTTCATTGCTCTAGATAATTGCATGTTGAAATTGAGTCCCTCCCGAATTAATTCAGGGGTCTCAAACTAACGACCCGCAGCACTGGCTCATTAAGCCTGACGGGTGTGAATAGTTTATCTAGGCGTCATTAGTCCAATAAAAACACAGAGGGAATGATGGGACACTTCCCTGTGCCAATAACTGTGCATTGTTTAAATTGATGATTGTATAACATTTATATTTGTAACTGTTCAATGGTACAGGTTTCATGTTCAAACTGTTTTTTGAGGGGTTAAACAAAAAAAAATTCTCCCACAATTCTGATTTGACAAATAGACAAAATAATGTAATGTACTAGAGGTTCTGATAATTGCTGCAGTCTATTTTAAAAATATTTAATTTTTTCAATTATTTTTTTTAATCTGTGTGAATGAATGATTCAATGACTCACTCATAAAGACTTCGCTTGTTTCATTACTGGATGAATCAACGTTTTTGAGACCCCTGGTCTAATATGCAGTGAAAAAATTTACAAATATGCAACTGCAGACCTAGAATTTACATTTTCCACTCTTTTTATGTAATTTATATATTGTTGAAAGATTTCCTCACCACACCAGGAAAGATCTTCTGTAGTCTGTCCACTGCGGCGAGAGCTTTCGCCTTCCCTCCACTCAGACAGTCTTCAAACTCATACAGCGGCTGTCGCACCGGGTTCGAGTAGGAGATCTTTGCGTTGTCCACAAAAGTGATGTGCCTCACACCCCAGCCCTCAAAACAAACACAGCAGAAAACATTTAGCCAGAACTTTAACACTAAACATTTGTAATACTACTGTTTGCAGTATCAACACAAAAAACCTGCATTTTATTCACTAAGCACCTGTAATCCAGTGGAAGCAGATGATACAGCTCCTGCTGATGTTATGTTCCATTACTGGATGAATCAGCAATTTTGAACAAATCTCTTGAATTAATGATTCCATGACTCACTCATAAAGACTTCCCTTGTTCCATTACTAGATGAATCAGCATTTTTGAACACATCTCTTGAATTAATGATTCCATGACTCACTCATAAAGACTTCCCTTGTTCCATTACTAGATGAATCAGCATTTTTGAACACATCTCTTGAATTAATGATTCCATGAATCACTCAAAAAGACTTCACTTGTTTCATTACTGGATGAATCAGTGTTTTTGAACAAATCTCTTGAATTAATGATTCCATGACTCACTCATAAAGACTTCCCATCATCCATTACTGGATGAACCAGCATTTTTGAACAAATCTCTTGAATAAATGATTCCATGTCTCACTCATAAAGACTTCACTTGTTCCATTACTGGATGAATCAGCGTTTTTGAACAAATCTTTTGAATTAATGATTCCATGACTCACTCATAAAGAATTCCCTTGTTCCATTACTGGATGAATCAGTGTTTTTGAACAAATCTCTTGAATCAATGATTCCATGACTCACTCATAAAGACTTCCCTTGTTTCAATACTGGATGAATCAGTGTTTTTGAATAAATCTCTTGAATGAATGATTCAATGACTCACTCATAAAGACTTCCCTTGTTCCATTACTGGATGAATCAGCATTTTTGAACAAATCTAGTGAATTAATGATTCCATGACTCACTCATAAAGACTTCACTTGTTCCATTACTGGATAAATCAGCGATTTTGAACAAATCTCTTGAATTAATGATTCCATGAATCACTCAAAAAGACTTCACTTGTTTCATTACAGGATGAATCAGTGTTTTTGAACAAATCTCTTGAATTAATGATTCATGACTCACTCATAAAGACTTCCCATCATCCATTACTGGATGAATCAGCATTTTTGAACAAATCTCTTGAATTAATGATTCCATGTGTCACTCATAAAGACTTCACTTGTTCCATTACTGGATGAATCAGTGTTTTTGAATAAATCTCTTGAATGAATGATTCAATGACTCACTCAAAGACTTCGCCATTAGCGCTGGACATTGACACAAATTTCACAATACGATTCAATAACGATTCACAAGCTTGTGATTCAATTGAATTCCGATCTTGATTCGATATTGATTCATTTAGATATATAACAGGTACAGTATGTCAATTTTTCTCTCTCTCAACTAAACTATACAGGGAACCCCGTCAGTTGCTACATTGCTATAACATTACAGGTTAAATGTTGCAACTGACTTGTCTACATTTATATTGCACCTTTTTATTATAATATTATACTTTTTAATGACAGAGTTTATAGTGCAATTCATTTTTTAAAATATAATCATATAAATAATGGCTAGTTCATTTAAACACTTGTTTTAATTGTAGATTTATTCAATTAAATATTAAAGAACATGTTAAGAGTTATTTTTCTGGTCACTGAATGACTTTTCTGAGGTAAATGTGACGTTACGTGACATTATTGCTCTCAAGCTATTTTTCCGCGGTTGAAACACTGATTAATGGATTACATGAGACATGATTGATTTCAGTTAATTGTTCTGTATCTTTCATCATGTTCGCTAATGTTTAATTGGTGCTGTAACTAGTAGTAAAGAGAAAGAGATGATCAGCCAACTGTCAGCATACATTAAAGTCCCACAAAAAACAAATTTATTGCCTGATAATTTATTGTCATGATAAAATTGGCATACTTTGAAAAGTGAGACTTTGTTTCACATCAAAAAGGTAGAGGGAGTTGCACTATGAATAATGTTTAGAGAAGTTTTGTTCATTCATCAACTGAAAACAGCAAAGGTGGGATTTAAGAATCATTGATTCATCAAAATGAGAATTAATTAAAATCGATAAACTGATATTTACATAGCATGAATATTCTTTCCAGCACAAACACACCTCCTTTCTCTGTAAATCAGGCTTCTTTTAGACTCTTAAAAAATGAATTGCTTTGCATTCACAAGGGACACTATAAGTGAACCACTTTTAAAGGATCCGGGTCTATTTGGAGCATTTACATATAAGACTAAATTATTGAGAACCGCTCTTGGAACGAAGTGTGAGAACTCTCTTAATGTTGCAATCATTTTCATTTTCATACTGCCAACATGTTTATCTCAGCCATCGAGTGTCACCACCATTATTTTGAAATGGCAGCATCTGTCTCAATTTTTCTATAATCACAGTCCTAAGCTTACAACAATTTCAAAAACCATTAAGAAGCACTTAAAGCAAATAAGTACTTAAATGGCATAAAGCTATCCAATGAACCCATACTGAAGGCAAAGAAAGCTTTTCTGTCACCTCTCAGATGAGATAGTCAAACCAAAATGTATTCAGACACCTTCAACATTTCTCACATTATCACAGTTTATGCGCTATAGTTTAGAAAATGGCAATAAAACATGACAAGAACTCAGAGTTATCAGATAAGTTGATATTTGACTGGTTTTGTCCATCCTTCTGTTAGACCCTCACACATGAATTATGTTGAATATCTGTCAGCTGTTAAATTTAACTACACAGTTAGATAATACCAGTTTAGCTCAACCAGTTACCAAGCAATGCTTCATGTTGTTCAGTCTGTGGTGTAAAAAGGTGCATTAGTTATTAAAGAAAAAACACTTCAGCAAAACATGATCAGCTCAAAGTGTCGGAATCATTTTTGTTCCCAAATTTGTATACATTTTACTTATGAAGAATTTTTGGGTATAATATGTCATGTTTACTTTATTTTGCTCTCCTCACTTACATAAATGAACTATATTGTCCTGCACACACTAGTAAAATTATATCTGGTGTCTGAATAATTTTGTTACGACTGTAAATTGCTGATAATCTGAAGTAAACGTCTCTCACCATCAGCGTTCGAGCCACATTGCATCCCAGAGTTCCAGCTCCCAGTAACAGACACTTCGTGGACACGACTTTATCCAGATCCAGAGACGGGACGAGCCTCCAGCGCATCAGCTTCAGGTTCAGATCCACAGAAGACTCAGCCAGCCTGGGAGAAATCATCAGATGTGTAACATAGCACTGAGAAAAACATTTAATAGACTTCCATGTCGTGTTTAGTACCTTTTAGGGTCCATACATTCGCTGAGATTGACACTTCTGGGTCCCATCGCTCCTTTAGGATTCTTCTCCCAACCCACGCTCTTTGGACACACTGCAGAAACAAGCTATTAAACTTACATAATGCAAAAGTAAACAGACTACGGTTACAACTAAGAGTTTTATTAATTAAACGTTGGTGTTTTTATCACAATTCTGTCATAAAATCTGGGAAAAAAAGGTAAAATGACAATTAAATATTAACACTTTACAATATATTAACATTGGTTTATGCACATTAACTAACAATAGCTATTTTTCCATTTAAAGTTGCGAATTGAACTTATACACAAAATTGGAATTAAAACATTTGCAAATAAAGAGTTTCCATCCCATGTGTTCAAGAGAACAAAATCGTCACTTCCTGGGAAATTGGGCACAAAACATCAGTAATAAAAATGAAAGTGTGTCTCGAGCGTCAGACGAAACACAATAAACACTGTCATGTTCTCTAGCGTTCGGATGCTGGTGTTCGGGAACACACTCGTGTGTGTGAGATGCTTCTGGAGGGAATTAAACCAAATCATTCTGATCACACACTTTGACTTTCAGAAACACCAAACCAACATTTGAGATGCTGCGACGCCATTGGTTCACTGCTTACTCCAGTTATCCAATCACAGCTGACGCTGAGGTAAAGTCAAATGAGGTTTTTGTTGCGCATCGAGAAATTTTTTCAATAAATCTGTTTCCATCATAATTTATGTGCATGTCTTCTTTTTGGATAAAAATATATACCGCCTCAATTGAATGCATACGTTTTTTTTATGCTTATTTTTTGAATTTATGTGCATCTTGGCGTTTCTATCCAGCGTTTTTTAAGTGATATCCCAAAATGCGCATAAAATAGGTGGATAAAAACAAAGCTAATAGATAAATACATTTGTTACACTGTTTATTAACATTAGTTAATAAAAACACAGCTATTCATTGTTAGTTCATGTTAGCTCAGGTCCCATGAATAATATGCACAGATATGGTTTTTGATGTTAAAGGGTAACTAAACAATAAAACAACTTTTTTTAGTTAATGATCTGTAAGAATTTAGCTTCATAAATGCTGTTCATTGATTCCAGTAAATTTTTTGACATTTGTGTTTAAAGTGTTTTAATTCTACAGTATATGGTTTAAAAACGTCTGAGTGCTGCCTTCTTCAGGTTGAACGGTGGCTACTGCAGTTGAATTTTCCTATTGGTGGTTACGGTGGTTCGTGACGCAGCGGTTGTTGGTGACGTAGGCAGGTTCCATACAAAGAGATGCGTCTCAGGTGCACGCCCCCCTCCGCTGGGCTCTGCCCACTTTTCCAGCATTTTTCAAATATTGACAGTGGGTGGAGTCAGTCTCTGACCAGGGGTTTAGTTACCCTTTAATATTGCATTAGAAAATGTTGAAATGACTAAAATGAGATTAATAAATGCTTTTGAAAAGTATTATTAATTTGTTAGTTCATGTTACCTAATATAGCTAACTAATGCAAACAAATGGAACCTTATTGTAAAGTGTTATCGAAGTGTTTTTTGCTTTAGACATACAGTATGTCTTTAGCCACTGTTATCATGTTTTACTTGTTTATTTACATCTCAAGACATTAGAAAAAAATAGTTAAAAAACAGTTCAACTTTTAGAAAAGGTATCAAAACCCCTGCGCCTGAAACGTCATTTCCATTTAGTTGTACTTACTAGTCCACCAGTCAGTTAGTCAATTGCTCATTGTATGAACTAGTCTGCGATCACATGACTTCAGCTGTGCTTATTCAATATGACGACAGCAGACCATTGGTGCAAAGACTGTTTTCATTTACATAAAACAATGACTTGGAAACTAGTTGAGTACCTTTCTAGACAATTAGTAAAAATTATTTGTACAAAACAACTAGCTGTTTTTTAACGCATGAACGCCCCGAGATTAGGGATTTTTATTTTTATTTTCAGAAACACACTGTCTGCGAAATCAGATACTAATAAGCTAGGGATGCACCAATATGAAAATTTAGGCAGATGCCGATAACCGTTAAATCTTCATGTTTGAAAGCTTATAACCGATATATTGGCCGATAAATCTGAATCCAAATTTTTATATAATGTTTGAGAGCCTGATTACAAAAACAAACATCTCACCATTAAAATTCATGTCCCAAGCCACAATTATAATGATGTTCTCATTATAATATAATGTAGCTGATATAACAGACTTGTGTTGCACTTTACTGTATTTTCCTTTTTTTTAAGTGATCCCAATCCTATTTTAAGCAATTCAAAACCATCATGTTGAACAGTCGCATCTGAAGGAAATAATCCATTATTTATCGGCTTCAAATTTTCTTATCGGGCCGGGCCAATAACGATAACATGTAAAATTAACATATATCGGCCGATACCGATATGGTGATATCTATATGGACACGAGATATATCATGCATCCCCACCCGAGATACTTTATCTCTCATATATATGCCTATGTAGTTTGTGAAATAATGGTGGATTACCAAGAATTCAATCACAGGACTTTTCAGTGCAAGTGAATGTCGCAGTTCAGGAAGTCAAACCTCACTGAAGTGTGAAGACATCCATGCATGTGTGTCAGAAGAACCGCGATCAAGGACAGAGAAGTGTCGAAGAAAGAGGCCATCCATGTGAAAATAGAATAACCCTACAGTATTTCCATCAAGGCTTTCAATGCCTTTATCAGGTCCCTACATAGCTGACCGTTTCGCCCCAATTCACAGCATCACACCACAGGAATTCACAAGTCTGATGTGTGATGAGGCTGAACGTCAGGGATTCTCCAGCATCGGTTCAGCGATGAAGTCACTCGCATGAAGGACCAAGGCTTTGAGCAGACTAACATAATGTAAAACTGAAAACCCTAACATACTGAACATGTAGAGAAAACGAGGAGATTCTCACTCTGATCTACATCTGAACACTTGCTGTAGGATTTACTTTGAAACAATGACACCTTAAAATAAAGTGTAAAGAGTGAAAATTGTTTCAGTGTAATTATATATTTAAGTACTGAGTAATATTAATTAACTACGTGTACTTACTATAGGGTTAGGGTTGGATTAGGATTCGGTTGCATGTAATTATGCATAATTTACTGTTATTACTATGGTAAGTACAAGTAACATGTAACAAGGACACTGAAAATGCTAGTAAATTTCATAAATAATTACAAACTAGCACATTGAATTAAACATGAAATTTTGTAAGGACTGAAATAGTACTTTCTTGTAAAACTCACTTAAATAATCTTTGTTTTATTTATTTAGAATTAGAAAAATCTTTTTCTTTTTTTACATTAGCAGCAATAGGTAAATAACAAGAATAACAACAAAGTGCAGTCAACGGTACGAACATTTGCACTTACGATTAGAATAATAAGAAAACAAATATCAGTTTGCAATATCAATCAGCATAACGAGCTGCTTTTGTACAGCAAATAAATGGAAATGAATGACTCCGAAAGCCAGACACATTCAGGTTACAAATAGCTGCACATGATCCTACATTATAATTAAATAAGGTGGATAGCATGAAATAACAAATAATATTGTGCAGTCCATAATTGGCCTTATTCACATAGATATGAGGCATGTCTGCACAGGAATGAGTGATTATTTGAAGTGCTATTTCAAAGATTCTTTCTGCTTTATCTAGTTTGCAGGAGGTTAGTGAATAATACACAGGTTTTTCAGCTGATACACACCCTGAAACCCCCCGTTTAGTGAATTTAACCCTAATTTTATTTTTCACGACTATATTCCACTCGTTTTATGACTCTTACACCCAACCAGAAACCATGTAAATTAGAGACTTAATTAACCAGCCATGGCTGTGTAAAGCAACATGACATTTGGTTGCTTAGTTACTAGTTCTGTTGTTTCTTCCAAAGAAAGAATGTGGAATGGGTTTGGAACGGCTGAGCAAATGATGACAGAATTCCATTTATGCGTGAATTATCCATTATAAAGTATACATTTAAATACATAATACATTTAAACTAGTGCTGTCAATCGATTAATTAATTGCACCTAACATTTAAAATTTTTATATAATGTTATATTGTAATAATTTCACATTTAATCTCCTAATTAATGTAGAAACAACAAAGACTGTAGCCTATATTTTAAATATGTTAAATGGCACCTTTTGTTAAAATGAATAGCTTTCAAGCTTTTATAAGATTTATTAGGCTTTAAAAAATACAACAACTTTTAACTTTATCTTCACATAAATCTATTATAATATAGAAACACTTCACAGTCCTCACTCCTTAAATTATAAATTAAATAAAGATTAATCCTTATTAAAGCTACAAGTTATTTAGTCTGGAGCAGTAAGTGATTTTCTCTTCGTCTTTTGTTCTTTGATTATCATTAATGATAGTAGCAGGTTTATTAGGCTTTTGTCACTTTAAGATCTGACGCACATCGCATTTTCTCAGAACTCTTTACATTCATTTAAGATCTCATTTAACTGCGCTTGCGAGGATACTTGACAAAATGGGCATTTTGGCATAATTGTGTGTGTTTTTATCCATTCAAGCGCTGTCTGAAGCGGCTTTCTGTGCACACGAGTTTGTGTGTGTGTGTGTGTGTGTGTGTGTGTCACAGACAGGAGATTGACAGACGCGCACCAGTACTGCACTGGCTTCTCTTTTGTGTCTTATCGTGCTTGGATGGTTTAAAAGCATTTGCATGAATACAAAGCGTGATCATAATGTAACGCTAGCCAAAGGATGATGGGGAAAAAAGTTAAATATTTTTACATTTACATTTATGCATTTGGCAGACGCTTTTATCCAAAGCGACTTACATTGCATTTCAAGGTACACATTTACATTCTTATCAGTTCTTGATAAGTATTATCAAGAACTGATATCTTGATAAATATTTTTATCACGTTAAATTGAAAACATTAATCGCGTTAATTTTGACAGCCCTAATTTATACTATTCATCCAAAGTCTTTACGGTTACAAATTATTATCGGTATTGGGCAAAAATGTCATATCGGTGCATCCTTACTAAAGTGGAATATCAAAATAAAGAGTTAAAACCATATTAAAATAGAATGAATGATAATATATTAAAAAAATTATAAAGATAACTAGCATTTTGGGTAGAAACAGAGTGAAAAGTCACTTACGTTTCATATCACCCAAAATTCGTCTTTAAATGTTTAACCTTTGGCTGACAGACTGAGGACTGAAGGCTTTGTGCTGCTGTTCTGACGCACTGGCAGAAGATGATAAATCACCTGCAGAAGCCGAGAGGTCCGGGAGCCTGACCCGAAGGATGATGCTGTGCCGAACCGAGCGGGTCCCTTGTAGAGTTCTGTCTCTGAAGCACAAAACCTCCACAACATCCAGATGCAAACCCCTGCCATTCACACGGACAAACACACAGCACTGTGAACATACACAGTCTTTGAGTGACCTTACACTTACCATTACAAAGAGACGGCGGCTGGAAGAGTGACATTTCAAAACTGGAAAGATAAAAAATGCAGACATATTTCCAAAATCTTCCACCTGCCCTACACTTCATAAAAACATGCATTACATCCCTGTGTGCATCTTCTATGTATTATTATTTACCTCAGCTTGTGGAAAAGCTGCTTGTGATGAACTTAATTATGTGGATTTATCTTTACCAGCTGTGTTTTTAAGTTGGCTGTCAATAAATTCTAAAAGGTAAAAAAACTGATTTTAGTAACTTGGTATTTTAAAGTCCCCCTGTGGTGAAAATCCAGTTTGTAATATTGTTTATATGTCTATGTGGTGTTTTTAATGGGCTTTAAGACAAACCATGTGTAAATTCATAAGTCGACAGCATTGCTGAGTATTTGCTCCTTAAAACTGCAGTGAACCAAAGACAGTCTCAAAAACACGCTTTGAAATCGCTGGTGTTTCTGACATCACAAACTACCTTGTAACCAATCAGATCAACGTGTGATCGTCAACGAGTAGATCTCTGAGCTGAGTGAGTGAGTGGAGACGGGGCTCATTTGCATATTCATAGAACCGCGCATACTAAATGAGGCAAGGGTGTCGAGTTACATTCAAGATATTTTAAGGCTTGTAGAATTTTTTCCAAGGAATTTTTTTTTAAATATGTCATTTTAGTGATCAAAGATGAGTTATTGATGGGGTTCTTAGGGATAAAATTATTGACTACAGGGGGACTTTAAGAATATTTCAACTAATGACATATATGTTTTTTAACTGTAATTTAAGTTCAACCTGTAAAATTTAAAATGCCGCTACCATACATTTAGAGCAAAGTTCTAGCAAACACAGTTGCCTTTTTTCAACGTAAATTTCCCATTTTACAGAGTGCAGCCATTGTGTTTTTGCAAAGCTGCCTCTTTTATATGACTATCAAATAAGCAACATCATAGTACTGTACATAATCTGAGTATACACATATTAAACTTAAATAACTAAAGTCAGTAAGTCAATAAGTCAACACCCGTGACTGAACCAGGCAGTGCAATACATTCTTACAAACCCACAACATTAGCAGATCGTTGGAAATCACATTTTCTCAACTTCTTTCAGTTGCAGAACAAACGTGTTTGAGATTGAAAGTAACGTCAGGAGGAAATGAGTGGAACTGTGGAAACAGGGCTATAATTTAACACCAGTGGGAAGCGCGTTGGAAAAGCTCACTTTTACAGACGTACCATGTTTTTGCGATGAGGATGAGGAGGTTTCTGAGAGGCCAGCCCGGATGTTGAGGAAGTGTACATGGGTCATACACACCAACAGTAATCTAGAAAACAAATCAGGACAAGTCCCTTATTATACTGACATACTGAGAAGAATCACATGCCAATCTAAATATTAGGGCTGGACAAAAAAAATTTTTTTTGAGATTTTTGGATGAATTGTTTTTTAAAATGTGGTCGATTCAAAATCGATTCTCAAAGGCCACAAATCGATTTTTTTTCATATTTACTGATCTATCACCCAAAAGCCAGTATTAATTTTCCTGCACAGCAAATACTGTGAGATTTCATGCATGTTTTACCTTAAACATAAAATAACCTGATCCTGTTTGATCAAGGCATGCCACTGTTCTGACTCGTCCAATTTTCAGCTTCAATTTTTCATCTTTCCATGAAAATCCTGTCTATTCACTGTATGCATTTAAAATATAGAGTTGGGTTCTGTTTTAATGTACCCAAGTGTACCTAAAATAAAAAGATTTTAAGAGTTCTTAATTTCCTTTTATTAATTAACCACTTGTAAACTTATGTTCACTGTTCTTTATTATACATATAGGATTTGTATTAACTCTATATTCACTGAGTGGAATCGAGAATCGAAAACAAAAATTTAATTTAGAATCGAAATCGAATCGAATTGAGAGCTTGCGAATCGAAATCGAATCGAATTGGAACATCTGAATCGATACCCAGCCCTAGTAATTATTGTAAGGAATAGTCTGGCTCAAATACTTGGGCATCATCACCTCCACAGAACACAA
Source organism: Siphateles boraxobius (assembly GCF_051911475.1). Lineage (NCBI taxonomy): Eukaryota > Metazoa > Chordata > Actinopteri > Cypriniformes > Leuciscidae > Siphateles > Siphateles boraxobius. The sequence goes on along the minus strand of NW_027509141.1, from coordinate 5,587,539 downwards.
TTTTAACTTGTTTTATAGATAGTCCAATTATTAAATATGGTAATCTACAGCATACCATAAACCATAAACTTTATACCAGGGTTGTTAGTAACTAAAACTAACAAACTATTCAAAAACATTTGTTAATTTAAAATCTAAAATAAAATAAAACAAACTTTAGTTACAATTTTTTTAACTAAACAAAGATTAGAAATGTTGCCTGGGCAATAAAATTAAATAAGTTTAATTTGAAGCTCTAAAATCATTAACTGAAAATAAATTAAAAATAAAATAACAACACCTTCAATTTAGGCAGCAATACTTAAAGAACAAGACAAAAGCACATAACAGATTTAATAAAAATTACACTAAAATGAAAAAAAAAGCAAAATAAAAGCTAATTCAAAATATAACTAAAACTGTAATAAAACTAAAATACCACTGTTTTATAATAGAGCTGCACAATTGTGGATAAATTGAGAAGATTCTAATAGAGATCACGATCCTCCCAAGATTTTAATCAGACAACTGAATAAAATAACATGTACGTTACTAGAGGTTTTGACAAAATATTAATTGCTGCAGTCCATTTAATTTAATTTAATTAAATGTTTAATTAATTAGAATGAATATTAAAGAAAATTGGTTTGAGTGAATGATTCAATGACTGACTCATAAACACTTCACTTGTTTTTGCTTCATTACTGGATGAATCAGCGTTTTTGAACAAATCTCTTGAATGATTCAATGACTCACTCATAAAGACTTCCCTTGTTTCATTACTGGATGAATCAGCATTTTCAAACAAATCTCTTGAATGATTCAATGACAAGTATTTTTTTTTTAGGTTACATAGAGCCGAATCACTGTCATTTAGGAATGAGATTGTGTGGGTGTCTGAATCGAGAGCACAATCTTTTAACGATTAATCGTGCATCTCTACTTTATACTTGAAATTACCTTCTTTAGGTCTGGGAAGAAAGACTTCAGGTCTTTTAGAGGAGCGACTTCAACACTTTCCTCTGTGTACTTCAGCAGAAAATGTGGGACTGCCGTCGTCCCGCTTGAGGAGCAAAGACCGTCATACGCCGCTGTCAAACTCAATATCTGTGAAACAGACCAGTCCAAAACAATCAGTCCACCTCAGCAACTCATTAAACACAATGAAATTAAAGTTTATGCCTGGTTGGAAAATATTAGATCAAGGACAAAAATAAAAGTACTACACAATGTACAGTGGCTCCAAAATGCAATATGAACTTAGTGAAATGGAATTACAATGGAATGAAATTGATACTGTAACTGAATTTTGAATTGAATTAAGTAATAAAAATAACAAACCTTTACTTATATTTAACTCTGCATACAAGAAAGTATGTGCCTATTGTGCAGTTTTCCATCTGTGTTTAGTGTTGGTCTGTGTTTACCGTGTAGTGTTCATCTGTGTTTAGTGTGAAGTGTTCATCTGTGTTTAGTGTGTGGTGTTCATCGGTGTTTAGTGTGTAATGTTCATCTGTGTTTAGTGTGAAGTGTTCATCAGTGTTTAGTGTGTGGTGTTCATCGGTGTTTAGTGTGTAATGTTCATCTGTGTTTAATGTGTAGTGTTCATCTGTGTTTAGTGTGTGGTGTTCATCGGTGTTTAGTGTGTAATGTTCATCTGTGTTTAATGTGTAGTGTTCATCAGTGTTTAGTGTGTAGTGTTCATCTGTGTTTAGTGTGTAATGTTCATCTGTGTATAGTGTGTAATGTTCATCTGTGTTTAGTGTGCATTTGTGTTTAGTGTGTGGTGTTCTTCTGTCTTTAGTGTGTAATGTTCATCTGTGTTTAGTGTGTAGTGTTCATCTGTGTTTAATGTGTAGTGTTCATCAGTGTTTAGTGTGTAGTGTTCATCTGTGTTTAGTGTGTAATGTTCATCTGTGTATAGTGTGTAATGTTCATCTGTGTTTAGTGTGCATTTGTGTTTAGTGTGTGGTGTTCATCTGTCTTTAGTGTGTAGTGTTCATCTGTGTTTAGTGTGTAATGTTCATCTGTGTATAGTGTGTAATGTTCATCTGTGTTTAGTGTGCATTTGTGTTTAGTGTGTAGTGTTCATCTGTGTTTAGTGTGTAATGTTCATCTGTGTTTAGTGTGTAGTGTTCATCTGTGTTTAATGTGTGGTGTTCATCTGTGTTTAGTGTGTAATGTTCATCTGTGTTTAGTGTGCATTTGTGTTTAGTGTGTGGTGTTCATCTGTCTTTAGTGTGTAATGTTCATCTGTGTTTAGTGTGTAATGTTCATCTGTGTTTAGTGTGTAATGTTCATCTGTGTATAGTGTGTAATGTTCATCTGTGTTTAGTGTTCATCTGTCTTTAGTGTGTAATGTTCATCTGTGTATAGTGTGTAATGTTCATCTGTGTTTAGTGTGCATTTGTGTTTAGTGTGTGGTGTTCATCTGTCTTTAGTGTGTAATGTTCATCTGTGTTTAGTGTGTAATGTTCATCTGTGTTTAGTGTGTAGTGTTCATCTGTGTTTAATGTGTGGTGTTCATCTGTGTTTAGTGTGTAATGTTCATCTGTGTTTAGTGCGTAATGTTCATCTGTGTTTAGTGTGTAATGTTCATCAGTGTTTAGTGTGTAATGTTCATCAGTGTTTAGTGTGTAGTGTTCATCAGTGTTTAGTGTGTAGTGTGTAGTGTTCATCTGTGTTTAGTGTGTAGTGTTCATCAGTGTTTAGTGTGTAATGTTCATCTGTATTTAGTGTGTAGTGTTCATCTGTGTTTAGTGTGTAGTGTTCATCTGTGTTTAGTGTGTAGTGTTCATCAGTGTTTAGTGTGTAGTGTTCATCTGTGTTTAGTGTGTAGTGTTCATCTGTGTTTAGTGTGTAGTGTTCATCTGTGTTTAGTGTGTAGTGTTCATCTGTGTTTAGTGTGTAGTGTTCATCAGTGTTTAGTGTGTAATGTTCATCTGTGTTTCGTGTGTAGTGTTCATCAGTGTTTAGTGTCTAGTGTTCATCAGTGTTTAGTGTGTAGTGTTCATCAGTGTTTAGTGTGTAGTGTTCATCAGTGATTAGTGTGTAGTGTTCATCTGTGTTTAGTGCGTAGTGTTCATCAGTGTTTAGTGCGTAGTGTTCATCTGTGATTAGTGCGTAGTGTTCTTCTGTGTTTAGTGTTCATCTGTGTTTAGTGTGTAGTGTTCATCAGTGTTTAGTGTGTAGTGTTCATCTGTGTTTAGTGCGTAGTGTTCATCTGTGTTTAGTGCGTAGTGTTCATCAGTGTTTAGTGCGTAGTGTTCATCAGTGTTTAGTGTGTAGTGTTCATCTGTGTTTAGTGTGTAGTCTTCATCTGTGTTTAGTGTGTAGTGTTCATCAGTGTTTAGTGTGTAATGTTCATCTGTGTTTAGTGTGTAGTCCTCATCTGTGTTTAGTGTGTAGTCCTCATCTGTGTTTAGTGTGTAGTCCTCATCAGTGTTTAGTGTGTAGTCCTCATCTGTGTTTAGTGTGTAGTGTTCATCAGTGTTTAGTGTGTAGTGTTCATCTGTGTTTAGTGTGTATTCGTCATCAGTGTTTAGTGTGTAGTCGTCATCAGTGTTTAGTGTGTAGTGTTCATCAGTGTTTAGTGTGTAGTGTTCATCAGTGTTTAGTGTGTAGTGTTCATCAGTGTTTAGTGTGTAGTGTTCATCAGTGTTTAGTGTGTAGTGTTCATCAGTGTTTAGTGTCTAGTCTTCATCTGTGTTTAGTGTGTAGTGTTCATCAGTGTTTAGTGTGTAATGTTTATCTGTGTTTAGTGTGTAGTGTTCATCAGTGTTTAGTGTGTAGTGTTCATCAGTGTTTAGTGTGTAGTGTTCATCAGTGTTTAGTGTGTAGTGTTCATCAGTGTTTAGTGTGTAGTGTTCATCTGTGTTTAGTGTGTAATGTTCATCTGTGTTTAGTGTGAAATGTTTATCTGTGTTTAGTGTGTAGTGTTCATCAGTGTTTAGTGTGTAGTGTTCATCTGTGTTTAGTGTGTAATGTTCATCTGTGTTTAGTGTGTAGTGTTCATCTGTGTTTAGTGTGTAATGTTCATCAGTGTTTAGTGTGTAGTGTTCATCTGTGTTTAGTGTGTAGTGTTCATCTGTGTTTAGTGTGTAGTGTTCATCTGTGTTTAGTGTGTAGTGTTCATCTGTGTTTAGTGTGTAATGTTGCGGTTTGATCATGAAAAGCTCCAGTTATTCTCTATATCAGTGTCAGTGTTTCTGAACTCCTGAAACGCCTCCATTGTATCTTGAGTTTGTTCTGGGAACCAACACATCACAATATTCCTCATTATAATTATTCATACGCAGAATAAAGGGGCGGGGCCTGGTTGAGATAGTTAGTAGTGTGTTGAAACCAAGCAGCAACCTTCCAGTCTCTCTCTTGAATCAACACTGAAGTGACTTAAACTGCAGTTCATTGACTGGCCACTAGACACCGTCTGCAAAAGAGACTCAATCCCATAGACCCGCATGTTACAATGCCCAACTTTACAGCTGAAAAATACGTGTTTACAGTCTGTTGCAAAAAGTGGTTTTGGTCTATAAAGCTAATTTAGCCCTTCATGGAAACTGTGAGGACGGTTGATTTTTTTTTTTAGAACTCTTTTGTTTAAATTATATTAAGATTTAAAGTTCTGCATAATTAAGGGCGTGGCCACTTGATTGACAGGTGGATTGAGCTGATGTCACTACTAGCCGTTTGTCTGTTGTCTGTTAGTGTCACGTCACCTCCGCTAATCCGCCTCGCTGCACATTTTCGTTTATCCAGCTGGCTCCGCCCACTTTGGGTTTCAAAAATGCTCTTCAAAAACACTACCAGTGACGTCACGTACACTAAGTACTTTTTTTTTACAGTCTACGATTTAAACTGGCGGTTATGGTAAGGGGCGGGACATTTCCCAAACACACCCAAAGCGCTCGACCAATCACAACACACTGCTCCAGCCGACCAATCAGAGCACAGTGTGCTTTTCAGAAGGAGGGGCTTCATAGAGATAGGAAGTAAACAGAGCGTTACTGACAGACTGGGAAGAGAGGAGCCGCAACAATGGAGAATATGAGGAAAAATATGAAAAAGGGCATAATAGATTCCCTATAATAACATAGAAAAAAATTTAAATACTCTAAATACATCAGGGGTCTTGGGGCCTATATGATATTATGCATTTAAATAATCAACATTGAATTACAAATTCTAATCAGCACATGCTTTCCATAATGCACGGACTAATGACTCATTATCCTTCACACAAAACATCCTCGTCAGTAGTGTGTGTTCTCATCGCACCTGCTTGTCAGAGAAACTCTTCTCTAATGACAGCGGCTCCTGCACCAGCTGGACCCCCTCCAGAAAGCAAAGGGCAGGGAAGCAGAACCAATAATAGAAATGGTATTTCTTCAGATCCTGGATCAACAAAAAGACCGGTCGGACAATCAGATGAAAAATGAATGGAATTTCATTTATAGGGACATTGTTGGAATACAAACCGCAAATGTCAAGAGGATGAATTTGTTCAGGATTGAGGAGTCGTCCAACGCAGCGCCCGACTGAATAGCGCTCCAAATCTGTGAAGACGACAACATTATTAGTATTAATTAAGTTGACATTACCAGACATAATTTCTACTATAGTTTATGCCAGGCGTTCTCAATCTCAAGCAACAGACCCCAATATATGACCATTCTCACTCCGATCTCCTTCCTCAATGTAAAAGGCAGGTATAAATTGTTATGTATGCAGCCTGTTATAGTCTAATCTGTGCCTCCAGTTTCATAATGAACCCAAAATATTTGAAAACTTCTCATAATAACATAAAAAGTCTCTAACATTGTTTTCCCCCATTGTTTTAGCAAAGTATCTGTCATACGATCTAAAATCGAAAGCACGATATGACTTTGTGCCCTTATTGAACAGAAAATTACTGTGATTTAATTAAAGAAGTATATAGTCTGTTTGCGCTGCGTGTTTCAGAGTGAATTCTCCCGCGATCAGCTCGTGATCCGGTGTTTTCCGTCTCAGTTCACAGGGAATGAATGCAGTGAACTCCATCTCTGCACGTGCCGTGCATTTGGGAACGAAACTGTAACCATTACGTATTATTTTCACATTTGCATGATTTTTGTGGGAAGATGATTACAGCCTTTCACTTGATTTGTAATGAGACGTTTTCACAGAAACGGGAGTTTTCCGCCAAAATAAAAGCGCAAGGGTTCATCTTTTGCAAGTGAAAAAAATTAGAACAAAATTACTGCATTTTCCCTTCTGTAGCATAAGATAAAATAATATATACTTATGAATTTTCATTTATTTTACACTGCATTTGTTTTTACAATATATGTCTATTACTGTCATAGAAATAATAATAATAAAACAAAATTGAGTTTTGAATTAAGGTTTTCTTCTACTCACTATAGTACTGTACTGTGTACTATTAATTTGTTTATTTTAATCCAATTTGTATTTTTCATTTTTATCAATTTATTTTTAATTGAACTTTTACAATTCATTTTAATCTATTTATAAAATTAATTTTCTTCATTTATTAATATCAAATGCTTTATTATATTCTAATATTCGTTTTCAATTTATTTAATTTATTTATATCTTGTATTTACATAATTTGAATCTATATTTTAATTTATTTATTGATTGATTTTAATCCTATTTTTTATTAATTTAAAACATTTTTACACTGTTTTTCCCTGAACATTTCCCCGGCCCCGTCTGAAAACCCCAGCTTTATGCAAATACAAAAGTAAGAAATGTTGTGCATTTACACTGTTAAACACAAATTCACTAAACAATTGTATAACTTTTGTGCACAGTATTCTAAATTGAGTCATTGATAATTTTTTCCAGCACAAAAACATCAGTATTATTACAGACCGGGCTTTATGTGCTCAGTGCTAACTAGCCACTGCTATTATTAGCGTGTACTTAAGAACGTGGGCGGCAAACGCAATTGTATTAAGAAGATGATAGTAATTATCAAATGATGAAGGAGGATGTTCAGCATCCAGATACACAGTTAAAAGAAAGTGAATCATTTGTTTAGCGAGCACAAATAAACCACACTATCAGCTGCACAATTAATTACGAGACGCTCCACCTCATCGGCTGCTTTATCCAGGAGAGCTTTCTTATCCGTGGATCTGAAGGCTTCCAGTGTGTTGGTGTTGTAAAGCGTTCCCGGAGCTGGACAGCAGCGCGCAGGAGTGGGTCCATCGCTGAAACACAACATCATACACTGCATTATTTACTTCTGAGTAAATTGCATACACTATATGCAATATTCAGTTCTTTTAAGTGTAACAAGTAATATACAGTGATGTGAATAAGTTAGGACACCCATGCTAAAGTTGCCTAAAAAGAGGAATAAAAAAATCATCTTTTGGAAATTGATCTCAATCCCTTAATTAGAAAAATGAGGACAAATCCAACCTTTAAGGACACTTTTCTTTGTGTATGAATAATGTATCATAAATAAATAAATGTTCTTCCTTAAAATACAGGTTGCGTAAGTCAGGACACACCTATGTTAAATTCCCATAGAGTCAGGCAGATTTTTATTTTCAAAGGCCAGTTATTTCATGGATCCGGGATACTATGCATCCTGATAAAGTTTCCTTGGCCTTAGGAATTAAACTATCCCACATCATCACATTCCCTTCACCATACCTAGAGATTGGCATGGGGAACTTTCCATAAGATCATCTCTCAATGCAAATCAAACCAGCTATTAGCCTAACTGAAATAACACCATGCCAATCTCTAGATATGGTGAAGGGAATGTGATGATGTGGGATATTTTAATTCCTAAGGCCAAGGGAACTTTATCAGGATGCAGGATGCATCAGGAAGACCATTTATTTATTTATTTGTTTATGATACATTATTCATTCACAAAGAAAACTGGTGTTCTTAAACCTTGTATTTTTCCTAATTTTTCTAATTAAGGCATTAAGATCAATTTCCAAAAGATGATGTTTTATTCCTCTTTTTAAGCAACTTTAGCATGGGTGTCCTAACTTATTGAAAAAAAGAAGTGTGAAGTCTGCACACTGAAAAAGCTGCTCCAAAGAATTTATTAGCAAGGCAACGTTTCGACCATCAGGTCTTCATCAGGCACAATAATCACTGTAGAGTAAGTTTAGCATTAAATAGACACAGGTGATTATCATTAATTATAATCACCTTGATTATGCACACATAAGGGATCATGTGACAGATACGTGACAAATACAAAGCACGTGACCATAACATTTCACGAAAACAAAAACAAAAAAAAAACCTACATACATACCCATACATATATACATATACAAATACATATACATGCATACACACATAAACACATATACACATATACATACACATATCCTTTATTCCCACCACTGAAACTAATGACTTTGATACCATGATTGACTTTCAAAAAATGTTTTAGAACCCTGAGACTGCGGGAGTTCTTCAGTACAAATGAACAGTCGTTTCCATCTAATGATGTTACTTTTGAACAATCCACTACTCGTTCTCCTTTTAAAAGAAAATCTACCTTCATTCCATTTAAGAATAGAAACTCTTTTTTAGATACTTACTGTAGACTTGTGGAATTTGATGTAAAAAATGCACTTAAGAATAAAAAGCAATATAAAGTCTACAGTAACTTGTCGAAAATGGAGAGGGATGCTTTACTTGATCTAAGCAAAGATAACTCGGTGATAGTGCGACCTGCAGATAAGGGTGGAGCGATTGTACTTCAACGAGCTTCAGACTATGAAAAAGAAATCCGCAGACAATTGAATGATCATGTCTTTTATGAACCCTTACTTGCTGATCCTACTAACAAATTAAAAGCGTGCGTTGACTCTAAGTTATTGTCACATTTTGAAAATGGGGAGTTCAGTAAAAATGAATATGAATTTCTGAAGGTAGATTTTCCAATTACATCTATTTTATATACTTTGCCTAAGGTCCACAAAGGACTAGAAACTCCTTTGAAAGGTCGTCCTATTGTGAGCGGTATAGGTAGTCTTACTGAAAACATTTCCTCTTATGTGGATTTTTATATCAAACCTTTTGTACCCACGTTGTCGTCATATGTAAGAGATTCTATGGATTTTATTGAATCATTATATAATGTTGACTTTGCTGTTGATGCTGTCCTTCTTGCCACTTTTGATGTTCAGAGTTTATATACCAACATCCCTCATACTGAGGGTTTATCTGCTTTAGAACAATTTTTAACACAAAGATCTGTGGATGAAAAACCTAGTACAGCATGTCTATTGGACTTGACAAGTATTGTCCTAACTAACAATTTTTTTCGTTTTCAGGACGACTTTTACTTACAAGTGAAAGGTACTGCAATGGGTAGTAAGATGGCACCTAATTATGCTTGCTTGTATATGGGAGTTTTTGAAAATGACTTTATTCTAAATGAGTCAAATTCCTTTTTTCCTAAGATTTTGCTTTACAAGCGGTACATTGATGACATTTTTATGATCACTAAGGCTACACCTGCAGAGATGTTGATGTTTTTGAATTATCTTAACTCAAGGACTGAGCATGTGAATTTCACTATGGAATGCGATCCAGTAAGCATTAGTTTCCTTGATGTTCGAGTATATATAAATGACGGGAAACTCCATACCGATCTATACCGAAAATCAACGGATCGCAACACTATTTTAAGAGGCGATAGTTTCCATCCTAGACCTTTAATTAAGAGTTTACCTATCAGTCAATTTAAGCTTGTGCGTAGAATCTGTAGCACGGATGAATCATATACTCACCAATCCAATGTTTTAACTAAAAGATTCTTGAATCGTGGTTACCGTATAGAATGGATCGAAAATGCCAAAAAGAAAATCAATGAGACCTCTCAAATGCAGTGTTTGCGAAAAAAACGTGATAAGAATACGCAAGTTCTCAATGCTCCCATTTGTACGATAAAGTACTCAGCATTGGGTGCGGAGTTTCGTAGCATTTTAAATAAACATTGGCATATCATTTCAAGTGATCCTAAATTATCAGGTGTCTTTAAAAATGGTCCAAAACTAGTCTTTAAACGCCAAAATAATCTTCGTGACTTGCTTGTGAAATCTGAATATCCTTCACGCACGAGACATGGTATTCCAACTCTTCCCCCAGGGAATTACAGGTGTGGTAATTGCGCCCAGTGTGCTTTTACACACAAATGTAAGTATTTTAGTCATCCACGTACTGGTCATGATATTCCGATACGGGGTACTATTACTTGTTCTTCCACTCATGTGATTTATCTAATTCGGTGTCCTTGCGGTCTTGCATACGTGGGAAAAACATTTAGACAATTGCGTACCCGTATTAGTGAACATCGCAGTACCATTAGGACTGGTGATATGCGCAGCCCTATAGCGGCTCATTTTAGAAAAGTAGGTCATAAAGCCTTTTTTATAGTATTATTATTATTGTGTATATATGTGTATGCATGTATATGTATTTTTATATGTATATATGTATGGGTATGTATGTAGGGTTTTTTTTTTGCGTGAAATGTTATGGTCACGTGCTTTGTATTTGTCACGTATCTGTCACATGATCCCTTATGTGTGCATAATCAAGGTGATTATAATTAATGATGATCACCTGTGTCTATTTAATGCTAAACTTACTCGACAGTGATTATTGTGCCTGATGAAGACCTGATGGTCGAAACGTTGCCTTGCTAATAAATTCTTTGGAGCAGCTTTTTCAGTGTGCGGACTTCACACTTCTTTTTTTCATTTGTATTACTCAGTTGTCCTGCACCTGCGCCCAACTCTGGGTGTTTGGGATGTGCACACCAGTTGTGTATTTTGTCCTAACTTATTCACATCACTGTATACTATTTGCAGCCCTCATTTGTTTTATTCATTTTGTTTTGAAAAACTCTCAAAATTTGATGTGGTGTAAACATCAAATCGTTCAAAATGTATTGTTGTTTGTATTAATATTTAATAATGAGGTAACACTTTATTTTACAGTGTCCTTGTTACATATGTTACATGTACTTACCATAGTAATAACAGTAAATTATGCACATAATTTCACTGTAACAATGGCACCTTAAAATAAAGTATAACCAATAATGATTATCAATTCATAAATATGTTTTTTGGGGGGTTGCACCATAAGCATCAAGTTGTTAACATGCATCAATAAATGTTGATATTATCATTACCTAAAATTAATAAATGCTGCAGAATGATTGTTTATTGTTAGTTCATGTTAGCTAAAGTAGCTAACTGCTGTTAAGAAATGAAACCTTATTTTAAATCTAATTAACTTGTATAGTAATATTAGAAAAATTAAAGTCACTAATGTCTCAAAGTCTCTTCTGCTCACCGAGGCTGCATTTATTTGATCAAAAATACAGTGATATTGTGAAATATTATTACAAGTCAAAATAATCGTTTTTAATTGTAAATATTTTAAAATATAATTTATTCCTGTGATTTTAAGCAGCGAATCAGCATATCAGAGAAAGGAAGCTGGAAATACAGCTTTACATCACAGGAATAAATCACATTTAACTATATATTCACATAGAAAATAGTTATTTTGAATTGTAATAATGTTTCACCATATTACCGAGACTTCATTATAGAAATATTCTTTGTAGCTTTTATTTTTTAAACTTTTGGACAGTGTATATACAGGTCCTTCTCAAAAAATTAGCATATTGTGATAAAGTTCATTATTTTCCATAATGTAATGATAAAAATTAAACTTTCATATATTTTAGATTCATTGCACACCAACTGAAATATTTCAGGTCTTTTTTTGTTTTAATACTGATGATTTTGGCATACAGCTCATGAAAACCCAAAATTCCTATCTCAAAAAATTAGCATATCATGAAAAGGGTCTCTAACGAGCTATTAACCTAATCATCTGAATCAACTAATTAACTCTAAACACCTGCAAAAGATTCCTGAGGCTTTTAAAAACTCCCAGCCTGTTTCATTACTCAAAACCGCAATCACGGGTAAGACTGCCGACCTGACTGCTGTCCAGAAGGCCATCATTGACACCCTCAAGCAAGAGGTTAAGACACAGAAAGAAATTTCTGAACAAATACGCTGTTCCCAGAGTGCTGTATCAAGACACCTCAGTGGGAAGTCTGTGGGAAGGAAAAAGTGTGGCAAAAAACGCTGCACAACAAGAAGAGGTGACCGGACCCTGAGGAAGATTGTGGAGAAGGACCGATTCCAGACCTTGGGGGACCTGCGGAAGCAGTGGACTGAGTCTGGAGTAGAAACATCCAGAGCCACCGTGCACAGGCGTGTGCAGGAAATGGGCTACAGGTGCCGTATTCCCCAGGTCAAGCCACTTTTGAACCAGAAACAGCGGCAGAAGCGCCTGACCTGGGCTACAGAGAAGCAGCACTGGACTGTTGCTCAGTGGTCCAAAGTACTTTTTTCGGATGAAAGCAAATTTTGCATGTCATTCGGAAATCAAGGTGCCAGAGTCTGGAGGAAGACTGGGGAGAATGCAATGCTAAAATGCCTGAAGTCCAGTGTCAAGTACCCACAGTCAGTGATGGTCTGGGGTGCCATGTCAGCTGCTGGTGTTGGTCCACTGTGTTTTATCAAGGGCAGCGTCAATGCAGCTAGCTATCAGGAGATTTTAGAGCACTTCATGCTTCCATCTGCTGAAAAGCTTTATGGAGATGAAGATTTCATTTTCCAGCACGACCTGGCACCTGCTCAGTGCCAAAACCACTGGTAAATGGTTTACTGACATGGTATTACTGTGCTCATTTGGCCTGCCAACTCTCCTGACCTGAACCCCATAGAGAATCTGTGGGATATTGTGAAGAGAAAGTTGAGAGACGCAAGACCCAACACTCTGGATGAGCTTAAGGCCGCTATCGAAGCATCCTGGGCCTCCATAACACCTCAGCAGTGCCACAGGCTGATTGCCTCCATGCCACGCCGCATTGAAGCAGTCATTTCTGCAAAAGGATTCCCGACCAAGTATTGAGTGCATAACTGAACATAATTATTTGAAGGTTGACTTTTTTTGTATTAAAAACACTTCTTTTATTGGTCGGATGAAATATGCTAATTTTTTGAGATAGGAATTTTGGGTTTTCATGAGCTGTATGCCAAAATCATCAGTATTAAAACAATAAAAGACCTGAAATATTTCAGTTGGTGTGCAATGAATCTGAAATATATGAAAGTTTAATTTTTATCATTACATTATGGAAAATAATGAACTTTATCACAATATGCAAATTTTTTGAGAAGGACCTGTATATATATATATATATATATATATATATACACACACACATATACACACATATACACACATATACACACATATACACACACATATATACACAGTACGTATATTAGTATTGTCAAAGAGATTAATTGGGATTAATCACATCTAACATAAAAGTCTGTTTACATAATATATATGTGTCTGTGTGTGTATATATATATATATATATATATATATATATATATATATATATATATATAGAGAGAGCGAGAGAGAGAGATAAAAAGAGTAAAAAGAGGGATTCAGATGGTTATATATACACAGGGTATCTGCACACTTTATAAAGTCAAATTTAAGGCTTTTTAAGACCTTTTTAAGACCTGAAGAAATCAAAATTAATAAATTACATTAGGGGTGCGCAATATTGACAAAAATATGTCTCAATATTTTCAAAGTTTTGTTGATAATTAGATGATATTTATATTGTGTTAATGTACTGGTACCATGGCTGGTTTAGGCCTGTTGTTGACAGCTGACTCACGAAGATACATATGTTTTCATCTATATATAGTCATCTATTGACTTTTTTTTTTTACTTAAAGGTATGCATCACCTTTTATGTCAAATTCTAACATTCAAATTAAATTATATTAGAATAATAACACAATGCCACTGTTACCAGTTAAATTAAATCATTAAATCAAAATCCATATTTGCAGTGCAGAGGAGACACAGAAGCATCAGAACTGGCATTAATATATTTACACTCCATTTACAATTGCATAAATAAAGCTATGAGATATTCAATTCTTTCAATTCTTAATTCAATATTTAAATATGAACTGATTTCTAATTGTAACATTTTAATTACAGGGTACTTTAAATGTGAAACTAAACCCGCCAGTAGTCGCGGCAAGTCTCAGGGAGTCATTCATTCAACCGATTTGTTCAAACGGCTGATTCATTCAGGAAGTGCAAGTGATTGTTCATTGAATCGTTAAAATGATTCATTCAAAACGCGGATTTCAGTCAAGAAATCATCGCTGTCTTTTGCATTAAGACTCTGCTACGGTTTCATTTTGAAATTCTCGTCAGCGAAATAAAGGGAAAACAAACAATATTGACAATATTGTTTATAAAATGTAAATCACAAAGTTAATTTAAGTTAACTGTTATATAAAATAAATATCATATTTGCTATTGTGCACGGGAAAACAGCCCTCTTGCTGATGTAATATTGTAATATTGTATGATAACAACATATGATAAAATACAAAAACTTTATACGTCTATTGGGGAAAATACCTATAACTGCACTGACACATCACGCAGTGAAAGCAAGCATGAGGGACGATGCGATGTCAGCTCGCAGTGTATGGAGGACCAGCTCTACCATATTTAAAAATAAATACAGAAATAAATAAATGCTCAATAAATAAATAAGCATACAATTAATTGCCCCAAAAAATACAATAAACAAATAAATGTAGGTAGAAATTAAATTATACAGCGAGACATAAATGTATATATCTCTTAATTAGCTTCTTTATTTATTCACCTTTGTAATAATTACCTTATTTATTTATGTGCATGTTATAATATTTTTGTCTGTTTTATTCTTCCTTTGTATTTTTTACCCTATTTATTTCTTCAATGCTATTTATTTCTGCCTGTCGTTTTTACATTTCTGTATGCATTTCAGCCTCATTATGCAAATGAGGAGGGGCTGTGTCTTAAGGGGTCAACTTCTGCCCATTGGTTGGTTAGCATTTTACTGCATCGGTCAAATCTACATGCCACCGGCCACAGTCACAACAAAGATGGCTACCTACGGTGAAGTTATCAGTGAGCTGAGGCATTTAGCAACTGTTTTTGAAAACAATGCTAACGTTATAAGTATTGACTTTATTATTTTTCGTTTGGACGCTCTGACAGAACGTGTGTTTCAGTTAGCAGCACACATGGACACAGATGTCGACAATGTAGTTTTTCAGAATCTGGAGGAAGCGGTCTAGCAGTCTATTAGCAGCTTCCCTTAAGAGGTCGGACACTGAACGTCTGCCTGCTGAGTTTGACATTACTAAACAATGCTTCTTCTTCTTCTTCTTCTTCTTCTTCTTCTTCTTCTTCTTTGGATTTTTACGGCAGCTGGCATCCAATGAGTTGCATTACTGCCACTAAACAATGCTTTATGGCAGGGAAAATGCTAACCAACCAATGGGCAGAAGTTGACCCCTTAAGACACAGCCACTCCTCATTTGCATAATGAGGCAGAAATGCATACAGAAATGTAAAAACGACAGGCAGAAATAAATAGCATTGAAGAAATAAATAGGGTAAAAAAATACAAAGGAAGAATAAAAAAGAGAAAAATATTATAACATGCACATAAATAAATACTTAAAAAAATAAGTAATTAATAAATAAAGTTGAAGATTATAACGGACAATAAATAAATAAGGTAATTATTATAAAGATGAATAAATAAAGAAGCTAATTAAAAGAGATATATACATTTATGTCTCACTGTATAATTTAATTTCTACCTACATTTATTTGTTTATTGTATTTTGGGGGCAATTAATTGTATGCTTATTTATTTATTGAGCATTTATTTATTTCTGTATTTATTTTTAAATATGGTAGAGCTGGTCCTCCATAGCAGTGCGCCCTCGTACATAGTTAACGTTAAAGTAAAACAATAATTACAATATCATAATAGACAATACACATCGCACACCACTACACACATAAAGAATGAACTTACAATTTAACTGAAATTAACCAGCTTTCTTCTTCTCTTCTGCTGTTTGGCGTGCAGGAGACAGACGTAATGCTGGCGCGAATGTGACGCGAAATGTCACGTGAACAAGCAAATCCACAAAGAACGAATAATATATAAAAAAGTACGCTAATTAGATAGTTTTAATATGGAAAACATTTAGATATGTCTAAGTCAAATTGCCATCGAAAATTTAAAACCTTTCATAAGTAAAAATAAGACTTTAAGACTTTTTATGGCCTTACATTTTTTAAATCTAATTTAAGACTTTTTAAGGACCCGCGGACACCCTGATATTTTATATATTATAGTTATATGAGGTCAGCAGTGACTTCACTTTGCCGGCTCCGTCAGACTCCGTCAACGCCGCCTGTGCAATTACTCACCCATCATAAATGTTCAATTAATCCTACTGAAATAATCCTTAAGGATTTAATTGGCAAGAAAATATCATTAATTTCACAACTAACAGACGTGATTTTGGGGCCATTATCCAAGGCTTTCAGAATAACCAACTGCATTACATGCTTTTAATACGCAAAACTTACGCATCAAATGCGCTGAACTCCAGTGTCAAGCGTGTCGGCAAGCCATCAGGATCACCTGCAACATATAACAAAACATTCGCATTATATTACTGCTTAAAGGTGCATTACATATTCTCAGTCACTTTCGGTTGTGGAATTAAGAAATAAATGAATCATCTGCGACACATTCACTAGAAAGCAGAGTATTGATACAATGGCATCTGTAATTCAACACTTTTGCATGATGTGTCAGAATAAATCCAAGAGAAAATGCCATATTGGTAGTTTAGGAAGTGTAAGTGCAACACAAAGGTGTTCAGAATAGCACACTACTATTCTATTAATATTCCTGCAGTATTCAGCATGTATATGTATGTTTTTATGCATGCTAGAGCTAATCATTAAAAGATTGCGATCTTGATTCAGACACACACGATCTTATTCCTAAATAAAAGTGATTCGGCTCTGTCTATTAAAGCTTCAATAAGTCGAATCACAGTGAACATTCAGATCTGTGTTCTGATCCAGAGAGAGCCGTTGTCATGTATATGAAACAACTTCACAAACAGTCTTTTCAACACACAGAATCATTCATTCTGTCTTACAATCATTCACATTATCACAGAAATACTGAGATAAAAGTTTATAGTTTAGAAATAAACACTGATGTCTACGGTAGAGATCAAAATAGAGTAAATCACAATTACTTCATTACACCAGTAGATGGCGACAAGTGACTGATACAATTTTTATTGTCATTGAATAATTCATTCAAGAGATTCGTTCACAAACGCTGATTCATCCAGTAATGAAACAAGTGAAGTCTTTATGAGAGAGTCATTGAATCATTCACTCAAACTGATTAAAAAAATAATTCAAATAAATGAGCCTACATGTTGTAAATAGACTGCAGCAATTAACATTTTGTCAGAATCTCTAGTAAATTACGTTGTTTTGTTTAGTTCAGGATCACAAAAAAGTTGTGATTCTCAATTTATCCAGAATCGTGCAGCTCTAATACCCGAATCAAACTGACACTATAGTTCCATCTTGAAAACAGCTGATGCATTCAGAATGTAATCTACTTGTTTCCAGGTCCAAACGCTCTTTCAGATGCCAAAAAACAAACAACAAACGCTGCTATTGCTGTAATAAAACCCAAATATATCATGATCCTAACCTTTAACTCCATACCAAAATCTCAGACGCCCAGACAGTGACTCATCTTTTATGAATCATTCAAATATTTATTTCTGCGACGCTGTGAGAGACTGTAGTGTATACTGACTTTTCATAAGCTTGGACCCAGAAACAGTATTCCTTACATCAGTAAGCCACCATGAAATCAAAATTGACAGTTCTCGTTATTATATGGAATATTGCAGTGTTTATTATAAATGATTTATCAGTGCACATCAATATTTTTTAAAGTCACCCTGTAGTCACCAATTTCATCCCTTAAAACTCATCTTTGATCATCAGAATTACATATTTAAACGTTTTTGTGCCTTAAAATATTTTAAATGTAACTTGACACCTTTGTCTCATTTAGTATGCATGGTTCTATGAATATGCAAATGAGCCCCGCCTCCACTCACTCACTCAGCTCAGAAATCACTCGTTGACGATCACACGTTGATCTGATTGGTTACAAGGTAGTTTGTGACGTCAGAAACACCAGCGATTTCAAAGCGTGTTTTTGAGACTGTCTTTGGTTCACTGCAGTTTTAAGGAGAAAATACTCAGCAATGCTGTCGACTTATGAATTTACACATGGATTGTCTTAAAGCATATTAAAAACACCACATAGACACATAAACAACATTAAAAGATGTTTTTTTAAACCACAGGGGGACTTTAAATTTGAAATTCGATTATGTAGAAAGGTTTCCAAATTATTACTAAAATAAAACACCTATTTCACCATACAAACATTATATATTATTTTTTATACAGCAGTTAGTTCTGGTTCTCGACTCTGATTGGCTGAGAGCCTTATCTAGCGGTGCGATATTCTACTAATATCACACAGAAACCGTTTCACAGTGTGTATGACTCCGCTTGTTTCTGACGGATCTACACTGGCAGCATTTCTCACAGAAAGTGTCAATGGTGGAGGAGAAAACCCACTGTACTTTTACAAATACTACTAGCGGAAGTAGAATTCTCACAAAAACGACTCCAGAAGCCTTAATAGCGTATTTATAAGTATATATTTAAAGACAATCTAGTTCCTACATTATTTTTCTATACATTGACCCAATGTATAATAATTGACCCATATAAATAACATTAAAAGCTGGATTTTCACCACAGGGGACTTCAAATGCGTGTTCCCTCATAATCTTGAATCAGAATAAGTTACTCTTGCAGCTTCTCTTCTCTTCTCTGATAATGTGGGGGGGCAACCTGTCACTCACATGAGATCAGCCAATAGCAAACAACAACCATCCAAACAATTCCCCACAGACACAATCAAGCCCCGCCCACATTTATTCTTGTTGTGGAAGCGTTTCACTCGGATATACAATACAATAGAGAAGAAAAGACTAGCGAAACCTCCCACACTCACCGTTATAGTAATAGCCTTTGATGTTTTTGGGACTTTCGTCTAAATGGTAGTCGTTGAGTTTCTTCTGGGTGAGTTGATGCCAGAATCCTGCCTCCAGGGCGCTGAAGAAAGGGGAAAACTGCAGTTTCGGGGCGGCCGTCGATTCAGCTGCCATCAGGACTGATGTTTGATTCTTCACACACTGCCATAAGAGACAAGACACAGGAAAATGAGACTGAATAATGCCCATTCAAATATTCTGCCCTGATTTAAAAAAAAATATATATACATATACATTATAATATGACTTCAGCTTCAGATCACTCAAAACAAAAGTCCCCCTGGGGTGAAAATCCAGCTTTTAATGTTGTTTATATGTCTATGTGGTGTTTTTAATATGCTTTAAGACAATCCATGTGTAAATTCATAAGTCGACAGCATTGCTGAGTATTTTCTCCTTAAAACTGCAGTGAACCAAAGACAGTCTCAAAAACACGCTTTGAAATCGCTGGTGTTTCTGACGTCACAAACTACCTTGTAACCAATCAGATCAACCTGTGATTGTCAACGAGTGGATCTCTGAGTGAGTGAGTGGAGGAGGGGCTCATTTGCATATTCGTAGAACCGCGCATACTAAATGAGGCAAGGTTTTTTCCTTGGGAAAAAAATCTTCAAGCCTTAAAACAGTGGTTCTCAAGTCCAGTCCTCGGGACCCACTGCTCTGCAAATTTTTTATGTCTCCTTATTTAACACACCTGATTCAGATGAACCAGCTCGTTAGGAGAGACTTCTTGATCTGAACTGAGTGTGTCAGATAAGAGAGAAATACAAAATGTGCAGAGCAGCGGGTCCCGAGGACTGGAGTTGAGAACCACTGCCTTAAAATATCTTGAATTCGTGTCGAGTTACATTCAAGATATTTTAAGGCATGAAGATTTTTCATTTAAGGAAAAAAACGTTTTAATATGTAATTTTGGTGATCAAAGATGAGTTTTAGGGGATACAATTAATGACTACAGGGGGACTTTAAAAACAAGATTCTAATGTAACGTTACAGTGATAGCATGACAAGAATATATTGGATAGATCAAAATAAAATACAATAAAATAAAGTAAAATATAAAATATCTTAAAATATAATCCTCAATTGTCTTTTTATAATTTATTATAATAACACATTTAAATTACTGTCAGATTCGATATGTGGAAATGTTGAAAAGGTAGTTCCTTGTTTTCTCATTGCAAAAGGCTTGTCCGTCTATATCAATAAGAAATGTAATGTTGTACTAATCTGACAACACGGCTATACAACTTGTCAACATAAAGGTAAAAGCTGCGTTCTTTAGTATTGTAATATAAGTAAATACTGTCAGTGTGTTTCGTTTAAAAGCATTGCGTCTCTTTCGGGGTGTGTGCTTGTTTGGTTGTTTTAACACACTGCAGTAAAAAGCACAATGTTTGACATATATGGTCTGTGACAATTATTGTCATGTAATGATAAACACAGAGTAAAAGCAGCAACAAATACATAGCATGGAAACATCACTTACCAGACAAACACTTCCTGGTTAACGTCATGTGACCACGGTCATCCTAAACGCATGCGCAGTTGGTTTGTTTTGGTATTGCGAAAGAGCTTACAAATGACTTAAAATGTATTTAATAATACGCAAATCGACAGCATTAAATACGTGGTGCAGTTTTCGCTGGTGTAACGACCTTGAAATGCTTTATCTTCAACATTTTGACATCTTTAAAACCATGCTCAGTGTTAACCGAAGAACAATGTTAGCAGGACATGCTTTTCTGATAAATGTTTTAAAGCGTCATATTATCCCGCATTTATAAACAATGAGACAATGTTGGAGAATAACGTTACCAGCTGCTTAAACGTTTTAGATGACCGACAAATCTCTTAAGGAGAGTGTCCAAAAGGAGTCTTATGGTGCCAAAACCATCGAATAAAAGACAAAACCCCAAAACAAAAGGAAAACACAGACAAATAGACAAGAAAACACGGACAGAAACTTATAAACGCTGTTCCTTTTCATTGTTAACCCTATAAATGATGAATCAGCTGAGTTTGTCACGTGCACAGCAGGATCAGTGAACGAGCCAGAAAAACCAGCCTGATGCCTCAGATATGCTGACACACTTACTGTATAAAAGCTTTCATCACATGGTTTATAAAAGGTCGTTTCCTTCACAAAATAAAAACTTACAAAGGTAGACTTTTCCCCTTACAAATTCTGAGTTTACATCTTGCGATTTTGATTTTTTCAATTTTGAATAAAATCTGAATTCTGATTTTATATCTCAATATTCTGACTTTTTTATAGCTCCCAAATGCAAGGTACAAACTCATATTCCTGGACTTTATCTTAGAACTTTTTTTCTAGGAATTCTAAGTTCACAGCTCACAGAAACTCTTTCAAACAAGAGATCACAAAATAAAAAAGCTTATAAAAAAATAAATTAAAAAATGTTGAAGCTTTTCAAACTCATGTAGCCTAACTGCCCTCATATTATATAGGCTACTGTACCACCTTTTATCCCAGTATTTATTAGAATTTTATGTAGGCTATTATTATTTGTTTTACATACATGTTCATTTTACATTTTAGTTGTTGTTGTTATTTGTTTTACATACTCTGAACTGTAGCACAATGCCTTGTATTTGTCTTTTACTTTTTGAATTGTACTTGCCTGTTGGCTAATTGAACTGAATAAACTTTAAACATTAATTATAACATCTCTCAATTCAGATTTAGTTTTTTTCTTCTCAGAATTTTGAGTTTACATCTTGCAATTCTGAGTTTATATTGCACAATTTTGTCTTTTTTTCTGGGTTCTGAGTTTACATCTCGAAATTCTGATCTTTCCCCCCTCAGAAATGTGAGTTTATATAGTGCAAGTTTTACTTATTGAGTTTATACTTTATATCTCACTAAAAAAAAGGCAAAATTAGGGTACCTTTTTTTTTATTCCGTGGTTGCAAGCTTCCATAGGTTTCAGTGTCAGTCGAGATGAGTAGTGTCCAGCCTCGATAGAGTCCTGTACTGTTCGCCAAATCAAGTTCTTTTCATCAGGCTGTGGTTATTAACTCCTAGGCTAATCTAAATGAGATATGAATCCAGAAATTTAAATTACTTTTAGAATAATGCATTTGCAATGGAAGATTTTCATCAGGAATGTGGGATCACAAATCAATGATACCAATATGAAACTGTCAGTGTGAAGTTTATCATTCTTAAACATTGTGCATGTTCACATTTAAAGTAATTTCTCAACTGGAAATGTTTCACAATATTTCAATAAAGCAGTCTTTACCACAATATATAAAGTATGTTAATAATGAATAAACACAATTTCGTTTACCCAGTAAAGTCACACTTAAAAAAAGACAATAACCTTGCAGATCAAATAAGACGTTTTAATGATTCGTTCATAATAATTCATTATACTATAGGTATACACTATATAATAATAATGGAAGTATTTGATTTTAAATGTTTAGGCCTTATTGTTCAACCCGGAAGTAAGCTGTTTTCTGGGAATGTGTAGATTCAATCAGATTCAGATTCAGTAGCCGCTATAGCGAAATAACTGGAGGAACAACAAAATGTAAATAAAGAAAATTATATAATAATGAAATGTAAATGAATTAATTAGTAAGATGATCATGATTGAGTATATATTTAGCACCGTTTGTCCTATGCTTTTGACGTTTAGATGTAGAAACAGTGACGTGAAGTCAGACTTAATTAGCTTAATAGGTTCAGTGGATAGGAATGAGATTGCATTATATATCTAATGGACCTCATTTCCCATGTGCACTCCTACACAGACCTCACTGCACAGACAGTGCTGAATGCAGCGTGCATTTCTCCCAATATAGATCTGAAATATTGAAATTAGAAGACATTCTCCAAAACACACTTCTCCGTTTATTTAAAGAAAAGATTTTCATTGAAAGACTGCCATTTTTGTTCAACCAAACATGAGGTTAAACAGGAAGTGACAGGCCCTAATTGAGGGCTGGCAATGTGAACTGTTAGAAAAAAATGAAATATGAAAGAGACTAAGCACTCCACTTATTATATGCACCTTTTATAAATAAGATAATTACTTTCCCACATCTTGAAGCCTTTGTAGTCCATTTTATCATCACCTCTGTCTGTCCTATATTGTTTATTGCATGTTTTGTGTGTGTATAGAGGCAGTTTCACATGACCGTATTACATTGTTCATCAACCAGAGGAATGTCTAAAAAAAGGTATTAAAGAGTCTTCACATTTTGCATTTTAATCAAATAATGACTTACATTAGATTTTGCAGTTTTGTTTAAATCATCACTCTGTCCATCATTTAAGTACTTTTTTATTAAAACAAAGATGAGTTGAAATGCATTGCAATGTAAATCAAACAGGAGTTCAATGAATACAGGCAATTTGTGAATAGTGTACATAGACCATCCTGTAGGTCGCACGCCATTCCCAACATACTTCATAGATTTTCACCTGTATGTATTTCCCAGCTCTGTGAGGATAGTGTGCATTAGCGCCAGACCAAACTACATTTAATTTAACTCCCTGTTAAATATGAATGCACTGCACATGCTAATTAAACATAATTAATGTCAGGGCATTTTCATACAATATTCTAGATTAAAGGTGTCCTATTATGCCCTTTCACGAAGTCTTAATGTTGTTTCAGGCTCTACTAGAGCAGGTTTTCCTGCTTGAATGTTGATTATTTTCCTCATATTCTCCATTGGTGCGGCTCCTCTCTTCCCAGTCTGTCAGTAACGCTCTGTTTACTTCCTGTCTCTATGAAGCCCCTCCTTCTGAAAAGCACACTGTGCTCTGATTGGTCGGCTGGAGCAGTGTGTTGTGATTGGTCGAGCGCTTCGAGTGTGTTTGGGAAATGTCCCGCTCCTTACCATAACCGCCAGTTTAACACACTAATAACTAACTCAACCAGGCCCCGCCCCTTTATTCTGGGTATGAATTATTGTAATGAGGAATATTGTGACGTGTTCGTTCCCGGAAGAAATTCAAGATACATTGGTGGCGTTTCAGGAGTTCAGAAACATTGACACTGATATAGAGTAGAACTCCCGCTGGAAATGGTTGTTTTAATGAGCAACATGCTTCAATACAACCAGTTTTAAAACACTGTATTGAATACGTTTTTAATGTAATCTGATGCAGATTGCAGACGTGTCAAGCTGACACTCAGCAATACATAACAAAATGGTAACACTTTACAATAATGTTCATTAATTAATATTAGTTAACTACATTAGTTAGCATTAACTAATAATGAACTGCACTTATACAGCATTCATTAATCTTTGTTAATGTTAATTTCAACATTTACCAATACTTTATTAAAATCTTGTTAACATTAGTTAATGCACCATGAACTAACATGAACAAACAATGAACAGCTGTAGTTTTATTAACAAACATTAACAAAGATTAACAAATACAGTAACAAATGTATTGCTCATGGTTAGTTCATGTTAGTTAATTCATTAACTAATGATCCCTATTGTAAAGTGTTACCAACAAAATTGTTCTGTACTGACAAGATCACAAGCACGGCAGAACAACCGATGTACAAACATGTCACAAATGGATCAGACCTCCTTATCTATCAATATAAAAAATCTTTTTGAACACCCTTTTGAAGTTTTCATTGCACAGTGGGTATATGAAGGGATTGAGAGTGGAGTTGATGTACCCAAGCCAAATGGTGAACATATGAAGGTCGTGATGCACACAGGTCTCACACAAGGCCATGACCATGAACGTGATGAAGTACGGGATCCAACACACCATAAACACGCCGATGATGAAGCCCAGTTGCCGGGCGGCTTTACGCTCCTTGCGGATCCGCATGCTGTGGATGCTTTGCTTTGACTGTTCGCAGAGCTTCTGCCATGTTTGTTTGGCGGGAAGCGAATCGTTGGCGTTTAGCGGCGGGTTGTTCTCGGCCCACGGTGATGGTGGTGATGGAGGCGTGTTATGATTATAATTATGAATATCCACCATCTGCTCACCCTCACTAATGTTCCCGACGGAGTTTGGCACTAGGACGTTACAGTCGTTCACATTTATGAAGGCTTCGGTGTTGTTTTCCGGTTGCAGAAAGGCGAGGGATAAAGATGGCGGGCATTCGGCGGCCGTTTCCCCATCGTCGATTTGAAATGAACTTTCAGGGTCTTGTACGCTCTTTTTCACGCGTTTCGAAAGTCTAAACATTGGTTTCTTCTTATAGCAACTCTTCCTCTTTGTCTCGGACAAGGAATCAGGGTTGTCTTCATTATGGTCTCTTGGCTGTTCAAGACTGTATTGATCCAGAAGACCCACGTTTTGAGAATACGCCTGATTCTCTCTCTCCGAGGCTTTGGTTATCTTTAACTGAAGTCCGTTCGCGAGTGTATCATCCGCTTCGGTTTTCACCATGGGACCGGCAAAGTTCTCCCATTCCCTGTAATGATCCCGGACCGCAATGAAAATCTGCGAGTAGAACAGAAGCATTAGAAACGAAGGGATGTAGAAGTTAAGAATGGCGGTCAGAACTTTAAACCACGTCACTAAGCGAAAGTCCGTATCGCATTGGTTCTCCAGTTCAGGTTTCCGGTCGATCCGAGCAAACATCCTCCAGCCGAGGATAGGAACGATCCAAGTCATTGAGAGAAGCCATGCACTGCAAATCAACAGCGTTGCTCTCCCTCGTGTCCGATACTTCAGATACTGTAATGGGTGTCGTACGGATCGGTATCTGTCCAAGCAAAGGATAAACAAACTGAAAATGGACGCCGTGCTCGCGACATAATCCATGACTAACCAGAACTGGCAAATAACGTGACCAAGCTTCCACTCGTCCTCAAGAAGGTACACCAGATTCAAAGGCATGACTGTAGCCCCGACTATAAGGTCTGCTATCGACAGGCTGACGATGTAGAGATTCCCAACCGTGTGTAAAGTCCGTTCCTTTCTCACGGCGAACAGGACCAGCAGGTTCATGATGACCGTCAGGAGGGACAGTGTCCCAAGGAAGATCCCCAGCACCGCATTGTTCATGTGATGGTGGAACGGGACAGACGTGTTCGTGAGAGTTGTGACGTTGGGCTCGGGAGCTTCGTGAAGGATTCGCTTGACTTGGCTGTTTGTGGCGGTTAGTATCGTAGTGGCTTCCATTGGGCAGTCCGATGTGTCACATGACGTCAAAGTTGTGAGAAAGCACATAATCCCTTTGGGTTTTAAAATTCATATCCAAATTGGAGTTTCTGGAAAACAAAAGCAATGCATCAAAGTAGTGCATATTGTGTGCACACTCTTAAAGGATTAGTTTCAGGATTTTTTCCACACACTGGACTTTAACGTTAAAGTCCATTGTGTGGAGAAAAATCCTGTAATGTTTTTCTCAAAAAACTTAATTTATTTTCCACTGAAGAAAGAAAGACATGAACATCTTGGATGGCATTGGGGTGAGTAAATTATCAGGAAATTTTCATTTTGAGGTGAACTAATCCTTTAATAATAAAGGTTCCGAAAGGGGGATTTCACATTTTTGGTTCCTCAAAGAATTTTTCCCTGACAGCAACATAGGGCCTGTTTACGCCTGGTCACTTCATGTGTTTTCTCAGATCGGATAGCTATCTGACTGTGAAAAGATCAGGTGTAAATGCCCTCTGAAACACATTCGAGACAGATTTAAATCCGATCGCTCAAACCACATCAGGAGTTGGTGTGACGAAACTAATGTAAATGCATCTGGATGTTGAAACCACATATGTAAATTTGACTCCTTCCAAAATGTTAGAAAATAAATGTGTGAGAGCGTTTTATAGGCTATATGACATGTTATAGCCAGATATTACAGCGCTACCGCAACACGCATCACCACAGATGAATCTGTGTATCTCTTCAGACAACACGCAAACTACCGCAAATAGACGCTCAAAACACAATCATCTTCATTAAACGTAGTGAGAGTAAATGATCTTACAAGTGCGGTTGCTGCGCTCTCTCCTATTGCGGTCTTGAAATTAGCTGATGATCAATAAAATGCAGCTGATATCTCTTGCTTTCGCTGAAATGAAGTCCATTATTTCTGCATATAGCCCGGGAAATGAAGATCGGATTTATATCCGTTTTGCGGAGACACATTTATGAGGGTGAGTATAAACGGAACCGTTTAAACAAATCGAAAAGCTATCTGATCAGTAAAAACGCATGAAATGACCAGGTGTAAACTAGATGGGGCCGGATCTGTGCCGACACTATGTTGCTGTCTGGGTTCCTTGAATGTTTTTCTTAGGGCTTCTAGTTTCAATCTCATCTGGAGGGTTTGTTTCAGATCCTGGTGCTTTTTCAATCAAAAATAGTTAACTTAAATGTGAAAATTATGTAAAAAAAAGAAGATATTTTGAAAAAATGTGGGAACCAGAAATGATGGACCCCATTACTTCCACAGTTTTTTTTTCCTACTATGGAAGTCAATGGGGTCCTGTTTATTTCTTTAAAATACCTTCTTCTGTGTTCAGCAGAAGAAAGAAATTCATACAGTTTTGAAACAAGTCAAGGGTGAGTAAATGATGACAGAATTTTCATTTTTAAGTTAACTATTCCTTTAAAGGGATACTCCACTTTTTTTGGAAATAGGCACATTTTACAACTCCCCCAGAGTTAAACTGTTGAGTTTTACCGTTTTTGAATCCATTCAGCCGATCTCCGATTCTGGCGGTACCACTTTTAGCATAGCTTAGCATACATCATTGAGGTGGACAAGACCATTAGCATTAAAAAAATGACCAAAGTGTTTCGATATTTTTCCTATTTAAAACTTGACTCTTCTGTAGTTACATCGTGCACTAAGACCAACGGAAAATGTAAAGTTGTAATTTTCTAGGCTGATATGGCTAGGAACTATACTCTCATTCCTGCGTAATAATCAAGAAACTGAGTGAAAATGAGTGCAACAGGCGTAATGATATGACGCAGCGCAGTTGACGGAAGGTAGCCTATTTTCAGGCGCTGCTATCATTACGCCTGCTGCACTCATGGTACGGCAGTAAAGTTTCTTGATTATTACGCAGGAATGAGAGTATAGTTCCTAGCCATATCAGCCTAGAAAATCTCAACTTTACATTTTCCGTCGGTCTTAGTGCACGATGTAACTACAGAAGAGTCAAGTTTAAGTCCTTTAAGGCATACATGAACAGGGCAATCGCACTCAGATCTGCACCAAAACAATCACTCCGAGATCGCCTGGACGAGGCCTGATTGAAGACGAACTCAAGAGTGTTTCAGTTGAGGTGAGAAAGAAATCTGACCCAACGGACCATCATAACTCATAACGGGAAAAGTGTTTTCATGTGAGACGACAGCAACAGATAAAGCCACATTAACTTGTCAATCCATCTTGCTGGATGACGCAGAGGAAACTCTGACCAATTAGGGACTGTTTACTCGACACCGTTTTCAACTAAAGACGTAAAACGTCTCGGGTTACGTATGTAACCCTTGTTCCCTGAGAAAGGGAACGAGACACTGCGTCGGTGACGACACTAGGGGAACGCCCTTCAGCGTAGCATGTCTGAATTTATGAATGAAAACGAATCCAATCCTATTGGCGTTGCGTGATGACGTAGCGTGTGACGGCATAAGCGGATGTGTACAAAAGCACGCCGGCACACAGAAAATGTCAGCTTTTGCTATGAAGCAAGTGCTCCAAGCAGGGTGAGGTGTGGCGAACCGACGCAGTGTCTCGTTCCCTTTCTCAGGGAACAAGGGTTACATACGTAACCCGAGACGTTCCCTTTCGAGGGAACTCGAACTGCGTCGGTGACGACACTAGGGGAACGAGATACCCACTATGCCACAACGAACCCCGCTCATCCTAGTGTGAAGCTGTCTTCAGGCACAACTTAGGACAAAAGCACTCGTGCACCGGGTGTAGAGGGAAGGTCCAGACTGTAAAACCTCATGAATGTGTGCGGAGTGGCCCAGCCAGCCGCCTCACATATGTCATGTATGGAAACCCCTGAAAGGAGGGCTCTAGAGGACGCCATGCCTCTGGTGGAGTGAGCCCTCACGGCCATAGGTGAAGGCAAATTGCGCACCTGATAGGCCAGGGAAATAGTCTGAACGATCCAGTTGCTGATGGTCTGCTTAGAGGCGGGAAGTCCCTTCTTGGGAGACCCAAAACACACCAGCAACTGGTCCGACTTCCGCCATGAGGAGGACTTCTGGATGTAATACTGAAGTGCTCTGACAGGGCAGAGCAGATGAAGTCTCTCCTCATCCGCCGTCCCATGAGGCGGAGGATGAAATGCCTGCAGAACCAAAGGCCGTGCCACATTAGATGGCACCTTGGGCAAATAGCCAGGCCTGGGGTGAAGGATGGCCTTAATGTTGCCGGGAGCAAACTCCAAGCACTCATTGGAAATAGAGAGCGCCTGGAGATCTCCTACCCTCCTCAGAGAAGTAATAGCCAACAAAAAGACCACCTTAAATGAAAGGTTCTTGGCCTCAGCCGACTCCAATGGTTCGAAAGGGGCCTCGGCCAGCCCTTCGAGCACCACTGCCAGGTCCCAAGAGGGAACCCTGGTGCGAGTCGCAGGTCTCATCCTCCAGGCTCCACGGAGGAAACGTACGACCAGGTGATGCCTCCCCAGAGGACCATCACTCAGAGGAGCGTGGAAAGCCGCAATGGCAGCCACATAAACCTTGAGTGTGGACGGGGTAAGCCCGGCAGAAAAGCGGTCTTGGAGAAACTCCAGTACAGAGGCCACTGGGCAGTTAACTGGGTCCAAATCCCGCTCTCTGCACCAAATGGAAAATACATTCCACTTAAGGCCGTATAATTTCCTCGTGGAGGGAGCTCTGGAAGTGAGTATAGTTTCAACCACCTCTGCTGACAGGCCGGCTTCTAGGTACTGTGCCCCCTCAGGGGCCAGACCCACAGTTTCCACAGCTCGGGCCGAGGGTGGAGAACTGAGCCCCCCGCCTGAGACAACAGGTCCCTCCTCAGAGGGATCTGCCATGGCGGGCCTGCCAGAAGCAAGATGATGTCCGAGAACCATACTCGGGCCGGCCAAAACGGGGCTACTAATAGTAGGCTGACTCCGTCCTGACGGACCCTCTCCAGAACTGCTGGGAGCAGAGCGATTGGGGGAAAGGCGTACAGACGCAGCCTCGGCCACGTCTGCACAATGGCATCCAAACCCAGCGGGGCTGGATGTGTGAGGGAGAACCACAGTGGACAGTGTGTCGTCTCTCGAGACGCAAATAGGTCCACTTCCACTGGGCCAAACCTCTCGCATATTAACTCCACCACCTCGGGGTGGAGTCTCCAATCCCCGGGCCTCAGCCCCTGCCTCGACAGCATGTCTGCTCCCTGGTTCTGGTCCCCCGGGACATACATCGCCCTGAGAGACGACAGTCTCCGCTGGGACCACAGGAGGATCTGATGCGCCAGTCTGCACAGAGGGCGCGACCTCAGACCCCCCTGATGATTTAAGTAAGATACCACCGACATATTGTCGGATCTTACTAGGACATGGCGACCATGGAGGTCTGGCAGAAAGCTCCTCAGAGCCCGGAACACCGCCAACATTTCTAGGCAATTTATGTGCCAAGAGGAATGTTGGTCCTGCCAGAGACCTCTCGTAAAACGGCCGTCCATGACCGCGCCCCAGCCCGTGAGGGAGGCGTCTGTCGAAATAGATATCCGGTGACACAACGCTCCCAGCCTGGGACCCTGGGACAAGAACCAAGGCTTCTTCCAAATTGATAGGGAACGAAGGCATCTGCGCGTAACCCTTATTAAGCGGAATGGATTTCCCCTCGGGGAAAACCCCTTGGCTCTTAACCACCACTGCAGGGCTCTCATGTGCAGCAGGCCAGAAGGTATCACGCTGGACGCTGCTGCCATTAGACCCAACACTCTCTGAAAGTGTTTGACAGTGACGGCCTGGCCTAGCTTTATCCTGGACACTGAGGTCAGGATAGACTCGATCCGAGCAGGAGACAATTGTGCCTGCATCGTGACTGAGTTCCACACCACTCCCAGGAACGTGGTTCTCTGGGCTGGTGTCAACACGCTCTTCTCCGTGTTGAGTCTCAACCCCAGGCTCTGGATGTGGGCGAGGACGACATCTCGATGCCGAATCGCCAACTCTCTCGACTGTGCCAGTATTAACCAGTCGTCGATGTAATTGAGCACCCTGATGCCCTCGAGCCTCAGGGGTGCTAGAGCTGCATCCATACACTTGGTAAAGGTGCGAGGGGAGAGTGCTAGGCCGAACGGAAGAACCCGATATTGGTAAGCTTCGCCCCCGAAAGCAAACCTTAGGAACCTCCTGTGAGATGGAAGGATGGAGATGTGGAAGTAGGCGTCTTTTAGATCTATCGTGACAAACCAATCCTCGGATTGGATTTGACTCACGATAATGGGAATAGTGAGCATTTTGAACCTGAATCTCCTTAGAGACCGATTCAGATGCCTCAGATCTAAAATTGGACGCAACCCTCCATCCTTCTTTGGAACTATGAAGTACCGGCTGTAGAACCCGGACTCTCTGACTAGTGGGGGAACACGCTCTATGGCCCCTTTTTCTAGCAGCGAGTTGACTTCCTGTCCCAACACCAGACCCTGCTCTGGCCGCACTAACGTCCAGACCACCCCGTTGAATTTTGGTGGGCGGACCTGGAACTGTAGTCTGTACCCAATTTCCACAGTGCGCAGGACCCATGGAGAAATATTCGTGAGGTTTTGCCATGCCTCTGCGAAATTCACCAAGGGAACCAGCCCCTCGGGGCTGGTGTCCAGTGTTTTGTGTAAGCCCTTGGCGGCACCCTGAAGCGGAAGACCGGCAGGGGAAAACCGACAACGACCCACAGTGTGCGAGCGCGAACGCTGTCTGACTGCAAGCCTTTGGGGCAGAGAAGACAGCGTGTGCTCGCTGGAAGCTGGCGCGTCCCGATGCGTCAGAGACGGCGGGATACTGACGCCAGCTTCCTGAGGGCCCGACGAGAGAGGGGACCTCGGTCGCTCTCTCTCGGGGGGGGCGGCCCTTAGAGGTCCCACAGGAGTTAGGACCTCTTTCCCTTCGCCTTCCTGGACTGGATGACGGTCCTCAGATCCGTCCTTCCAGAAGGCTGTGGGTGAGAGCGCTGCCTAGGGTCCCAAGCTGCTTGAGGGGGACCTCTAGAAGCGACACTCCCTCTTTGGCCTTGGCGATAGGAGCTGGATGACGGCTGTGGCTGTTTTGACCCTCTAGCAGCCGACTTCCTAGACCTCGACCGGCGAGGGAGATATTGCCTAAACGCTTCACTCTGCTTCTTAGTGTCCTGAAATCTGTCGACGACAGCATTAACCGCCTCGCCGAACAGACCAGAGGTACAAATGGGTGCATCAAGAAGAAAAGCCCTGTCCTTCTCCTTGATGCCAGAGAGATTAAGCCACAGATGCCTCTCCGTGGTCACCAGAGCTGACATGGAGCGGCCGATGGCGCGGGCCGTCTCCTTGGTAACCCGGAGAGACAAGTCTGTGGCCTTACGAAGCTCGGCAATATCCTCCATAGTAGGACCCTCGCCCTGGTCCATGTCTTTTAAGAGGTCGGCCTGGTACGCCTGCAGAATGGCCATCGTGTGCAGGCTCGCACCAGCCCGACCTGCCGCCATATAGGCCCTGCCCACCAACGCAGATGTAGTGCGACATGGCTTGGAGGGCAGCGCCGGTGACTTAAGGGACGATGCAAGATCGGGTGAAAGGTAACTGGCTAGAGCTTCCTCAACCCGAGGCATCGTCCCATAACCGTTCTCTCTAACCCCCATAATGTCACTATAGTTCAACATCGGGGGGTTAGACAGGCGCGCTGAAAAGGGCCTGTTCCAGGATTTACACAACTCATTGTGTAATTCCGGGAAGAACGGTAGAGACCGGCGTGGAGGATGTGCGCGGTGCTGCAGGAAGCGCTCGTCGAGTTTACTTCTGACTCGCTCTTCCTGCCTCTCCTGTGGCCAACTAATATGCAGTTTAGTCACAGCCCGTGTCACCACCTCCAAAAGCTCATTATAACTGGGCGCAGTTTGTGTGTGTGTGTGTGCTTCATGCAGATCCCCCTCCACGACGCTGAGCACATCTAATTCCTCAGAATTAGACAGCTGCAGCACTGGGTCTGCATCCCGAACGGGAGAAGCCGCGGAGCGGGCTCCCGAACGGGGGATAGGGGAATCTGAGCTTTCAGATGAGGATTGGGAAAGTGCCTCGGCAGTCCCGATCCCCTCTGAAAGCTCCCTTTGCGAACCCCACGATCTAAGCCGCCGCATCGCCTCAGCAGATGCGGGACCTGAACCGCGGGGAGCGCGCATCTGGCCATCCTCAGAAAATAAAGCCAGACGGGAACGCAGCACTCTCATAGAAAGAGAATCACAGTGGCCACAAGCAGCCCCCTCGAGAGCTGCTTGGGCGTGCTGCATTCCTAAACAAGCCACACACATCTCGTGTGTGTCCCCAGCCGTGATAAAGCGAGGGCACGGGAACACACAATTTTTAAACTGCTCACTCATTCTCACAATAAATCAGAACTGAGACAAACAACACCAAATAGGACAAACTGATTTCACAACACAGAGCGCTTGCTGAATAGCAAAAAGCTGACATTTTCTGTGTGCCGGCGTGCTTTTGTACACATCCGCTTATGCCGTCACACGCTACGTCATCACGCAACGCCAATAGGATTGGATTCGTTTTCATTCATAAATTCAGACATGCTACGCTGAAGGGCGTTCCCCTAGTGTCGTCACCGACGCAGTTCGAGTTCCCTCGAAAGGGAACTTTGTAAGCGCTTTGGCCGTTCGTTTACACAACAACGGCATTTTGGGTGCCTTAAAACGCAAACTTTTTCAAATGTGCTTCAAAGTGCAAGTTTTTGAAAATGGTCTCCGAGTAAAGGCCCTTGCACACTGAGTCCGAAATTTTCGTTTGCGTTTTTTCATATTCGTGATTCGGTGGCTCTGAATTGTCAAAACACCATTCAAACTGCTTGCTACGGATGCGAAAAACGCAGAAAATCGAACCCGATCCGATTTTTTATGACGGCAGTGTGCAAGCGTGATTGACATAACGTGAGGTCCTATTTATTTTTTAACGTGCGAAAATTTCGGACGCGAATTTCGGACTTAGTGTGCAAGGGCCTAAAACAACAAAAACGCAAATCTCTGAAGACGATGACGTCATGCACATGCGTATTATGTGTTCAGTCTATAGTGTTTCATCGCCATCTAGTGTCCTGGCAGCAGAATACAGCGTTTATAGACGTTTTCGCGGTGTGAATGGAGATCGTTTTGACAATGGTGTCGTCTGTACACGGAAAACTCAAAGGAAAACCTTCTCCGTTTTAAGCATATCGTTGTCGTGTTAATGTACCTTAAGAGGACAGTTTTACTAGCATGTGGAACAAAGCAAATGCTCTACTGGTGTGAAAACACCCTTGGTTTGAAAAAAATTTGTGCACTGGAAATATTTTATGGATGTTAAAGGTTTTTCATGGAACCATCAATGCCAATAAGGCACCTTTATTTTTAAGAGTATATTGTGCACTTATTGATGTGTGACTACACTGAAAGAAATGGTAATGTTTTAATCCAATCAAAAAGGTAAAATGTCTCTTTCAGCTAACAATTTCAGATTTTCTATTTTTAAGGTGTACAATGAATGGAGACATCCATCTTTTTAATGGTGTCAGTGAGTTATCCAATCCACATATCTAAGATGTCATGCTTAGGACAGCAGACGCAAGCAGGTTCATTAAGCAGCAGCTGAGACCACGAATGTTCAGAAAATATGAGAGTCAAACAGTATCTTGTTGCTAAGAGAGATGTTTTCGACCCATGCTTCACAAGCCCTAGATCTTATCAAACCCTTCCCTGTGTCTTTTCTAGCCTCTCATCTCAGGATAGATCTGTATTCTGTCTCTCTGGAAGTTTCGGCCATCTACTCAATAAATGGTTATTGTTGATGTTGTCAGGGCTATTCTTAACAAATGCATATACATAAAGTGCATGTTTGCACACATAAAACACTTTCCATCTTTCCTTTCATGTATCAGTTGCACTTGTAATATGGCAAATTGTGATGGGAGAAACCAGTACATAATGCGATTTGGATGCCTTTCTTATGCATACATGTTTTACCTGTAATTCCAAAACTCTATACTTTTCTTTCGTCCACTAGGAGAAATTCAGTCATGATTTAGTTTCGTTTTTGGCTGAACTGTAGCTACCTTCAATGTTCACTTTAATGTGAAAATGAAAAACTCTTATGCTAATTTACTCTTTAATGTTTGCACAACAATTTAAC
The DNA here is from genome assembly GCF_051911475.1 of Siphateles boraxobius. Lineage (NCBI taxonomy): Eukaryota > Metazoa > Chordata > Actinopteri > Cypriniformes > Leuciscidae > Siphateles > Siphateles boraxobius. Next base: position 5,552,072 of record NW_027509141.1, on the reverse strand, counting down.
ATTCATACAATAGTGTTCAGTATTGATGCATGAGGAAAAGCCTTTTTAAACCTGAACACATCATGATACAAAACAGGTTATGCTGTATCTAAAGAACTGGCATTAGGAAGAACTGATTTATCACCATTAATAATAATTATTCTATCTTACCATCGCACAGTAGAGCAACATGAATATCAAGCACTTTAGTCAGATTTAACTATAAGGAATGGCCAAGAACACCCGCATACATCAAATATTTACGCTTCTCTGTAAACTAGAGAGCTTAAAGATTTACAGCGTTGCACTTGATTTTTGAAGATCATCCAAACACACTTGTAATGATTTCTCGACGCGCAATGTAAAGGGAATCTGCGCTAATGATATATACTTTATCCCGCCGATGCGTAAAACTTACACGCGTGTAGCTACTATAGAGTTTTGCGTAAAATGCTTATCTCTCTCCTTTTACTGACAACCCGTTATTTCTTTCTCATTGGATGGAGATCTCAGTAATGAAAGCGACTCAGTCCGACACCTGTGGAATGCGTGAATCTGTGAAGTCCAATAATTCCATCAAAGCGCGCGCTGTGCGGCAGCATTCACGAGCGTCAGCAGCCTACTAGTCACTTTTACACATTAATTTAGCTCTAAATGTAATTATGTTGTATTTATAAGCACTGATGAAACCTTACCCTTCCGGCTTGCAGTGAAATCTCGGCAGGAATGGGGTTTATCTCCACAGATTTGGTGAACTGGACGCTGACTGACGCTTTACTGGTCTGAGGAGTCTCGTGAATGTCTCATAGATGGACCGGTGAGACACACACACACACTGACACACACAGACACACACACACACACACACACACACACACACACACACACACACACACACACACACACACACACACACACACACACACACACACACACACACACACTGATTCTATATCCATGTCTGGTTCGCTATCTTTGTGGGGACTCTCCATAGACTTTTATACTGTTTTTATACTGTACAAACTGTATATTCTGTCCCCTTACACTAATCCTACCCCTAAACCTACAGATCACACACAACTTGCTGCATTTTTACATTTTTTAAAAAAGCATCACTATGTATGATTTATAAGCTGTTTTCCTCATGGAAATGTCCCCAAAAGGACAAGGATTTGGGGTATTATCATCTGGGTGGGAACATTTTGTCCCCATTATATATATATCCTGTCACAATCAATAATGAAGAAACTGACTTAATCTTATATGTAAACTCGAATGTAACAGAATGAGATATTCATATATAAACATATACAGTATATATATAAATATATACAGTATATATATGCATATACACACACACACACACACACACACACACACACACACACACACACACACACACACACACACACACACACACACACACACACACACACACATATATATATATATAAATGCACACACATGGAACACATGTTGGAATTACATGAGGGTGATTAAATGATGAGTGAACTATTCACCAGTGAACTATCCATTATTTTAGCATTATTTTCATAAAAACGCACATTTATAATGGCAAATAATATCACATATAATCACTTAACTGTACAACAATTATACATTATGTAAATAAATGTCATGCACAGCCATAATCCAAAAAAACTATGCAATACTTAATAATAAATAATAAACACAAGGAACAATACAGCAATGATCCATAGATGTAATGATGACACAAGACAATTAACTGTGGATGAAAAAGGCTTAAATACACAGAAGAAGGTAATCAATGGAACAGGGAACAGGTGTGACACTGATCAGGGACCATGCCAACTAATGAAAGAACTAGAACACACTAAACAGAACAGAGAACTAAACATGTCCGTTAAGGTAGTAGCATTTAGTCCTTAAATAAGGCAATTTCTCACTAAAATTTGTAAGAGTCTCACTAAAATTGAAAGGAAGCTCATGGTAATTCTTCAATGATGGGACAACAGAAGAAGCAGTTGATGGAGGAGACTTCTCACTATTTCCAGCTCCAACTGGCCATTAATTTGTCTCTCGAGCTCAGCTTGTGTTATAGCAGCAATATCAGGGCTAACAAACCGAAATGTCTCATCTGTCAAACTCGTGCCTTGATTGTATAACCTTTCATTCAAGAGCCGCAGACTGGACACCCTTTTTACCTCTTGTGTATAGCACCCTATTACCCGTCAATGAACCAAATCATACTCTAATTTGTTTGTGTATAAGAGCATATAGCATATAAGAACCCTAATGATGAACTGTCATGCTTATTCACAACTACAAGAGAGTACATCACAATATAAAGTCAACATTAAATCAAAGTGGACCCAGGTGACTTTCTTAATGCACATTGGTGGTCTTATTTTGCATGATTCCTAAATGCATGCTATTCCTGAAGGGATGGATTTACAATTCCTTAATTTTGTATTATATAATAAATTGGAAATCATTGTTTGGGAGGATGAGGATGTGAATCGTCTTTCTGGATATACTGCAAAGTGTGGCAAAGATAATGTATTTAAATAGCGTCATTTGCATAAAGAACACAAGACCATGTTTGGATGTTGCTAAAGTTATCTGTATTGATAATCTATCAGAACCTCAAGAAACATCGCAAACTGATTATTCATTTGACTAAAAGTGTTTCTGTATCCTAAGTTAGTTTGAGGCTGGATCCTCCAACTTTACCTTCAGTAAACTCTCTATCAATTGATAGAACTTCAACTTTGTCTCCTGATTTTCACTGAACATGTTGGTCTCTTTATGTTGTTAAACTGTATTTCCCCAATACATAAAAAGTCTGGTAATGTTTTAATCACTTGCTCCTTTAATCTGAGTGGCTCTGACTAGAATCGAGGTAGAATGACATCATGTATTTGAATAAATAAAAATATTCATACAACCGTTTGAGTCCTTGAATCAGATTGGTCCGAGCAGTGTTTTAAGTGTGATGATGTTTATTCCTGTACTGATGTTTATTCCATCACAACGCTCGAACCAATCAGATTCAAGGACCCAAACTGTTGTATAAATATTATTATTCAAATATAGGTGGGAATTACAGTGTCAACAGAAATTATTCATGTAGTCCCTACATAAAATGATTACGTTCACTTCATAATGAAATTAACTTAATAAACATAAGGAAATTAATTTGTGACAAAAGTTAAAGAATTGTATTGCATCATCTCTTTTGAAAAAGCAGCAAAAATATTTGTATAAAACTATATATTGCATCTGTTGTGCATTTAAAATATGCAAGTATATTATTATTATTTTTTAAAAATTATTATCAATCATCATACTGTCATGATCATGTGATGTTTAGTTTCTGTAACCTTCCGTTTAGTTCTATAGTAATGAGGAGGGTCAGACAGGTCAATTAAGCTCAAAAGGAATTATTAATTAATTTATAGGGAAATTTAAAAGAATCACTTAAACGGCCGATCAAATGACTCGTCCAGCGTACAGGCCGTAACTATAAGCTCTAAAACGGATATAAATATCCAAACTATAGGGAAACACTATATATAAGCAAGGTAACTTAGATCAGCAGTTTAAGACATTAAATTCATACGCACATAACACAAGAACAATTATCTTTAAAATACAAAGAAGACTTTATTGATTATTCTAACACATAAATCTAATATCTAACACAATCAGACGTACACACACATTCATACGAGTTGCAGAAAGAAAGAGAGTGAGGAAAGAATGAGTTTTAAGAGTGAGATGATGAAACCCTAAGTTTCTATATAAGACATTAGTGATGGGATTTATGGCTCTTTGAGGGGGTCCAGATCTTGGCGATCCGTTCCTTTCAAAGAGCCGTTCAAAAGAACGGCTCTTTTGGCTTTTTTAAAAAATATTTAGTCAGTTTTAAGAAGCTTGGGGGCATCTCAGTTTATCCTGGAATTAATCACTGGGAGGAATGATGAGGTGAGATTTGTAGTCAAATAATTAAAACTAAAGATATCACACACCAATATCTGAGTTTGAGTTATTCTGAAATATTGATTATTACTTCATTTGTCATGTGTGGACTATATTCCATAGGGTTGCACAACATCCCTCTGCTTGGAAAGTGACATCACTATTTTGGATTTACCTTTAGTACAAAGTGTGTGTATGTGTAAAGCTATGTTGACTTATGTTATTCATACAATACCTACTCACAAATAAACATCAAAAACAAAGCCGGCTGCAATGAATTTCTGTGCAAAACAGCTTTTACTACAAACACTAAAACTTGAGACAGAGAGGCACTCGCACGTGTGTTGTGTTTTTTTTTTTTTTTTTTAACTGGAGTAACTATGTTTCAGCAGCGTGCACAAGTCATTGGCTCCGCTCCTACCCAATGACAGAGGCACGTAGGTTTTTTTTTTAAAACTACTGTCTTTTACAACTACTATCACCATGATGTTAGGCATTAGCAGCGCCCCTTCCTTGAGGAGCTAATTTGTGTGCATCTGTGTGAAACACGCATAGGAAAAAAAGAACGACAGAAAGAACGGCTCCCCTCCAGCCGCGACTCGGGTCCCATCGTTCATGTTTATGAGCCGTTCAAAAGAATTCGGTTTCGTTCGCGAACGTTACAACTCTATAAGACATGACCTGAATGAACCATCAATCATTAATTTAACCCTTCTGTCGTTTCTTAGGCGGGGTTATTAAATGTTATATCAGAGCACCAGTTCAGTTAAGAGTCTGGAGGCTACTTGCTTGTCTTTGCGTTCCTTTGGCGATTCCTTTTGTCGGCGTAAAAGGGTGTTTCCCAGGTTCGTTGATTGGCTGGCGGTCTTCTCGTGCCTGGATAGATGTCTCTGGGCGGCCAATCACGTGGTGTGTTGGCGATGGATGAAAGTCTTTGGTGTTGGAAAGCGGGCTTTGCAGTCGAATCGTTTAAACGAAACTTTGCAGCAAAACATAACTTAGAATCGAGACTCTCAACGGAAAATAAAATAAAGCTAAGAAACAGAAAGAAAAGTGAGACGAGAGTAGTTAGATGGCTTTAATGAAGCTGTTTAACCCATGTTCTTCCGGTGTTGGTTTGGGTTCTTTTGTCTGCTGGTCTACATGGTTACTCGTCTGTCCGGTTACTCGTCATGGCTTCTCCATGACTCCTGTAAATCTGCTCTAGCAAACAAATTCATAAACTAAACCTCAACCCAACTAAAACAAAACCTGGCTTTGTTCGTGTCCTAAGATTTTAAACTCAGCTCTTTGTCCAGCCTCTTGATGAGTTCTGACCAATTAGGCACTGTCTTTATTTTAGAGATGGCATTCGCTTCACCTCTCATCATAAATCATGGGTTATCTGTGATCTCTTTACTCTCCGGCTTTAGTAGAGTACAAAAGTGTACAGTTTAGACATGATTCCTGATTCATGAAGACGACAAAACATTTTACACAGATTTCAATCAAGCCATCTTCTGAATTAAGATCATATGATCGTACTGATAGGAAACAAGACACACTTTCATTCAAAAATCTAATAGTTATAACAATTAAATGACTTGTATGTGATCTAAGCCTAATAGACACATACAGAGGTTGTAGATACAATATAGGATTATGTAGTTGAACAATGTTTGATTATAAGTCCGTCAAGAATTGTTTTGGGGATGATTTTATGTAATTTTATATCTAAAGTCTCAGTCTCTGTGGTTTTAAGAGATTCCCACCCTGGGGTCGTTCCAAGGTGCTTAAAAAGGAGGAGGTCTGTTTTTAATCATTTGTCATGGGTTCACACAACCTCTGCCGTTATCTTGGTGGGTTCTGAGTCGTGCCATCTCTCAACCAATCAGTCTTTTTCAAACTATCTAACGTTGATGACGTTCTCCTTAAGTTGGGCACATCTCTTTGAAGCTTTTAATGGTCATTAAGTTCTTAGCTGGGACTGGCTGGAGCCCACTCCATTTATGGCCCTAGATTAGACTGGTGTTTTGGGGGTCTGGAGTGTTTAGTTCTGTGTGGAATTATATTTGAACGAATCACCTGGAAGATTCATTTGTGTTTGCTTCGCCCTCAAATCCTACAGTTCCATGGTCATATTCTGTATTGTTTTTTTCTGTCACCATTTGCCTGAGTTTTCATTCAGAGTTTGTTATGGTTTCTGATTGAGTTATGCACCTGTTTCTTAATCTTTGTTCGGTGTCTTCTATGCTAATGTGTAGAGTGTTTTCATTCTGCATCACACAGCATTCTTTGGATCTAAACTTCTCCATCTCTACTGGTTCAGTCCAGTTCCAAATCATCTCCATCTCCAGTGGTTCAGTCCAGTTCCAAATCATCTCCATCTCCAGTGGTTCAGTCCAGTTCCAAATCTTCTCCATCTCCACTGGTTCAGTCCAGTTCCAAATCTTCTCCATCTCTACTGGTTCAGTCCAGTTCCAAATCTTCTCCATCTCTACTGGTTCAGTCCAGTTCCAAATCATCTCCATCTCCACTGGTTCAGTCCAGTTCCAAATCATCACCATCTCCACTGGTTCAGTCCAGTTCCAAATCGTCTCCATCTCCACTGGAATCTTCTCCATCTCCACTGGTTCAGTCCAGTTCCAAATCTTCTCCATCTCCACTGGTTCAGTCCAGTTCCAAATCATCTCCATATCCACTGGTTCAGTCCAGTTCCAAATCTTCTCCATCTCTACTGGAATCTTCTCCATCTCCACTGGTTCAGTCCAGTTCCAAATCTTCTCCATCTCCACTGGTTCAGTCCACTTCCAAATTATCTCCATCTCCACTGGTTCAGTCCAGTTACAAATCTTCTCCATCTCCACTGGTTCAGTCCAGTTCCAAATCTTCTCCATCTCTACTGGTTCAGTCCAGTTCCAAATCATCTCCATCTCCAGTGGTTCAGTCCAGTTCCAAATCTTCTCCATCTCCACTGGTTCAGTCCAGTTCCAAATCTTCTCCATCTCCACTGGTTCAGTCCAGTTCCAAATCTTCTCCATCTCCACTGGTTCAGTTCATTCCAATTCCAAGTTGATTGTCGAATCTGCCTTGGGATTCTCAGTTGTTGTCAGTCTTGGTCTTGAAAGCACAAATTTAATTAATAAATTACTGTTGTGATGTTCAATGTGAAAATCCCAGCAAGCAATAGCGGTCATTTCACCTTCTAGGTTAAGTATAGAGCCAATATAGCCCGGCTATGTAACACACTTTCATTTCTTCACTCATTTAATTTCTTTGTTATCTATTTGATAACTAGTCTATTCTTGGGCGATGGTTTAGACGTCAATTACATTTTCACTGACAGCCCAGATTTTGCCTTGTTTAAGCCTAGACGTCTTGACTGTGTTTGGACGGCTATTAGACGTCTTTTAAACATAAAATTGCTTGCTGGGTAACTGTGATTAGATTAATTTATAATAATATATGTGTAATTGTAGCGGCTGTTTTTCATACAGTTTAACCGTGCAGTTATAACTCCCTGCTCTAAGTTATTTCCCAGAACACTGCCATCAAATGCTAAACTGCTAAACATCTCCTTGTGTTCCAAGAAAGAAGATAGTAACAAAGTAAGTCACACAGATTGTGAAAGTGAATCATGTTTGGATGAATTATTCAAAATAGTAATAATAAATAATAATAACAAAACAAACAAGAAAACTAACTTTATTCATAGTCTGTGCTGTGATAGACTCTCCTGCTTATTGTAAATCAATACTGCAATTAAAATGCATAAGAATATGTAGTTGAAAATTAATCTTTTTTGTTTGTGGAATAGCAAGAAACCAATTTTCTATTGTGTCTTTTGTGAAGTGATTTGTCCCCAGAGGAAGTATTTACGAAGACATCATTATCTTTAAAAATGACAATCAAGTCCAATTCATAAAGAGAGAGTGTTTGAACTGTTCATAGTGTCAGCATCATATTGCTGAACCATCATATAACCAAATAACACAATCATCAGTGACTCATGACCCCACCACACATCTAGCTGATGCCATATAATTGTTCTGTTCCACTACCTAGTGAACTGCCCTGTAGGCAGCCTTTTAATGCATCATAGCATGAAGCCCGTTTCAGCATAATCATAGGACACATTTATAAGATTTCCAGCTGGTTTGAAGGGCCGCATCAAATGTATTCTTCATGCAATCGTAAAATGCACTGTGCTGCGTTCAGTCCAATTCAATAGAAATACTGAAGTTCTCTCAAGTCAGAACTTCAGAAGCTTTGGACTCCATTGCAGCTTTCATTGACCAATGTAACGCAACCAATCACAGTTGTTCGTTTTGTTCAGCGTCATATTTAGGGGTGTGAAAATGTAAAGTGGATGTCCCTACAATAATAGACTGTCGTTTAAAGAGTCTATGCCGCAAATGTCCCATACTTTTGAAAATCCAGAGTTTAGTTTATCCTGATAAGAGCTCATTTTCACAGATATAAACACAATGGCTTTCCTTTTCCATGAGGGGGTTTGGCATCTCGGCGGGTTTGTTTCCAGGCAGAATGTTAAAACACATGACACGCACGTCTCCCGGAAATCCTGTAGAATTTAACCAATGAGACGACGACTTCAAAACTTAATTTTGTGTGCCATATGAAAATAATTGATGAAATGATTCAACCCAATCTCACGGGAAAATTTAACTATTTTACGAGGTGGTGATTTCATATGAATTAATACAATGTGAATTATGTACAATTTAAAATAAATAAATAAATAAGTAAGCATGAAGCACCCTAAAACATAACTGCTAGTGGTGTGTAAGCAGATCATACGCACAAATGTACAAATGAGATCCTGAATTCATCAAAATGTAAAATTTTTGTGAATTGACATTAGATTGTGTTGAATGATCAGTTAGTTGGTTGTTGTCCCTGATTTGTTTCAAATGTTGAGGTCTGTGAGTGGTATGTATTTATGTGATGTTGTCAAAGAAGCACTTTGCTCTCTGTGATGTGCCCATTTCTCAGCACATAATATGTGAATTTAACAATACATAACAAGAATGATTTGCATAGTAGGTTTCTTAATTCAATGCAAGTACAGATTTTTCGGTACAGCCCAGCTAACAGGAACGTTCTCAGGACTTCGGCAACGTTCTTTCAAGTTTCTCTCAAAGTTGAAAACAAAAACAATAATAAGTAACAATAATCGAAATGTTTGTTCAAACTAGTCTTTAATAATGTTCTTTAAAAGTTAGTTCAAAAACATTATTATTTATACATATTTGTTTGTTTTTCTTAAATTTTTTAGTTGTTCAGTATCCTAACATTTTTAAATGCTGCTAATTGTTTCAGAACCTTCCGAGAACATTAAAAAGTAACGCTTCAATACTGTTTGAAGAATGATACAACGGAATGTTCGCTTGAACAAAAAAAATATTTTTTTTTTTAAAATGGATGTTTTGACATTCAGAGAATATTTAGAAATAATTTTAGCTGGGAGATTAATATTTAATGTTCACCAAACACTATTAGAAAAAAAAGGTACAAAAGCTTTCACAAAAAAAGTGTACCTTTTTCACACCCCAGTGAAAGCTTTTGTACCTTTTTTTTGAGAGTGAAGATATTTGTGAAGAATAAGATGAATGAAACTAAAAACAGTAATGCAAACTGTTGCCTTTTATTGCTCAAGGTTTTGCATGGTTTGTCGACGTCAGGTTGAACCTTGCGTGAACCCTTAAATACAAGATGTTTATGAGCAACCATCCTTCTGTATAAATAACAGCTTTGGTACCTGTCATTTAGATGTAATTCAGAGCACAGCAATGACTGGACGTTTCAGTAACTACTCAGATACCATCACTTTATGAGTATATTTACTTGTATTGGGTATTTGCAGTGGTGTAAATGGCAGAGATGCACCTTTTTTAATGATTAACTATTCAAATAAACTGTAACTAGATACTGTAGACTTAAAAAAGACGCCTGGAAATCACGCCATCAGGTTCTGATGTCTAAAGGAAAGTGCTTAAAGCCTCAAGGTTACATACATTACTCACCTGTTAACTGATCTGACGTAACTTCTAGGTCCGAGTTGCTGTGAGGACAGGCACTGATAGAGATGACAAAAGTTTATTTTCATTGGCCCGATTTTGTCTTTGTCCGTCAGTAACGCTCTGGGGTGCGTTTCCCAAAACCAACAATGGTCGCAAGTTCCGTCGTTACCAATAGAGTTCAATGGAAATTGCGATCATAGTTGGCCAACGATGCTTTTGGGAAACGCACCCCTGTTTAGTTCCTGTTTCTATGAAGCCCCTCCTCCTGAAAAGTACACTGTGCTCTGATTGGTCGGCTGGAGCAGTGTGTTTTAATTGGTCGAGTGCTCCGAGTGTGTTTGGGAAATGTCCCGCCCCTTACCATAACCACCAGTTTAACACACTACTAACTAACTCAACCGGGCCCCCGGGCCCCCCCCCCCCCCCCCCCTTTATTCTGCGTATGAATTATTGTAATGTGGAATATTGTGACGTGTTCGTTCCCGGAAGATACTCAAGATACAATGGAGGCGTTTCAGGAGTTCAGAAACACTGACACTGATATAGAGAATAACTGGAGCTTTTCATGATCAAACCGCAACATTACAGACTAAACACAGATGAACATTACACACTAAACACAGATGAACACTACACACTAAACACAGATGAACATTACACACTAAACACAGATGAACACTACACACTAAACACAGATGAGGACTACACACTAAACACTGATGAGGACTACACACTAAACACAGATGAACATTACACACTAAACACAGATGAACACTACACACTAAACACAGATGAACATTACACACTAAACACAGATGAACATTACACACTAAACACAGATGAACACTACACACTAAACACAGATGAACATTACACACTAAACACAGATGAACATTACACACTAAACACAGATGAACACTACACACTAAACACAGATGAACATTACACACTAAACACAGATGAACACTACACACTAAACACAGATGAACATTACACACTAAACACAGATGAACATTACACACTAAACACAGATGAACATTACACACTAAACACAGATGAACATTACACACTAAACACAGATGAACACTACACACTAAACACAGATGAACACTACACACTAAACACTGATGAACACTACACACTAAACAAAGATGAACACTACACTAAACACAGATGAACACTACACACTAAACACAGATGAACATTACACACTAAACACAGATGAACACTACACACTAAACACAGATGAACATTACACACTAAACACAGATGAACACTACACACTAAACACAGATGAACACTACACACTAAACACTGATGAACACTACACACTAAACACAGATGAACATTACACACTAAACACAGATGAACATTACACACTAAACACTGATGAACACTACACACTAAACACAGATGAACACTACACACTAAACACTGATGAACATTACACACTAAACACTGATGAACATTACACACTTAACACAGATGAACATTACACACTAAACACAGATGAACATTACACACTAAACACAGATGAACACTACACACTAAACACTGATGAACACTACACACTAAACACTGATGAACACTACACACTAAACACAGATGAACATTACACACTAAACACAGATGAACACTACACACTAAACACAGATGAACACTACACACTAAACACTGATGAACACTACACACTAAACAAAGATGAACACTACACACTAAACACAGATGAACACTACACACTAAACACTGATGAACACTACACACTAAACACAGATGAACATTACACACTAAACACAGATGAACATTACACACTAAACACTGATGAACACTACACACTAAACACAGATGAACACTACACACTAAACACTGATGAACATTACACACTAAACACTGATGAACATTACACACTAAACACAGATGAACATTACACACTAAACACAGATGAACATTACACACTAAACACAGATGAACATTACACACTAAACACAGATGAACACTTCACACTAAACACTGATGAACATTACACACTAAACACTGATGAACACTACACACTAAACACAGATGAACATTACACACTAAACACAGATGAACACTACACACTAAACACAGATGAACACTGCACACTAAACACTGATGAACACTACACACTAAACAAAGATGAACACTACACACTAAACACAGATGAACACTACACACTAAACACTGATGAACATTACACACTAAACACTGATGAACATTACACACTAAACACAGATGAACACTACACACTAAACACTGATGAACACTACACACTAAACACAGATGAACACTACACACTAAACACTGATGAACACTACACACTAAACACTGATGAACACTACACACTAAACACAGATGAACACTACACACTAAACACAGATGAACACTACACACTAAACACTGATGAACACTACACACTAAACACAGATGAACACTACACACTAAACACTGATGAACACATTAAACACATGAACACTACACACTAAACACAGATGAACACTACACACTAAACACAGATGAACATTACACACTAAACACTGAGGAACACTACACACTAAACACAGATGAACACTACAGACTAAACACAGATGAACATTACACACTAAACACAGATGAACACTACACACTAAACACAGATGAACACTACACACTAAACAGATGAACACTACACACTAAACAAAGATGAAGATGGAGAAACAGCACAACAGCTCCTCTTTAAATAATAGTGAAGCTTGTTTACAGCAAATGCCACTATCAATGTTTTGCAATGTCATAAAGTAATAATATATAGGATAAAGTAATATAATAATAAAGGATAATACAAAGTTATCAGAAATGATTAGTCATAAACAAAGTTGAAGAACTGATTTTAGGTATTTTAGTCACATGATTCTGCCGATTCTGGTTTGTTTATTGTGCTGTCTTTCTGTGAGTTTAGGACAGTATTTAGATTTTCTGTCGTGATTGTGAAAAATGTTGCTGTTGTAGATCATTCATGCTGAATCGAGAATTCCCATAGGAGCTCACATTATCGTTCAGGGAGGTAAATGGGAAGTGTAATTAAATTTTCTCCTTTTTAACGTGTAAAAACTCCAAGAAAAGCAGGTTGAGACGGTGAAGGGAAGACGCCGGATAGCAAATCTGATTAAACCCGATCACTCTTGAAAATAATCACATTACTGAGTGTTTGTGAAAGTTTTGTATTTTGTTTGGTCAAAACTGTTCACATCTTCTATGGGTTTGAATTTGGGTGTCATTTGTTTAAATTAATAAAAATCTATAAAGCGTGTCGGTGTCTGTCTGCTTGTTGAATACATTTTTATTTGGACATTTTCTACCATATGATGGCTGAAACAGCAGCGTGTGACACTGTTTTCAAGGTAACCAGATCAATCATTGTGAAAAATAATTCTACAAAACTTCAGTGCAAACATCAAGTGATCATGCAATGGGATAAAATAGTTTCTCTTCCCTGCGAGCGATACCATGTATGTGAATATTTAACCAAGTCAAAAACAAAAGGTAAGCTGGTATCTGTATTAATGTCCGTATAAACAGACACAAAACATCATTAAAGAACGATAAAAACAATAAAAAAGTTACGTAAACGATAAAAGCTCCTAGTTGACTCTTGGTTTTATTCAATTTGAGCAACCATACACGATGCAAAACAGGCATTTTGAGTTTGTGATGGGGCTTCCTATGGAGAAAATGGCTTCCATCTGCATTTTGTGCCACAGTAACATCACATGCAAAAAAGCTATTGGACCTCTTTCAAACACACACAGAAGATCCCTCTACATGTATCTGCAGAATGCATAGCTTTCATTGGCTTTGAGTGAACTCATTTTGAGTGAATAAAACATTGAAATCCTTTACATTTCCCTTAAAAAATTTAGCTAGCTTTTTACTGTAATATTGAAAATTCACTGTCCATTGAAATTCACTCCCAAGACTCAGTTTTCTCCTGGTTCCAGCTCTGCATTTGTTGTTGTAGTCTTTGGCATTTTAAGCATGCACCATTAAAATCAGTTCTGGCTGTTTAGCATATATGAAGGTCGGTTCTCTGTATCAGAAATGTGTATATCAAAGTTTCAAAGTCGAGGTCTTTCTCAGTAAACAATAATGTTTGTGGGATATTGGTCTCCGTGACATAGTACTGATAATTATACAGGATACTGAACTCTATTTATACACACTACATTACACACTAAAGAAAGATGAACATGAGAAAAGCACAACAGGTCCTCTTTACATAACAGCCCCAGTGAAGTTGTTTTAAAGAGGCTTGTATTATATGAACACAGAGCCAGTAATCAAAGGCACATATTCCTATGCTTGATCAAAGACTGTGAATGCAAATGCAAACATTACGTCCTGAACTATGTGCAATAAAACATACATTTGTAATGATCACTGGAATACAGTAGATGTGGTCAACAAAATCTGCTAAGTGTTGAAGCTTCTGGTCCTTTCGGTTTCTTGAAGATTGTGCTTTGTTGGAATAATCACCATTGTTGAAAAATCCTTATATATTTTATATTTATATAAGCAGGCTTTATTTTCCCATGAATGGTGGAAATGAAGCACAGTATGAACTCATGAAAAGCTTCATAGTGCTCAGGCTGCTAATGAATTGGCCACTTAATGATAAATTCAGATTAAAATAGGATCCGGTGGTGTGTATTTCAGCCGCTGCGTCATTGGCTGGTCTGATCGCACACGAGCCAATCAGAGCGGAGCGAGATGACAATGGGAAACGTGCAGATGGTTCAACTATAGCACAGTTTTCACAGCTTGCAACAAAACACAGATGATTCAGATATTCAGACACTCGTCAAGGCCAGTGTTTGTTTTTGGTCAAGTGTTATGATCATAACCTCTTCACTAGCAGCACGAATTAACTTGATTCTGCACAATCTGGATCAGCCAGAGCCTGTAATGTGTGTTTTCTGTCTTCCTATGACATTAAATTGTGAAACACAGGAAGTGACATCATTTCTCCAGAATGGTGAGGAAATATTACAAGTATTTCATATTGTAGAGTTAACAGAATTTGTCAAGACCAAACATTCAGTGTATATTGTAATAAAAATTATCAAACAAATATTTGTATTTCATTTATTAAAATGAGTTTGATCCATTAACTTTGGAACATCATGACATTAATATTGCTGAAAGTGCATGTGCCATGAATTGGACGACCGGTTGTGCTGAATTTGATTGTGTTTCTACTACACAAGTGGAGTTTACATTTTAGGTTAAAGTCCTCATGTAGTCAATCATTTGATCCCTTAAAACTCACCAAAATGACATATTTAAATGTTTTTTTCTTGAAAAAAAAAAACTTCATGCCTTAAAATATCTTGAATGTAACTCGATACCCTTGCCTCTTTAGTATGTGCGGTTCTATGAATATGCAAATGAGCCCCGCCTCCACTCACTCACTCAGCTCAGAGATCCACTCGTTGACGATCACACGTTGATCTGATTGGTTACAAGGTAGTTTGTGAAGTCAGAAACACCAGCGTTCCCTTTCGAGGGAACTCGCGATGCGTCACTTGACGCTTTGGGAACGCCCCCAGCGTGCATGCGTCTGAGCATCAATGTCAACTAGTCCAATGGAAAGAATGAGCGTCACGGGCGGGTGACGTCATGACCAGGAAGGGATAAAGGCTCACCCGGTGAAACGCGGCATTAGCTTCTGTGTCTCAGCAAGCGATCTGTGTCATTTTGTCTCTGTCTATTTACTGTTGTCTGTTGCGGAAAAGGATGGAAACTAAACAAGTGTACAAACAGTGTGCTTCTCCCTGCCCGCGTTATTTAACGGGTGGGGACACACACAAGCTTTGTGTCGTTTGTTTGGGAGTGGAGCATGCGGTCTCAGCCTTCGAGGGGGCTGAGTGCCAGCATTGTGAGATGTTACCGCTTCGCATGCTCCGCTCTCGCCTGTCACTCTTTGATAAAGAGAGTGGGCAGGCTCGCTATCCACAGGGATCAGGACCCGCGTCTGCTGAGGCAGCGCGGAGAATGCATTCCTGGGGATCGCAAAAGGATCTTTCGGAGGGGTTGAAGACGGGTCCGAGGGCTCTTTCTCCTTCCTTACCCGAGAGATCCAGTGCTCTCTCCCCGGTGTCGGAAGCACGCTCTGCGGTTTCTTTCGCCCGGGGAGAGAGCCCTCCATTACTTTATTGCTCTTCCTCCGAGGAGGTTGATGCGATGAGTGTGGAGAGTGTAAGCACACACATGGGGGAAAGAGATTCACAATTTATTTCCCCAGCATATGATGAGCTGGTGGATGTTATGTCGCGGGCTGTAGAGAAATTAAATATTGAATGGCCATCTGAGAAGAAGGGCGCTCGTCCTAAAAGCAAATTAGATGAGCGCTTTTTATCTTCCACCACATTATCTCCACCACGAGGGCTTCCATTTTTTCCCGATTTGCACAATGAAATTTCTAAATCGTGGAATAAACCATACTCATCACGTCTTTTCAGCCCTCATGTTAACACTTATTCGAGAATAAGAGGGCTGAAAGAGTATGCTTATGAGGCGATGCCCCAGGCGGAAGAGAATTTAGCCAGTTATCTTTCCCCTGGTCCCGCATCGTCTCTGAAAGCCTCGGCTTTGCCCACTAGACCGCTTAAAGCCACTTCGGTGTTAGTGGGCAAAGCTTATACGGCAGCAGGTCAAGCTGGAGCATGTCTGCATACTATGGCAGTGCTCCAGGCTTATCAAGCTGACCTGCTGGGGGATCTGGATAGTAGTGAGGGAGTCAGTCATGACGATATTCGTGAACTTCGTCGGGCTACCGATCTTTCTCTCAGGGCTACTAAGGAGACCGCCAGAGCAATTGGGCAGTCTATGGCAGCCTTGGTAGCTACTGAGAGACATTTATGGTTAAATCTGTCTGAAATTAAAGAAAAAGATCGAGCTTTTTTATTAGATGCTCCGCTTGAACCTTCTGGTCTCTTCGGCGACGCAGTCCACGCGGTCGTCGAGAGATTTCAGGAGTCAAAGAAACAAGCGGACGTTTTTAAAAAGTTTATCCCTCGCCGGGTCCAGCCCCCTGGGGCTGCTGGGCGTGAGCAGCCCCAGCCGTCGAGCTCATCATATCGTGTGCATCAGAAAGAGAGTGTTGCGTCTCGTGCACCTCCACGTAGAGACTGGAGACGGACGCAACCCTCTCAACCGAAGTCTTCTAAGTCGAAGCCGGATCTGAGGACCGTTCTTCAGGCGAAGAAGACTTCGGTTCAAAAAAAAAAAAGGTCCTGATGTTCATGCATCAGGCCTGTGAGGACAGCCCCGACCGAAGTGGAGCGGTGTACACCTCATTATACGGTGCCCGTTCCATTTCGGGGTCCTCACGAGACCGTTCTGCCAACCCTGCCACCCTCGGTGCTTCAGGGCGCAGCGGTCTCCAGCGAGTCGCTGATGCTATGCTGCGGCACAGCATCGGTTTCGCGCCCTCTGAGGGGGGCCTTAGAGCGGCCAGTTCAGGTAGTTCCTGCCATTATGTTTCAAGCTCCGGAATTGGCTGTCTCGATAACACCAGAGACCAGCCTCGAGAGGCTGGTTCCCTTAGTAAATTTTCTGGCAGCGTGGAAGCTTCTGCCAAATATTTCTCATTGGGTCCTGCAGATTGTAGAGAAAGCATACAGAATCCAGTTTGGTTCTCGTCCTCCTCGTTACAACGGGGTGCTGCCCACAGTGGTGCATCCCGAGCAGGCTCTGGTAATGGAGCAAGAGGTAAAGGCCCTGTTAGCAAAGGAAGCTATAGAACAGGTGTACTCACCCGACAGAGAGTCGGGTTTTTACAGCCGTTATTTCATTGTTCCAAAAAAGGATGGGGGGTTGCGTCCCATTTTAGATCTTCGTCTGTTGAATCGTTCAGTACAGAAACTCAAGTTCAAGATGCTGACACTCAAACAGATCGTGACTCAAATCAGATCCGAGGACTGGTTTGTCACGATAGATCTGAAGGACGCCTACTTCCATATCTCCATCCTCCCTCAGCACAGGAAGTTCCTAAGGTTTTCTTTCGGGGGCAAAGAATACCAATATCGGGTTCTTCCTTTCGGTCTAGCTTTATCACCCCGCACGTTCACGAAATGCGTGGATGCAGCTCTAGCCCCTCTCAGGCTTCAGGGCATACGTATTCTGAACTACATCGACGACTGGCTGATTCTGGCGGAATCAGAGCAGTTGGCGGTTCGGCACCGAGGTGTCGTTCTCGCTCATATGCAGATGTTGGGGTTGAGGCTCAACGCCAAGAAGAGTGTTCTTTCTCCAGTACAGAGAACCACTTTCCTTGGTGTGGTATGGGATTCAGTGACGTTGCGGGCCACTCTATCGCCCGTTCGTGTAGCTGCTATCCTGACAGCCACCAAAGAGCTAAAGCTAGGCCAGTCACGCACTGTGAAACAGTTCGAGAGACTGTTGGGTCTCTTGGCGGCAGCGTCCAACGTGATTCCTTTTGGCCTGCTGTACATGAGACCTTTACAGTGGTGGCTAAGGACCAGAGGGTTCTCCCCGAGGGGAAACCCACTTCGTATGATCAAGGTCACGCGGCGGTGCCTTCGTGCCTTAATTATATGGAGGAAACATTGGTTCTTAACCCAGGGTCCGGTATTGGGAGCTCTTTGCCATCGTGTTACGATCTCGACAGATGCTTCCCTCACCGGCTGGGGAGCGGTAATGGAAGGCCGCTCGGTTCAGGGTCTGTGGAAAAGTCATCATCTTTCGTGGCACATCAATTGCCTGGAGATGATGGCTGTCTTCAATGCGTTGAGACAGTTTCTCCCAGACCTGAGGGGCCATCATGTGCTTGTACGAACAGACAACACATCAGTGGTCTCTTATCTGAACCGTCAGGGGGGTCTGCGGTCGCGTCCGCTCTGCAAACTGGCGCACCAGATCCTCCTGTGGTCTCTGGGGAAGGTACTCTCCCTGAGGGCAGTGTATATTCCTGGGGACCAGAATGTGGGGGCAGACATCCTGTCGAGGCAGGAGCTGAGGCCAGGGGACTGGAGACTCCACCCCGAGGCGGTGGAGAAAATTTGGGAGTTTTACGGCCAAGCAGAGGTGGATCTGTTTGCGTCTCAGCACACGACGCACTGTCCACTTTGGTTCTCCCTTACTCACCCAGCCCCCCTGGGGCTGGATGCTATGGTGCAGACGTGGCCGAGGCTACGTCTGTACGCATTTCCCCCTGTTGCTCTGCTCCCAGGAGTTCTGGAACGAGTCCGCCAGTACGGAATAAGCCTACTGCTTGTAGCACCACGCTGGCCGAGTCGGATCTGGTTTGCGGACCTGATCCACCTCTTAGACGGTCCTCCCTTGAAGATCCCGATCAGGAGAGACCTTCTGTCTCAGGCCGGGGGCACAATATTTCACCCTCGACCAGAGATTTGGAACCTGTGGGTTTGGCCTCTGAGGGGGCCCAACTCATAGAGAGTGGTCTCTCAGCTGAGGCTGCTGAGACCATCCTAAGCTCCAGAGCTCCAGCTACTAGGAAACTATATGCGCTGAAATGGAAAGTTTTTTCTGTATGGTGTCACCGACATCAGTGGGATCCGGTTAACTGTTCTGTGAACACAGTACTCGAGTTCTTGCAGGAGCGCTTTACGTCAGGTTTATGTCCTTCCACACTTAAGGTTTACGTGGCGGCCATTGCGGCTTACCACGCCCTGGTTGGGGGTACATCGTTGGGTTGAGACCCCCTGATTACACGTTTCCTTCGTGGCACATTGAGGCTGAGGCCTGCAACTCGCACTAGGGTGCCAGCTTGGGATTTCGCAATAGTACTAGAAGGCCTGTCTAGGGCTCCATTCGAGCCCTTAGATTCGGTTTCAGAGAAATTTCTTACCCTTAAGACTATCTTTCTGCTAGCTATTTCGTCCCTTAAGAGAGTTGGAGACCTTCAGGCCCTTTCGGTTTCCCCCACTTGCCTTGAGTTTGCACCGGGGATGGTCAAGGCATTCTTATATCCAAAACAGGGATACGTCCCTAAGGTGCCGACCTTGATTCCGAGGCCTATCGTGCTGCAGGCTTTCTGTCCTCCCACTTTTACATCTGCGGACCAGGAAAGGCTGAACCTCTTGTGTCCAGTGCGAGCACTGGATACTTATGTTCATCGGACATCTTCTATGAGGAAGTCCGACCAGTTATTTATTTGCTTTGGATCACCTAAGAAGGGTCTTCCTGCTTCTAAACAGACGGTTAGCAAGTGGATAGTCGAGGCTATTTCACTTGCATACGAGTACTCTGACCATCCGTGTCCCTTGGTGGTCAGAGCTCACTCAACGAGGGGTATGGCGGCCTCTAAAGCCTTGTTATTTGGGGTTTCCCTCCAAGACGTTTGTGATGCGGCAGGCTGGTCCTCACCGCTCACATTCGTCAGGTTTTACAGTTTGGACCTGGATGCTGCCCCAGTTTCTTCGGTGCTTAGTGCTTAGTTCCAACAGACTGACACTCAGGTACTTGGAATTCTGGCGTTTTGGGTATTCTCGTTCCCAAAGCGTCAAGTGACGCATCGCGAGTTCCCTCGAAAGGGAACGTCTCAGGTTACTACTGTAACCATAGTTCCCTGAGAAAGGGAACGAGACGATGCGTCACCCTGCCATACTTCCTGCTTCCCTGTGATCGGCTTGCTTCGACTTTTTGAAGCTAATGCCGCGTTTCACCGGGTGAGCCTTTATCCCTTCCTGGTCATGACGTCACCCGCCCGTGACGCTCATTCTTTCCATTGGACTAGTTGACATTGATGCTCAGACGCATGCACTCTGGGGGCGTTCCTAAAGCGTCAAGTGACGCATCGTCTCGTTCCCTTTCTCAGGGAACTATGGTTACAGTAGTAACCTGAGACGATTTCAAAGCGTGTTTTTGAGACTGTCTTTGGTTCACTGCAGTTTTAAGGAGAAAATACTCAGCAATGCTGTCGACTTATGAATTTACACATGGTTTGTCTTAAAGCATATCAAAAACACCACATAGACATATAAACAACATTAAACGCTCTATTTTCAGCTCATGTATCATGAATATAAAACCACTGTCCACAAGTGAATTACAGAGAAGTATAATTTAAAGTGTTATAATTAAATTCAAGATAAATCTCTAGCATAATGTAAATCCTGTTAACCCTTTCCTGTGGATTTTCATTTTAGTTGAAGCTTTTATAAGTTTGTTTTTATGTATGTTTTGGTCACTCTATAGATTAGGGTCCAATTCTCACTTTTAACTACGACAATAAACTCTTAAATTTCTGCTTATTAATATTAAGGCAGTTGTTAAGTTTAGGTATTGGGTCGGATTAAGGATGTAGAATATGGGAATGCAGAATAAGGCATTCAATTATTAGTGATCTTAATGTACATTTCTTGAAAATAGCTTTAAATTGCATTTATACATGATTCAGTCTGTGTAAAATGTCAAAACGCGCACTATATTCTGTACCCTATGTTTGTGAAAAGTGCCACAGATTGACAGATGTGCTTTTCTTTCCGTTTGTCTCCGTCATTCATGGCCTTTTGTCTGTCATTCATGAATTGCAGAAGATTGGGAATAAAGAGAATGAAAGGAACACAATATTCATCACAGAACTTTATATTCCGGGTTCTAGCAAGCTTGTTCCAGCAATGTTTGGTAAAAAAATATGCACACACATCATCTGAATTTTATTTTAATGTGAGTGACAGTAAACGGCCACTGCTGATGGTCAAACACAGCGGTTTTAAACTATTTCTTATTAGGTATATAGAATTTCTTTTTATATACTTCGCAAATAAATGAAAATCCTGTCATTGTTGACTCATTCTCATGTCATAAATTGGTGCCAGTTTTGGCTTTAACTGTCGTTGTTTTTTTCATCTTGATGATGACTGATGTCAAGACTGTGACAGACACTATATATATATATATATATATATATATATATATATATAGGGGTTTTTTGCCATCAGCTTCCATCCCTGTACACTTTAGATCAGACCTCTCTCTCTCTCTCTCTCTCTCTCTCTCTCTCTCTCTCTCTCTCTCTCTCTCTCTCTCTCTCTCTCTCTCTCTCACAACACAGGGAATGGCGACACCTGCTGGCAAAATTGTGTTTCTACCTTAACATGCAAAATATCAGTAATGCTTATATTCAAATGCCATATTCCAATATAATGTATTTAATATATGCACCGTAAAAAATTTATCATTCAATGTATCATTAACGTAAAATAACAGAAAACTGGTAGCTTATTGCCCGGACATTATCCAGTAATTTTACAGAAATTTCTGTTAACCCTAAGGCACAACACAATGAAGATCCAAATGCAGGTAAAACACCTGTAAATACAATTAATAAGGAAAATTCATAACAATTTAATTAAATAAATTAAGACAGTACTTTGTGCCTTATTTTTATGGATTTTTTAAGAGTGTGTACTACCTAGAGTACTAGATATGACGTTTAAAATGTATAAATGTATACAAATTATAATGCATTTTTTATGAATGCTTTATTTATTTTTTTAAAGGTTGATGCCAAATACGGGAAAATCTCTTTAGCCTCTTAATAGAATTATTCTAGTTTACAGTAAATCTGATGACAAAAATCAACAAATTTATAAAGACACATTCAATTGTTTTAATTTCATGCAATGAAGACAAAAGTGCCAAAATCATGGAATTAACTTCTCTAGGAGACTGATATTATATTATATTATATTATATTATATTATATTATATTACATTATCATCACCCTATCTCTAAGGGATCGCCCAGCCACCCTGCGGAGGAAGCTCATTTCGGCTGCCTGTATCTGGGATCTTGTCCTTTCAGTCATGACCCACAGCTCATGACCATAGGTGAGAGTGGGAACGTAGATTGACCGGTAAATCGAGAGCTTCGCCTTGCAGCTCAGCTCCTTCTTCACCACGACAGACCGGTACATCGACTGCATTACTGCAGAAGCTGCACCGATCCGTCTGTCAATCTCCCGATCCCTCCTTCCCTCACTCGTGAACAAGACCCCAAGATACCTGAACTTCTCCACTTGAGGCAGGAACTCTCCACCGGGCTGAAGGGGGCAAGCCACCCTTTTCCGACTGAAAACCATGGCCTCAGATTTGGAGGTTCTGATTCTCATCCCAGCCACTTCACTCTCGGCTGCAACCGTCCCAGTGCATGTTGAAGGTCCTGGTCTGATGAGGCCAGCACAACAACATCATCCGCAAAAAGCAGAGAGGAAATCATATGGTCCCCAAACTGGACACCCTCCGGGCCCTGGCTGCGTCTAGAAATTCTGTCCATAAAAAATTATAAACAGAACCGGTGACAAAGGGCAGCCCTGCCGGAGATTAACATGCACCGGGAACAAGTCTGACTTATTGCCGGCTGTTTGGAAGTTTTCCTCTCTGTCCTGCAGTTGCTACGCCCCATTTTTCTTTCACTCAGTTCCCCATGCAGTTCACCACACCTTCAACTAATTAGCTCCAATCAGCCACAGACTTTATTAGACAGCACCTGTAAACACAGCCCTTTCTCTTTGTTCATGCCACATGGAGGAATCCTTGTGTGTTGCTGCTGGAAATGCTGTGTCTCCTGCCTTGTGTGCATTATTGAACTATAAGCCACACACATATACAAACATACCAAAAAAGAAAGGCATTGTGTAATTAAAGTGACTGGACAAGATTGTTCTTACCGACACTTCCACTGGTCTTAAGCCAGCCACCTACACATCCATCTCAAACCTCCTTTTCACCGGCAATGCGAACCAAGCACCTACTCCGGTCGTACAGGGACTGGACACGCCCTTAGCAAAGGGCCCTGGACCCCATACTCCCAGAGCACCCTCCACAGGACGCCGCAAGGGATACAGTCATATGCCTTCTTCAAATCCACAAAGCACATGTGAATTTGTTGGGCAAACTCCCATGAACCCTCCAGCATCCTGAAGAGGGTATAGAGCTGGTCCAGTGTTCCACGACCGGGGCGAAAACCACGCTGTTTCTCCTGAATCAGAGGTTCTACTATTGGCCGAATTCTCCTCTCCAGTACCCTGGCATAGACTTTCCCAGGGAAGCTGAGAAGTGTGATCCCCCTGTAGTTGGAACACACCCTCCGGTCCACCCTTCTTGAAAAGAGGGACCACCACCGCAGTCTGCCAGCCCAGAGGTACTGTCCCCGACCGCCACTTGATGTTGCAGAGGCGTGTCAGCCAAGACAGCCCCACAACATCCAGAGACTTGAGGTACTCAGGGCGGATCTCATCCACCCCCGGTGCCTTGCCACCGAGGAGCTGCTTGACTACCTCTGTGACTTCAGCTTGGGTGATGGATGAGTCCACCTCCGAGCCCTCAGCCTCTGCTTCCTTAATGGAAGACGTGTGGGTGGGATTGAGGAGATCCTCGAAGTATTCCTTCCACTGTCCGACGATATCCCCTGTAGAGGTCAATAACTGCCCACCTCCACTGCAAACAGTGTTGGTAGGGCACTGCTTCCCTCTTCTGAGGCGCCGGACGGTTTGCCAGAATCTCTTCGAGGCTAACCGGTAGTCCTTCTCCATGGCCTCACCGAACTCTTCTGCAGTCCGCTTGGCCTTCCGGTACCCGTCAGCTACCTCAGGAGTCCCACAAGCCAGCCAGGCCCGATAGGACTCCTTCTTCAGCTTGACGGCATCCATTACTTCTGGTGTCCACCACTGGGTTCGGGGATTGCCGCCTCGACAGGCACCAGAGACCTTATGGCCACAACTCCGAGTGGCCGCGTCGACAATGGAGGTCGAGAACATGGTCCACTCGGGCTCAATATCTCCAGACTCCATCGGGATCCGGTCGATGCTCCGCCGGAGGTGGAAGTTGAAGATCTCTCTGACAGGGGGATCGGCCAAACGTTCCCAACAGACCCTCACAGTACGTTTGGGTCTGCCGAGTCTGTCCAGCTTCTTCCCCCGCCATTGGATCCAACTCACCACCAGGTGGTGATCAGTTGACAGCTCCGCCCCTCTCTTCACATGTCCAGGACATATACCGCCGGAGGTTGGATGAAATGACCACAAAGTCGATCATGGACCTCCGGCCGAGGGTGTCCTGGTGCCACGTGCACAGATGGACTCCCTTATGCTTGAACATGGTGTTCGTTATGGACAAGCTGTAACTAGCACAGAAGTCCAATAACAGCACACCCTTCGGGTTCAGATCAGGGGGGCCGTTCCTCCCAATCACGCCCCTCCAGGTGTCACTGTCGCTGGCCACGTGGGTGTCGAAGTCCCCCAGTAGAACGTCGGAGTCCCCAGTCGGAGCACTTTTCAGCACCCCGAGAGACTCCAAGAGGGCCGTGTACCAAACCTACACAAGCCCGCCGCCTCTCACCACGGGCAACTCCAGAGTGGTAAAGAGTCCATCCTCTCTCAAGGAGTGTGGTTCCAGAGCCCAAGCCATGCGTGGAGGTGATCCCGACTAACTCTAGTCGGTAACTCTCAACCTCACACACAATCTCTGGCTCCTTCCCTGCCAGCGAGGTGATGTTCCACGTCCCTAACGCTAGTTTCCGTGTCCAGGGATCGGGTTCTCGAGGCCCCCGCCTTCGACTGCCACCCGATCCACTTTGCACCGGCTCCTTACTGTCCCTCCCGCAGGTGATGAGCCTACGGGAGGGCGGCCCCACGTCGCTCCTTCGGGCTGACCCCGGCCGGGGGGAGGCCCGGCCACCAGGCGCTCGCATACGAGCCTCGACCCTGGGCCTGGCTCCAGGGTAGGGCCCCGGCTGCGCCATTCCGGGCGATGTCACGGTCCTTGTTATTAATTCTATCATAAGGGGGTTATGAACCGCTCTTAGTTTGACCCGTCACCTAGGACCTGTTTGCCTTGGGAGACCCTACCAGCGTCATATAGCCCCGGAAACATTCTGTTTCCACAGAAATTCACTCACAGAAATAGAAACAGAAATAATGTTTAATGAATGGAGTGATGAATGCATGAATGCATTTGGACACACTGCAAAACATCTCCAAAATAAGATAATTGTTTTAAAGAAACATCATTGGTACATCATCAGTACAGTGTGTGTGTCTCTGTCTGTCCCTCCAGCATTGCTCGCTCATCTTCACCTCCGACACACTTCTCTTCTTCTCTCCTCACTGTTTTCCGCAGATATTTGGGAGTCACATTGGCTGGCATGTGAGCAAAAGCTGAGGTTACATAATACGCCTCATCCCGCAGGCTCTCATCATTCACTCCTCACAGTGTCTTACTCTCTTCTCTCTCTCTCTCTCTCTCTCTCTCTCTCTCTCTCTCTCTCTCTCTCTCTCTCTCTCTCTCTCTCTCTCTGTCTCTGTCTCTCTCTCTGTCTCTCTCCTTCTCTCTCTCTCTCTCTCTCTCTCTCTCTCTCTCTCTCTCTCTCTCTCTCTCTCTCTCTTCTGAGACTGAGCCTTCAGCATGTGATTGGATAAAATACATAACAAAATGTAATCATATAGAAATAATAAGATATTTTGCAAGTAAGATGGTGTGTTCAGTCTAACCCAAAAAGACAGGTCTGGAAATAACAATAAGGTCTTGTTTGTTTACATTAGTTAATGCATTAACTTAAGCAAACTAACAATGAGCAATATATATATATATATATATATATATATATATATATATATATATATATATATATATATATATATATATATTTTTTTTTTTTTTTTTACTGAATTCATTAACCTTTGTTAACCTGTACATTAACCTGAATTTATGTTTGTTAGTTTTATAAAAATGTTTATATTCCTGCTGCAGTAACCAATGTTACAATGTTAATTTTTGAATTAGCATTTCTTTTTATATTTTTAGTTTTCATGTTCATTTTAGTTTAAATTTTTAGTCATTTTGTTATGTGCTTTTGTCATTTATTTTTATTTTTTATAATATTTTAATTTTAGTTTTTATTTATTTCCAGTTAATTAATTTAGAGCTTCAACTTTAAAGCTGCAGTACGTAACTTTGTTACGTTAAAAATGATCCAAAATAAATTTGAGCAAGTACATAACCAGCCAGTGTTCAAAACTATCTGCTTGCCGTAGCTCGATTCGAAACGATAAGTTTGTAATAATGTTTTTAACTCCAGTGGTACTGGTGGATTTCAGCCATAGACTGTAAAAAAAGATGGACGACACCCCATCGCTCTCTTCCATTGGCGAGAAGTGAAGCCGCCAGTTTTCTGATATGGCGCTGACATCTTGGGACTTGAGTCTGCGCAGTTGCGATCTCAGGACCAGACCTGCGCAGTAGTGAGCAAGAAGTAAAGCCGCAAAATCAACGCCCCGCCCTCACTCTCGCCGAATCAATCGCAAGCACACGCCCCTGCACTTTTTTAAGTGGCTTATGTCTGCTCCGTTCCTCCGTTCTACTCTAAGTTTTATGTTTGTTGATTGCAGTACGACAAGAGGATTGTTAAAATAAAGTAAAATACAATCTCCTCGGTCCTCCGAACATCCCGAAGTCTGTTGGTGCTTCGCTCAGAGAACCAGTCAATCATGACGTCACAGCGCCGTTTTTATAGCATCAAAAAACTAACTAAAAAGAAACTTATTTTAAAAACAAACACTTGAAATTACATCAGCGTGATAAAAACTACAGTAAATGACAGAAACTATCTTTGGAAAAAAGATATGTGAAGTGTAATTTCATTGTTTAGTTGGTCTCACGTCCCGTTGAAAAACATGGGGAGGCAGGGATGACCTATACTTTGACCGGTCACCGGGGGGCGATCGAGACGCTTTGGCTTCACTTTTCAGGGCTTGTGCGGCAGGCTTGATTTCAGCTGGAAATTCGAGCATGTCTTTGCGTCATTACGTCAAATCCGTACTCATAAAGAAGAGTCTCAGCTAGTAGGCTACGAGTGTGAGGATGTCGGAGGTGAAGATTTATAGACTTTTCTCACAGCACTTGATATAATTCAACTTATCAATGTGATGGTGGATCCAGAAAGCTTCAGACGACAATCAGCAACTGGAGATACACCTGCTGTAAAATACAAAAGACTTTGCGTGACTACGGAAAAAGAGAGACTGCAACCGGCCCATGCGGAAACAAGGATAATATCTGAAGGGCATTAAAATTAGTCACGCAATGCTGATGTTGTTAACATTAACAATTTGAGGACAAAGTGTAATTTGCACAGTTTGACGTGATATGATAAGCGATCGTTAGATTTAATCAGCGTGATTGACTGCAATGCTTTTTCCTCTTAGTTGGTCAGATCAAAAGTGGATGTTGCCAATAACTGCAATTACAGATTTCGAACAGAGACGGCGACAAAGAGGAAAAACTACGGACTGCAGCTTTAACTTATTTCTTGCCAAGGTAATATTTCTAATCTTCATTTAGTTCAAGTGTTTCAAATAATATTGTTATTTTATTTCAGCTTTCTTTTAGTTGACAGAAATGAAATATTAACATTAGCAACGATTAATAAATGCTGTAGAAGTATTGCGCATGGTTAGTTCATGTTAAGTATAGTTAGCCTAACTAATGTTAACAAATGAAACCTTAATGTAAAGTGTTACCAGTTTTTCCTATAAAAAAATGGTGCTGTATCATATATTACATGCAGTAGAGGCCAAATGGGACTTCCGGAGGGGATATTTGTTTTTAATAGTCATATAATACTATTTCATAATAATTAACTAATAATATAAATAGTAATTCAAAGTTAAGATGTGAATGTCCTGTTTTGAGTTTGTTTTTGCTCTAATTTTCTTTTTCTGTTCATGTCTGTGCTTCTAGGTTAGCTTTATAGTTTAATTGGTTCAGTTTTGCTGTGTTTGTCAATTCAATTCAATTCAAAGGGGCTTTATTGGCATGACAGTTTTTGAAACAATGTTGCCAAAGCATATACAAAATATACAAATAATCTATATATATATATATATATATATATATATATATATATATATATAAACATTTAACACAATGTTTCGATATATGTGTGTATGTGTGTGTGTGTGTGTGTGTGTGTGTGTGTGTGTGTGTGTGTGTGTGTGTGTGTGTGTTTGTGTGTGTGTGTGTGTCATGTTTGAGTTGTGGTTGTGGCATGTTTGTACATATTGGGCAGCAAGATAAGTTCTGTCTTCTCCCAGGAGAAAGTTTAATTTAGAAATTTCATTCAGGTCTTTGAAATTTGGGATTATATAGTTAAATTTGTTGAAGTAAAGGTTCCTTGTGTCTTTGAACGCTTCATATTGTCACAGTTTGTCACTGTTTTCTGATTGACTTGAGTATTCTGTCTGTCTCGTTAATGATCAGTTCCTTTGTATTTAAGCCTTTTGTTTCTGTCTGTTCCTTTGCTTGCATTGTTGTTGTTTGTTGTGAGTGTTTAAGTTGGTTGTGTTCTCTTCTCCTGTGTATCCCTGTGAGTTTCATATTAAAGACTGTTTAAAGGATTCCTTGTCTTTGTGGGCTATTGACTACAGCCAACCGTGACAGTGTCATAAATAATAAGAGCACATGCATTTTTACTGTAGTGCTCTACACTGAAAAAAAAAAATATATATATATATATTATTATTTTAATATAATACAGAATAACCTAAATACATTCATTTATACCAATAAAACTGAATATTCCCTCCCCTTACACTAATGAACCCCTAAACCTACCCATCACACACAACTTTCTGCATTTTTACATTATCAAAAAACATCATTCAATATGATTTCTGTTTACCTCAGGAGGACCAACATAAAAAAGTCCACATGAGGTAAAAAAGTACTGATATTACCTTAAGTACCTTTGCCCCCCCCAAAACAACCTATCTCTCTCTCTCTCTCTCTCTATCTCTCTCTCTGTCTCTCTCTCTCTCTCTCTCACACACACACACACACACACACACACACACACACACACACACACACACACACACACACACACACACACACACACACACACACACACACACACACACACACACACACTGCATAATCATGCTAATTCTGTGTGTTGTGTTTGTGTGAAAGAAAGCTGCTTCATCAGGCCGGTATTGATTCCTCAGTAGAAATCTATTTACATGTAATGAACAGCGAGACACATTCACCCAGGGAAATGAAGAAATGGATCTGAGATGATATGAATGTGAAAAATCAACTGGAAAGTACACCTTGCCAGAAACCCTTTCTTCGCCTCTGATGAAAACAGCCCTGACAATCTATATTTGTTGGCAGGGTGAGAAAATGTATTCCCAAAGTCATTCAGACACACAAGAAAATTAGTTTTGAAATATTAATAGT
This sequence comes from Siphateles boraxobius, assembly GCF_051911475.1. Taxonomy (NCBI): domain Eukaryota; kingdom Metazoa; phylum Chordata; class Actinopteri; order Cypriniformes; family Leuciscidae; genus Siphateles; species Siphateles boraxobius. The sequence continues at coordinate 5,521,830 of NW_027509141.1, read as the reverse complement.
CAATCCCCTGCAGAATGTGCGATTGGTTTCCCTCCACTGTGATTGTATTCTGTCAGTGTCAAAGCAGAAAACCGACACACTCATATTTGACTATTATTGACCTTTAAAAGATTAAATTTAATGTATAAGCTGAGAGTGAAATCAGATTTAATTGTGAATTTTCTGTTCCTCTCCGAATAAATCAATGTTCAAAGCTTTAGCAAGAAACGTAGAGGGTTGAACACCATTACTTGACCTCCACATTCACCGGATAGAGTTGTTCACAGAGGGTTCTGGGCCGTTTCAAGCACAGTGTTGCTATGTTTTCTGGGTGGTTTCGTTTTACTAGTCTGCCCTCAATCTCTCTGTATGGATTTTTCCTCCTGGTGACAAAAACATTGTGAAAATGGTGCATCTGATCACTTATTAAAGGAACAGAAGGGGTGAGCGGGCCACAACCTAACGCAGGGCTAGTTGTAACACACTTGTTTTAAATACTTCCACACATGCTGGAATGAGGAAACTTAGTTTACTAGCTGTCATACCAACACAAAAATTGTGCCAAAATTAAGAAATCTTTTGAAGATAGCACTGCACATTTATTTATCTATAATAAAAGTTAATGTCTTACTGAAGTTAATTTTTCATCTCTGTTTTTTGTGTATTTTTAAAATATGACAAATCTGGTTACACATTTTCAAAACTTTGCCTCTTTTTTTAAAAACTTTACAAACAAATCCAACAATAGCACACATAAAATACAAAATACCTCACATCTCTTGAAAAATGAAGCACTGCAGTCAAAATATCACAAACACATCTCAAAACACATTTGTCTTACGTTGCAAAATATTTGTCTTACGTTGTTTCTGCCACTCAGTGTTTCTGCCTCTCAGTGTTTCTGCCACTCAGTGTTTCTGCCTCTCAGTGTTTCTGCCACTCAGTGTTTCTGTCTCTCAATGTTTGTGCCTCTCTGTGTTTCTGCCTCTCAGTGTTTCTGCCTCTCAGAGTTTCTGCCTCTCAGTGTTTCTGCCTCTCAGTGTTTCTGCCTCTCAGTGTTTCTGCCACTCAGTGTTTCTGTCTCTCAGTGTTTGTGCCTCTCTGTGTTTCTGCCTCTCAGTGTTTCTGCCTCTCAGGGTTTCTGTCTCAGGGTTTCTGTCTCTGTGTTTCTGCCACTCAGTGTTTCTGCCACTCAGTGTTTCTGCATCTCAGTGTTTCTGCCTCTCAGTGTTTCTGCCCCTCAGTGTTTCTGCCAATCAGTGTTTCTGCCTCTCAGTGTTTCTGCCTCTCAGTGTTTCTGCCACTCAGTGTTTCTGCCTCTCAGTGTTTCTGCCAATCAGTGTTTCTGCCTCTCAGTGTTTCTGCCTCTCAGTGTTTCTGCCACTCAGTGTTTCTGCCTCTCAGTGTTTCTGCCTCTCAGTGTTTCTGCCTCTCAGTGTTTCTGCCGTTCAGTGTTTCTGCCTCTCAGTGTTTCTGCCTCTCAGTGTTTCTGCCACTCAGTGTTTCTGCCTCTTAGTGTTTCTGCCTCTCAGTGTTTCTGCCTCTCAGTGTTTCTGCCTCTCAGTGTTTCTGCCTCTCAGTGTTTCTGCCACTCAGTTTTTCTGCCTCTCAGTGTTTCTGCCTCTCAGTGTTTCTGCCACTCAGTGTTTCTGACTCTCAGTGTTTCTGCCTCTCTGAGTTTTTCTGCTTCTCAGTGTTTCTGCCTCTCATTGTTTCTTCCACTCAGTGTTTCTGGCACTCAATGTTTCTAGCTCTCAGGGTTTCTGCCTCTCAGGGTTTCTGCCTCTCAGTGTTTCTGCCACTCAGTGTTTCTGCCTCTCAGTGTATCTGACTCTCAGTGTTTCTGCCACTCAGTATTTCTGTCTCTCAGTGTTTCTGCCACTCAGTGTTTCTGCCTCTCAGTGTTTCTGCCACTCAGTGTTTCTGCCTCTCCCTCTCAGTGTTTCTGCCTCTCAGTGTTTCTGTCTCTCAGTGTTTCTGCCTCTCAGTGTTTCTGTCTCTCAGTGTTTTTGCCACTCAGTATTTCTGCCTCTCAGTGTTTCTGTCTCTCAGTGTTTCTGCCTCTCAGTGTTTCTGCCTCTCAGTGTTTCTGCCTCTCAGTGTTTCTGTCTCTCAGTGTATCTGCCTCTCAGTGTTTCTGCCACTCAGTGTTTCTGCCTCTCAGTGTTTCTGCCTCACAGTGTTTCTGCCTCCCAGTGTTTCTGCCTCTCAGTGTTTCTGCCTCTCAGTGTTTCTGCCTCTCAGTGTTTCTGTCTCTCAGTGTTTCTGCCTCTCAGTGTTTCTGTCTCTCAGTGTTTTTGCCACTCAGTGTGTCTGTCTCTCAGTGTTTCTGTCTCTCAGTGTTTCTGCCACTCAGTGTTTCTGCCACTCAGTGTTTCTGCAACTCAGTGTTTCTGCCTCTCAGTGTTTCTGACTCTCAGTGTTTCTGTCTCTCAGTGTTTTTGTCACTCAGTGTTTCTGCCTCTCAGTGTTTCTGCGTCTCAGTGTTTCTCACTCTCAGTGTTTCTGCCTCTCAATGTTTCTGCCTCTCAGTGTTTCTGCGTCTCAGTGTTTCTGCCTCTCAGTGTTTCTGCATCCCACTGTTTCTGCCACTCAGTGTTTCTGCCTCTCAGTGTTTCTGCCTCTTAGTGTTTCTGCCTCTCAGTGTTTCTGCATCCCAGTGTTTCTGCCACTCAGTGTTTCTGCCTCTCAGTGTTTTTGCATCCCAGTGTTTCTGCCACTCAGTGTTTCTGCCACTCAGTGTTTCTGTCTCTCAGTGTTTCTGCCTCTCAGTGTTTCTGCCTCTCAGTGTTTCTGTCTCTCAGTGTTTCTGCTTCTCAGTGTTTCTGACTCTCAGTGTTTCTGCCTCTCAGTGTTTCTGCCTCTCAGTGTTTCTGCATCCCAGTGTTTCTGCCACTCAGTGTTTCTGTCTCTCAGTGTTTCTGCCTCTCAGTGTTTCTGCCTCTCAGTGTTTCTGCCTCTCAGTGTTTCTGCCTCTCAGTGTTTTTGCCTCTCAGTGTTTCTGCCTCTCAGTGTTTATGCCTCTCAGTGTTTCAGCCACTCAGTGTTTCTGCCTCTCAGGGTTTCTGCCTCTCAGGGTTTCTGCCTCTCAGCGTTTCTGCCACTCAGTGTTTCTGCCTCTCACTGTTTCTGCCTCTCAGTGTTTCTGCCTCTCAGTGTTTCTTCCACTCAATGTTTCTGCCTCTCAGTGTTTCTGCCTCTCAGTATTTCTGCCACTCAGTGTTTCTGACTCTCAGTGTTTCTGCCTCTCAGTGTTTCTGCCTCTTAGTGTTTCTTCCACTCAGTGTTTCTGCCAATCAATGTTTCTAGCTCTCAGGGTTTCTGCCTCTCAGTGTTTCTGCCACTCAGTGTTTCTGCCTCTCAGTGTTTCTGACTCTCAGTGTTTCTGCCTCTCAGTGTTTCTGCCACTCAGTGTTTCTGCCTCTCAGTGTTTCTGCCTCTCAGTGTTTCTGCCACTCAGTGTTTCTGCCTCTCAGTGTATCTGACTCTCAGTGTTTCTGCCTCTCAGTGTTTCTGCCACTCAGTGTTTCTGTCTCTCAGTGTTTCTGCCACTCAGTGTTTCTGCCACTCAGTGTTTCTGCCTCTCAGTGTTTCTGCCTCTCAGTGTTTCTGACTCTCAGTGTTTCTGTCTCTCAGTGTTTCTGCCTCTCAGTGTTTCTGTCTCTCAGTGTTTTTGCCACTCAGTATTTCTGCCTCTCAGTGTTTCTGACTCTCAGTGTTTCTGACTCTCAGTGTTTCTGCCTCCCAGTGTCTCTGCCTCTCAGTGTTTCTGTCTCTCTGTGTATCTGCTTCTCGTGTTTCTGCCTCTCAGTGTTTCTGCCTCTCAGTGTTTCTGCCTCTCAGTGTTTCTGCCTCTCAGTGTTTCTGCCTCTCAGTGTTTCTGCATCCCAGTGTTTCTGCCACTCAGTGTTTCTGACTCTCAGTGTTTCTGCCTCTTAGTGTTTCCGTCTCTCAGTGTTTCTGCTTCTCAGTGTTTCTGACTCTCAGTGTTTCTGCCTCTCAGTACTTCTGCCTCTCAGTGTTTCTGCCTCTCAGTGTTTCAGCCACTCAGTGTTTCTGCCTTTCAGGGTTTCTGCCACTCAGTGTTTCTGCCTCTCAGGGTTTCTGCCTCTCAGTGTTTCTGCCTCTCAGGGTTTCTGCCTCTCAGTGTTTCTGCCTCTCAGGGTTTCTGCCTCTCAGTGTTTCTGCCTCTCAGTGTTTCAGCCACTCAGTGTTTCTGCCTATCAGGGTTTCTGCCTCTCAGTGTTTCTGCCTATCAGGGTTTCTGCCTCTCAGTGTTTCTGCCTCTCAGGGTTTCTGCCACTCAGTGTTTCTGCTTCTCACTGTTTCTGCATCTCAGTGTTTCTGCCAATCAGTGTTTCTGCCTCTGTGTTTCTGCCTCTCAGTGTTTCTGCCTCTCAGTGTTTATGCATCTCAGTGTTTCTGTCTCTCAGTGTTTCTGTTTCTCAGTATTTCTGCCTCTCACTGTTTCTGCATCTCAGTGTTTCTGCCAATCAGTGTTTCTGCCTCTGTGTTTCTGCCTCTCAGTGTTTCTGCCTCTCAGTGTTTCTGTCTCTCAGTGTTTCTGCTTCTCAGTGTTTCTGACTCTCAGTGTTTCTGCCTCAGTGTTTCTGCCTCTCAGTGTTTCTGGCTCAGTGTTTCTGCCTCTCAGTGTTTATATCTCCCAGTGTTTCTGCCTCTCAGTGTTTCTGTCTCTCAGTGTTTCTGCCTCTCAGTGTTTCTGTCTCTCAGTGTTTTTGCCACTCAGTATTTCTGCCTCTCAGTGTTTCTGTCTCTCAGTGTTTCTGCCATTCAGTGTTTCTGCCACTCAGTGTTTCTGCCACTCAGTGTTTCTGCCTCTCAGTGTTTCTGCCTCTCAGTGTTTCTGCCTCTCAGTGTTTCTGCATCCCAGTGTTTCTGCCACTCAGTGTTTCTGTCTCTCAGTGTTTCTGCCTCTCAGTGTTTCTGCCTCTCAGTGTTTCTGCCTCTCAGTGTTTCTGCTTCTCAGTGTTTCTGCCTCTCAGTGTTTCTGCCTCTCAGTGTTTATGCCTCTCAGTGTTTCAGCCACTCAGTGTTTCTGCCTCTCAGGGGTTCTGCCTCTCAGGGTTTCTGCCTCTCAGCGTTTCTGCCTCTCAGTGTTTCTGCCTCTCAGTGTTTCTTCCACTCAGTGTTTCTGCCTCTCAGTGTTTCTGCCTCTCAGTATTTCTGCCACTCAGTGTTTCTGACTCTCAGTGTTTCTGCCTCTCAGTGTTTCTGCCTCTCAGTGTTTCTTCCACTCAGTGTTTCTGCCAATCAATGTTTCTAGCTCTCAGGGTTTCTGCCTCTCAGTGTTTCTGCCACTCAGTGTTTCTGCCTCTCAGTGTTTCTGCCACTCAGTGTTTCTGCCACTCAGTGTTTCTGCCACTCAGTGTTTCTGCCTCTCAGTGTTTCTGCCTCTCAGTGTTTCTGCCTCTCAGTGTTTCTGCCTCTCAGTGTTTCTGCCTCTCAGTGTTTCTGTCTCTCAGTGTTTCTGCCTCTCAGTGTTTCTGTCTCTCAGTGTTTTTGCCACTCAGTATTTCTGCCTCTCAGTGTTTCTGTCTCTCAGTGTTTCTGCCTCTCAGTGTTTCTGACTCTCAGTGTTTCTACCTCTCAGTGTTTCTGCCTCTCAGTGTTTCTGCCTCCCAGTGTCTCTGCCTCTCAGTGTTTCTGTCTCTCTGTGTATCTGCTTCTCGTGTTTCTGCCACTCAGAGTTTCTGACTCTCAGTGTTTCTGCCTCTCAGTGTTTCTGCCTCTCAGTGTTTCTGCCTCTCAGTGTTTCTGCATCCCAGTGTTTCTGCCACTCAGTGTTTCTGACTCTCAGTGTTTCTGCCTCTTAGTGTTTCTGTCTCTCAGTGTTTCTGCTTCTCAGTGTTTCTGACTCTCAGTGTTTCTGCCTCTCAGTACTTCTGCCTCTCAGTGTTTCTGCCTCTCAGTGTTTCAGCCACTCAGTGTTTCTGCCTATCAGGGTTTCTGCCTCTCAGTGTTTCTGCCTCTCAGGGTTTCTGCCTCTCAGGGTTTCTGCCTCTCAGTGTTTCTGCCTCTCAGGGTTTCTGCCTCTCAGTGTTTCTGCCTCTCAGTGTTTCAGCCACTCAGTGTTTCTGCCTATCAGGGTTTCTGCCTCTCAGTGTTTCTGCCTATCAGGGTTTCTGCCTCTCAGTGTTTCTGCCTCTTAGGGTTTCTGCCACTCAGTGTTTCTGCTTCTCACTGTTTCTGCATCTCAGTGTTTCTGCCAATCAGTGTTTCTGCCTCTGTGTTTCTGCCTCTCAGTGTTTCTGCCTCTCAGTGTTTATGCATCTCAGTGTTTCTGTCTCTCAGTGTTTCTGTTTCTCAGTATTTCTGCCTCTCACTGTTTCTGCATCTCAGTGTTTCTGCCAATCAGTGTTTCTGCCTCTGTGTTTCTGCCTCTCAGTGTTTCTGTCTCTCAGTGTTTCTGCTTCTCAGTGTTTCTGACTCTCAGTGTTTCTGCCTCAGTGTTTCTGCCTCTCAGTGTTTCTGGCTCAGTGTTTCTGCCTCTCAGTGTTTCTGCCTCCCAGTGTTTCTGCCTCTCAGTGTTTCTGTCTCTCAGTGTTTCTGCCTCTCAGTGTTTCTGTCTCTCAGTGTTTTTGCCACTCAGTATTTCTGCCTCTCAGTGTTTCTGTCTCTCAGTGTTTCTGCCATTCAGTGTTTCTGCCTCTCAGTGTTTCTGCCACTCAGTGTTTCTGCCACTCAGTGTTTCTGCCTCTCAGTGTTTCTGCCTCTCAGTGTTTCTGCCACTCAGTGTTTCTGACTCTCAGTGTTTCTGCCTCTCAGTGTTTCTGCCTCTCAGTGTTTCTTCCACTCAGTGTTTCTGCCACTCAATGTTTCTAGCTCTCAGGGTTTCTGCCTCTCAGGGTTTCTGCCTCTCAGTGTTTCTGCCACTCAGTGTTTCTGCCTCTCAGTGTATCTGACTCTCAGTGTTTCTGCCACTCAGTATTTCTGTCTCTCAGTGTTTCTGCCACTCAGTGTTTCTGCCTCTCAGTGTTTCTAACACTCAGTGTTTCTGCCTCTCCCTCTCAGTGTTTCTGCCTCTCAGTGTTTCTGTCTCTCAGTGTTTCTGTTTCTCAGTGTTTCTGTCTCTCAGTGTTTTTGCCACTCAGTATTTCTGCCTCTCAGTGTTTCTGTCTCTCAGTGTTTCTGCCTCTCAGTGTTTCTGCCTCTCAGTGTTTCTGCCTCTCAGTGTTTCTGTCTCTCAGTGTATCTGCCTCTCAGTGTTTCTGCCACTCAGTGTTTCTGCTTCTCAGTGTTTCTGCCTCACAGTGTTTCTGCCTCCCAGTGTTTCTGCCTCTCAGTGTTTCTGCCTCTCAGTGTTTCTGCCTCTCAGTGTTTCTGTCTCTCAGTGTTTCTGCCTCTCAGTGTTTCTGTCTCTCAGTGTTTTTGCCACTCAGTGTTTCTGCCTCTCAGTGTTTCTGTCTCTCAGTGTTTCTGCCACTCAGTGTTTCTGCCACTCAGTGTTTCTGCAACTCAGTGTTTCTGCCTCTCAGTGTTTCTGCCTCTCAGTGTTTCTGTCTCTCAGTGTTTTTGTCACTCAGTGTTTCTGCCTCTCAGTGTTTCTGCGTCTCAGTGTTTCTCACTCCCAGTGTTTCTGCCTCTCAATGTTTCTGCCTCTCAGTGTTTCTGCGTCTCAGTGTTTCTGCCTCTCAGTGTTTCTGCCACTCAGTGTTTCTGCCTCTCAGTGTTTCTGCCTCTCAGTGTTTCTGCCACTCCGTGTTTCTGTCTCTCAGTGTTTCTGCCACTCAGTGTTTCTGCCACTCAGTGTTTCTGCCTCTCAGTGTTTCTGCCTCTCAGTGTTTCTGCCTCTCAGTGTTTCTGTCTCTCAGTGTTTCTGCCTCTCAGTGTTTCTGTCTCTCAGTGTTTTTGCCACTCAGTTTTACTGCCTCTCAGTGTTTCTGTCTCTCAGTGTTTCTGCCTCTCAGTGTTTCTGACTCTCAGTGTTTCTGCCTCTCAGAGTTTCTGACTCTCAGTGTTTCTGCCTCCCAGTTTCTCTGCCTCTCAGTGTTTCTGTCTCTCTGTGTATCTGCTTCTCGTGTTTCTGCCTCTCAGTGTTTCTGCCTCTCAGTGTTTCTGCATCCCAGTGTTTCTGCCACTCAGTGTTTCTGACTCTCAGTGTTTCTGCCTCTTAGTGTTTCTGTCTCTCAGTGTTTCTGCTTCTCAGTGTTTCTGACTCTCAGTGTTTCTGCCTCTCAGTACTTCTGCCTCTCAGTGTTTCTGCCTCTCAGTGTTTCAGCCACTCAGTGTTTCTGCCTATCAGGGTTTCTGCCTGTCAGTGTTTCTGCCTCTCAGGGTTTCTGCCTCTCAGTGTTTCTGCCTCTCAGGGTTTCTGCCTCTCAGTGTTTCTGCCTCTCAGGGTTTCTGCCTCTCAGTGTTTCTGCCTCTCAGTGTTTCAGCCACTCAGTGTTTCTGCCTATAAGGGTTTCTGCCTCTCAGTGTTTCTGCCTATCAGGGTTTCTGCCTCTCAGGGTTTCTGCCACTCAGTGTTTCTGCTTCTCACTGTTTCTGCATCTCAGTGTTTCTGCCAATCAGTGTTTCTGCCTCTGTGTTTCTGCCTCTCAGTGTTTCTGCCTCTCAGTGTTTATGCATCTCAGTGTTTCTGTCTCTCAGTGTTTCTGTTTCTCAGTATTTCTGCCTCTCACTGTTTCTGCATCTCATTGTTTCTGCCAATCAGTGTTTCTGCCTCTGTGTTTCTGCCTCTCAGTGTTTCTGCCTCTCAGTGTTTCTGTCTCTCAGTGTTTCTGCCTCCCAGTGTCTCTGCCTCTCAGTGTTTCTGTCTCTCTGTGTATCTGCTTCTCAGTGTTTCTGCCTCTCAGTGTTTCTGACTCTCAGTGTTTCTGCCTCTCAGTGTTTCTGCCTCTCAGTGTTTCTGCCTCTCTTTGTTTCTGCCTCTCAGTGTTTCTGCATCCCAGTGTTTCTGCCACTCAGTGTTTCTGCCTCTCAGTGTTTCTGCCTCTTAGTGTTTCTGTCTCTCAGTGTTTCTGCTTCTCAGTGTTTCTGACTCTCAGTGTTTCTGCCTCTCAGTGTTTCTGCCTCTCAGTATTTCTGCCTCTCAGTGTTTCTGCCTCTCAGTGTTTCGGCCTCTCAGTGTTTCTGCCTCTCAGTGTTTCAGCCACTCAGTGTTTCTGCCTCTCAGGGTTTCTGCCTCTCAGTGTTTCTGCCTCTCAGGGTTTCTGCCTCTCAGTGTTTCTGCCACTCAGTGTTTCTGCTTCTCACTGTTTCTGCATCTCAGTGTTTCTGCCAATCAGTGTTTCTGCCTCTCAGTGTTTCTGCCTCTCAGTGTTTCTGCATCTCAGTGTTTCTGTCTCTCAGTGTTTCTGTTTCTCAGTATTTCTGCCTCTCACTGTTTCTGCATCTCAGTGTTTCTGTCTCTCAGTGTTTCTGCCACTCAGTGTTTCAGCCACTCAGTGTTTCTGCCTCTCAGGGTTTCTGCCTCTCAGTGTTTCTGCATCTCAGTGTTTCTGTCTCTCAGTGTTTCTGTTTCTCAGTATTTCTGCCTCTCACCGTTTCTGTATCTCAGTGTTTCTGCCAATCAGTGTTTCTGCCTCTGTGTTTCTGCCTCTCAGTGTTTCTGCCTCTCAGTGTTTCTGTCTCTCAGTGTTTCTGCCATTCAGTGTTTCTGCCTCTCACTGTTTCTGCCACTCAGTGTTTCTGCCTCTCAGTGTTTCTGCCTCTCAGTGTTTCTGTCTCTCTGTGTATCTGCTTCTCAGTGTTTCTGCCTCTCAGTGTTTCTGACTCTCAGTGTTTCTGCCTCTCAGTGTTTCTGCCTCCCTGTGTTTCTGCCTCCCAGTGTCTCTGCCTCTCAGTGTTTCTGCCTCTCAGTGTTTCTGCCTCTCAGTGTTTCTGCCTCTCATTGTTTCTGCCTCTCAGTGTTTCTGACTCTCAGTGTTTCTGCCTCATAGTGTTTCTGCCTCTCAGTGTTTCTGCCTCTCAGTGTTTCTGTCTCTCAGTGTTTCTGCCTCTCAGTGTTTCTGTCTCTCAGTGTATTTGCCACTCAGTGTTTCTGCCTCTCAGTGTTTCTGTCTCTCAGTGTTTCTGCCACTCAGTGTTTCTGCCACTCAGTGTTTCTGCCACTCAGTGTTTCTGCCTCTCAGTGTTTCTGACTCTCAGTGTTTCTGTCTCTCAGTGTTTTTGCCACTCAGTGTTTCTGCCTCTCAGTGTTTCTGCCTCTCAGTGTTTCTGCCTCTCAGTGTTTCTGCCTCTTAGTGTTTCTGTCTCTCAGTGTTTCTGCTTCTCAGTGTTTCTGACTCTCAGTGTTTCTGCCTCTCAGTGTTTCTGCCTCTCAGTATTTCTGCCTCTCAGTGTTTGCCTCTCAGTGTTTCTGCCTCTCAGTGTTTCTGCCTCTCAGTGTTTCAGCCACTCAGTGTTTCTGCCTCTCAGTGTTTCAGCCACTCAGTGTTTCTGCCTCTCAGGGTTTCTTCTCCCAGTGTTTCTGCCACTCAGTGTTTCTGCTTCTCACTGTTTCTGCATCTCAGTGTTTCTGCCAATAAGTGTTTCTGCCTCTGTGTTTCTGCCTCTCAGTGTTTCTGCCTCTCAGTGTTTCTGCATCTCAGTGTTTCTGTCTCTCAGTGTTTCTGTTTCTCAGTGTTTCTGCCTCTCACTGTTTCTGCATCTAAGTGTTTCTGCCAATCAGTGTTTCTGCCTCTCAGTGTTTCTGCCTCTCAGTGTTTCTGTCTCTCAGTGTTTCTGCTTCTCAGTGTTTCTGACTCTCATTTTTTTTGCCTCAGTGTTTCTGCCTCTCAGTGTTTCTGGCTCAGTGTTTCTGCCTCTCAGTGTTTCTGCCTCTCAGTGTTTCTGCCTCTCAGTTTTTCTGCCACTCAGTGTTTCTGCCACTCAGTGTTTCTGCATCTCAGTGTTTCTGCCTCTCAGTGTTTCTGCCTCTCTGAGTTTTTCTGCTTCTCAGTGTTTCTGCCTCTCAGTGTTTCTGCCTCTCAGTGTTTCTGTCTCTCAGTGTTTTTGCCACTCAGTGTTTCTGCCTCTCAGTGTTTCTGTCTCTCAGTGTTTCTGCCACTCAGTGTTTCTGCCACTCAGTGTTTCTGCCACTCAGTGTTTCTGCCTCTCAGTGTTTCTGACTCTCAGTGTTTCTGTCTCTCAGTGTTTTTGCCACTCAGTGTTTCTGCCTCTCAGTGTTTCTGCCTCTCAGTGTTTCTGCCTCTCAGTTTTTCTGCCTCTCAGTGTTTCTGCCTCTCAGTGTTTCTGCATCCCAGTGTTTCTGCCACTCAGTGTTTCTGCCTCTCAGTGTTTCTGCCTCTTAGTGTTTCTGTCTCTCAGTGTTTCTGCTTCTCAGTGTTTCTGACTCTCAGTGTTTCTGCCTCTCAGTGTTTCTGCCTCTCAGTATTTCTGCCTCTCAGTGTTTCTGCCTCTCAGTGTTTCTGCCTCTCAATGTTTCTGCCTCTCAGTGTTTCAGCCACTCAGTGTTTCTGCCTCTCAGGGTTTCTGCCTCTCAGTGTTTCTGCCTCTCAGGGTTTCTGCCTCTCAGTGTTTCTGCCACTCAGTGTTTCTGCCTCTCACTGTTTCAGCCAATCAGTGTTTCTGCCAATCAGTGTTTCTGCCTCTCAGTGTTTCTGCCACTCAGTGTTTCTGCCTCTCAGTGTTTCTGCATCTCAGTGTTTCTGTCTCTCAGTGTTTCTGTTTCTCAGTGTTTCTGCATCTCAGTGTTTCTGCCAATCATTGTTTCTACCTCTGTGTTTCTGCCTCTCAGTATTTCTGCCTCTCAGTGTTTCTGCCTCTCAGTGTTTCTGTCTCTCAGTGTTTCTGACTGTCAGTGTTTCTGCCTCTCAGTGTTTCAGCCTCTCAGTGTCTCTGCCTCTCAGTGTTTCTGGCTCTCAGTGTTTCTGCCTCTCAGTGTTTCTGGCACTCAGTGTTTCCCGCCTAGTGTTTCTGCCTCTCAGTGTTTCTGCCTCTCAGTGTTTCTGCCTCTCAGTGTTTTTGCCACTCAGTGTTTCTGCCTCTCAGTGTTTCTGACTCTCAGTGTTTCTGCCTCTCAGTGTTTCTGCATCTCAGTGTTTCTGCCACTCAGTGTTTCTGCATCTCAGTGTTTTTGTCTCTCAGTGTTTCTGTTTCTCAGTATTTCTGCCTCTCACCGTTTCTGCATCTCAGTGTTTCTGCCAATCAGTGTTTCTGCCTCTGTGTTTCTGCCTCTCAGTGTTTCTGCCTCTCAGTGTTTCTGTCTCTCAGTGTTTCTGCCATTCAGTGTTTCTGCCTCTCACTGTTTCTGCCACTCAGTGTTTCTGCCTCTCAGTGTTTCTGCCTCTCAGTGTTTCTGTCTCTCTGTGTATCTGCTTCTCAGTGTTTCTGCCTCTCAGTGTTTCTGACTCTCAGTGTTTCTGCCTCTCAGTGTTTCTGCCTCCCAGTGTTTCTGCCTCCCAGTGTCTCTGCCTCTCAGTGTTTCTGCCACTCAGTGTTTCTGCCACTCAGTGTTTCTGCCTCTCAGTGTTTCTGATTCTCAGTGTTTCTGTCTCTCAGTGTTTTTGCCACTCAGTGTTTCTGTTTCTCAGTGTTTCTGCCTCTCACTGTTTCTGCATCTCAGTGTTTCTGCCAATCAGTGTTTCTGCCTCTCAGTGTTTCTGCCTCTCAGTGTTTCTGCCTCTCAGTGTTTCTGTCTCTCAGTGTTTCTGCTTCTCAGTGTTTCTGACTCTCAGTGTTTTTGCCTCAGTGTTTCTGCCTCTCAGTGTTTCTGGCTCAGTGTTTCTGCCTCTCAGTGTTTCTGCCTCTCAGTGTTTCTGCCTCTCAGTTTTTCTGCCACTCAGTGTTTCTGCCACTCAGTGTTTCTGCCTCTCAGTGTTTCTGACTCTCTGAGTTTTTCTGCTTCTCAGTGTTTCTGCCTCTCAGTGTTTCTGCCTCTCAGTGTTTCTGTCTCTCAGTGTTTTTGCCACTCAGTGTTTCTGCCTCTCAGTGTTTCTGTCTCTCAGTGTTTCTGCCACTCAGTGTTTCTGCCACTCAGTGTTTCTGCCACTCAGTGTTTCTGCCTCTCAGTGTTTCTGACTCTCAGTGTTTCTGTCTCTCAGTGTTTTTGCCACTCAGTGTTTCTTCCTCTCAGTGTTTCTGCCTCTCAGTGTTTCTGCCTCTCAGTTTTTCTGCCTCTCAGTGTTTCTGCCTCTCAGTGTTTCTGCATCCCAGTGTTTCTGCCACTCAGTGTTTCTGCCTCTCAGTGTTTCTGCCTCTTAGTGTTTCTGTCTCTCAGTGTTTCTGCTTCTCAGTGTTTCTGACTCTCAGTGTTTCTGCCTCTCAGTGTTTCTGCCTCTCAGTATTTCTGCCTCTCAGTGTTTCTGCCTCTCAGTGTTTCTGCCTCTCAATGTTTCTGCCTCTCAGTGTTTCAGCCACTCAGTGTTTCTGCCTCTCAGGGTTTCTGCCTCTCAGTGTTTCTGCCTCTCAGGGTTTCTGCCTCTCAGTGTTTCTGCCACTCAGTGTTTCTGCCTCTCACTGTTTCAGCCAATCAGTGTTTCTGCCAATCAGTGTTTCTGCCTCTCAGTGTTTCTGCCTCTCACTGTTTCAGCCAATCAGTGTTTCTGCCAATCAGTGTTTCTGCCTCTCAGTGTTTCTGCCTCTCAGTGTTTCTGCCTCTCAGTGTTTCTGCATCTCAGTGTTTCTGTCTCTCAGTGTTTCTGTTTCTCAGTGTTTCTGCATCTCAGTGTTTCTGCCAATCATTGTTTCTGCCTCTGTGTTTCTGCCTCTCAGTATTTCTGCCTCTCAGTGTTTCTGTCTCTCTGTGTATCTGCTTCTCAGTGTTTCTGCCTCTCAGTGTTTCTGACTCTCAGTGTTTCTGCCTCTCAGTGTTTCTGCCTCCCAGTGTTTCTGCCTCCCAGTGTCTCTGCCTCTCAGTGTTTCTGCCACTCAGTGTTTCTGCCACTCAGTGTTTCTGCCTCTCAGTGTTTCTGACTCTCAGTGTTTCTGTCTCTCAGTGTTTTTGCCACTCAGTGTTTCTGTTTCTCAGTGTTTCTGCCTCTCACTGTTTCTGCATCTCAGTGTTTCTGCCAATCAGTGTTTCTGCCTCTCAGTGTTTCTGCCTCTCAGTGTTTCTGCCTCTCAGTGTTTCTGTCTCTCAGTGTTTCTGCTTCTCAGTGTTTCTGACTCTCAGTGTTTTTGCCTCAGTGTTTCTGCCTCTCAGTGTTTCTGGCTCAGTGTTTCTGCCTCTCAGTGTTTCTGCCTCTCAGTGTTTCTGCCTCTCAGTGTTTCTGCCTCTCAGTTTTTCTGCCACTCAGTGTTTCTGCCACTCAGTGTTTCTGCATCTCAGTGTTTCTGCCTCTCAGTGTTTCTGCCTCTCTGAGTTTTTCTGCTTCTCAGTGTTTCTGCCTCTCAGTGTTTCTGCCTCTCAGTGTTTCTGTCTCTCAGTGTTTTTGCCACTCAGTGTTTCTGCCTCTCAGTGTTTCTGTCTCTCAGTGTTTCTGCCACTCAGTGTTTCTGCCACTCAGTGTTTCTGCCACTCAGTGTTTCTGCCTCTCAGTGTTTCTGACTCTCAGTGTTTCTGTCTCTCAGTGTTTTTGCCACTCAGTGTTTCTTCCTCTCAGTGTTTCTGCCTCTCAGTGTTTCTGCCTCTCAGTTTTTCTGCCTCTCAGTGTTTCTGCCTCTCAGTGTTTCTGCATCCCAGTGTTTCTGCCACTCAGTGTTTCTGCCTCTCAGTGTTTCTGCCTCTTAGTGTTTCTGTCTCTCAGTGTTTCTGCTTCTCAGTGTTTCTGACTCTCAGTGTTTCTGCCTCTCAGTGTTTCTGCCTCTCAGTATTTCTGCCTCTCAGTGTTTCTGCCTCTCAGTGTTTCTGCCTCTCAATGTTTCTGCCTCTCAGTGTTTCAGCCACTCAGTGTTTCTGCCTCTCAGGGTTTCTGCCTCTCAGTGTTTCTGCCTCTCAGGGTTTCTGCCTCTCAGTGTTTCTGCCTCTCACTGTTTCAGCCAATCAGTGTTTCTGCCAATCAGTGTTTCTGCCTCTCAGTGTTTCTGCCTCTCACTGTTTCAGCCAATCAGTGTTTCTGCCAATCAGTGTTTCTGCCTCTCAGTGTTTCTGCCTCTCAGTGTTTCTGCCTCTCAGTGTTTCTGCATCTCAGTGTTTCTGTCTCTCAGTGTTTCTGTTTCTCAGTGTTTCTGCATCTCAGTGTTTCTGCCAATCATTGTTTCTGCCTCTGTGTTTCTGCCTCTCAGTATTTCTGCCTCTCAGTGTTTCTGCTTCTCAGTGTTTCTGTCTCTCAGTGTTTCTGACTGTCAGTGTTTCTGCCTCTCAGTGTTTCAGCCTCTCAGTGTCTCTGCCTCTCAGTGTTTCTGGCTCTCAGTGTTTCTGCCTCTCAGTGTTTCTGGCACTCAGTGTTTCCCGCCTAGTGTTTCTGCCTCTCAGTGTTTCTGCCTCTCAGTGTTTCTGCCTCTCAGTGTTTCTGCCTCTCAGTGTTTTTGCCACTCAGTGTTTCTGCCTCTCAGTGTTTCTGACTCTCAGTGTTTCTGCCTCTCAGTGTTTCTGCATCTCAGTGTTTCTGCCACTCAGTGTTTCTGCATCTCAGTGTTTCTGTCTCTCAGTGTTTCTGTTTCTCAGTATTTCTGCCTCTCACCGTTTCTGCATCTCAGTGTTTCTGCCAATCAGTGTTTCTGCCTCTGTGTTTCTGCCTCTCAGTGTTTCTGCCTCTCAGTGTTTCTGTCTCTCAGTGTTTCTGCCATTCAGTGTTTCTGCCTCTCACTGTTTCTGCCACTCAGTGTTTCTGCCTCTCAGTGTTTCTGCCTCTCAGTGTTTCTGTCTCTCTGTGTATCTGCTTCTCAGTGTTTCTGCCTCTCAGTGTTTCTGACTCTCAGTGTTTCTGCCTCTCAGTGTTTCTGCCTCCCAGTGTTTCTGCCTCCCAGTGTCTCTGCCTCTCAGTGTTTCTGCCTCTCAGTGTTTCTGCCTCTCAGTGTTTCTGCCTCTCATTGTTTCTGCCTCTCATTGTTTCTGCCTCTCAGTGTTTCTGCCTCATAGTGTTTCTGCCTCTCAGTGTTTCTGCCTCTCAGTGTTTCTGTCTCTCAGTGTTTCTGCCTCTCAGTGTTTCTGTCTCTCAGTGTATTTGCCACTCAGTGTTTCTGCCTCTCAGTGTTTCTGTCTCTCAGTGTTTCTGCCACTCAGTGTTTCTGCCACTCAGTGTTTCTGCCTCTCAGTGTTTCTGCCACTCAGTGTTTCTGTATCTCAGTGTTTCTGCCTGTCAGTGTTTCTGCCTGTCAGTGTTTCTGCCTGTCAGTGTTTCTGTCTCTCAGTGTTTTTGCCACTCAGTGTTTCTGCCTCTCAGTGTTTCTGTGTTTCTGCCTCTCAGTGTTTTTGAGTTTCTGCCTCTCAGTGTTTCTGTCTCTCAGTGTTTTTGCCACTCAGTGTTTCTACCTCTCAGTGTTTCTGCCTCTCTGTGTTTCTGACTCTCAGTGTTTCTGCCTCTCAGTGTTTCTGCCTCTCAGTGTTTCTGCCACTCAGTGTTTCTGCCTCTCAGTGTTTCTGCCTGTCAGTGTTTCTGCTTCTCAGTGTTTTTGATTCTCCGTGTTTCTGTCTCTCAGTGTTTTTGCCACTCAGTGTTTCTGCCTCTCAGTGTTTCTGCCTCTCAGTGTTTCTGCAGCTCAGTATTTCTGCCTCTCAGTGTTTTTGCATCTCAGTGTTTCTGCCACTCAATGTTTCTGCATCTCAGTGTTTCTGTCTCTCAGTGTTTCTGCCTCTCAGTGTTTCTGCCTCTCAGTATTTCTGCCTCTCAATGTTTCTGCCTCTCAGTGTTTCTGCCACTCAGTGTTTCTGCCGTGTGCTTCAGAGGCTGCTAGAGAACTATGCTGTTTTGTTTTGGCCTGCTAAGTTTGTGCCAGGTGTAAGACCTTCAGTCGACGTCCAGCTGGACTCCTTCACTCACTGTCTGTCTCTTCGAGACCCTCAATTTTGTCACGCCACTTCCCTGGGCATCATGGTGGTTCTGAACTTTGTGGACCAGTTCTAGAAGGCGACACTCTTCATCCCTCTGCCCAAATTACCCTCTGCCAGAGAGACGGCGTTTGCTGTCATTGACCACGTCTTTCATATTCATGGCCTCCCTACAGACATGGTCTCTCACAGGGGTCCCCAATTTGTTTCCAAATTTGGGAAGGAGTTTTGTTGGTTACTGGGGCGACTATTAGTCTGTCCTCTGGTTTCCATCCTCAGAGCAATGGTCAGACTGAGAGGGCGAACCAAGATTTGGAGCGCGTCTTGTCTCTCAGAATATGTCCTCCATGAGTCAGCAACTTTCATTGGTTGAGTACGCACACAACTCGTTGCCAGTGTCATCAATGGGCCTGTCTCCGTTTGAGTGTAGTATAAGTTACCAGCCAATATTATTTCCTTGTCTGGAATCCTGGCCCCCTCTTCCCATGCCTTTGTCCAGAGATGCCATCGCACATGGAAGAGAGCCAGACAGACTCTCCTCCATGTGGATTCACAACCTATAGCACAGGCCGATCACCAGCGGACGAAGCCTCCCGTATACATTGTTGTTTAAAAAATTTGGCTTTCATCCAAGAATATTCCTCTTCGCACCATTTGTAATAAACTTGCTCCCATATTTATTTGCCCGTTTCCTGTCACAGAGATCCTTGGTCCAGTGGGAGTCAAGTCAAGTCAAGTCAAGATTCAGGCAGCATTACAGGTCAGAAGTCAGATTGGATCGGAACATTCAGAATATTTATCCAGTTCCATCTGGTTGAAGATCGGAGTCATCACGCCGGTATGGAGACTGGTTTGTTGAAGATCAGTGCCAGTGGCTGTCGTGTCGATGAGGCCTTCACAGGGGAGAGTCTAGTCTCTGCTGACACTTCAGGGATGTGTTGTGGTCGTGTCTCGGTGCAGGTCCTCCATAATGGTCTGGATACGGCCCAGATCCGGCTGACTAGATCACACGTTGTGGTCGTGTCTAGGTGCAGGTCCACCATCTGGTCTGGATATGGCCCGGATCCGGTTGACTATATCACGGGTTGTGGTCGTGTCTGGGCGCAGGTCCTCCATCTGGTCTGGATATGGCCCGGATCCGGCTGACTACATCACACATTGTGATCGTGTCTAGGCGCAGGTCCACCATCTGGTCTGGATATGGCCCGGATCCGGCTGACTATGTCACGCGTTGTGGTCGTGTCTAGGCGCAGGTCCTCCATCTGGTCTGGATTTGGCCTGGATCCGGCTGACTATTTCACGCGCTGTGGTCGTGTCTAGGCGCAGGTCCACCATCTGGTCTGGATACGGCCCAGATCCGGCTGACTACATCACGTGTTGTGGTCGTGTCTAGGCGCAGGTCCTCCATCTGGTCTGGATTTGGCCTGGATCCGGCTGACTATATCACGCGCTGTGGTCGTGTCTAGGCGCAGGTCCACCATCTGGTCTGGATACGGCCCAGATCCGGCTGACTACATCACGCGTTGTGGTCGTGTCTAGGCGCAGGTCCACCATCTGCTCTGGATATGGCCCGTATCCAGCTGACTACATCAAGCGTTGTGGTCGTGTTTAGGCGCAGGTCCACCATCTGGTCTGGATACGGCCTGGATCCGGCTGACTACATCAAGCGTTGTGGTCGTGTCTAGGCGCAGGTCCTCTATCTGGTCTGGATATGGCCCGGATCCGGCTGACTACATCAAGCGTCGTGGTGATGTCTAAGCGCAGGTCCACTATCTGGTCTGGATATGACCCGGATCCGGCTGACTACATAAAGCGTTGTGGTCGTGTCTAGGTGCAGGTCGTCCATCCGATCTGGATACGGTTGACTACTTTAAACCTCAGAATAAACAAAAAAAAAAAATAACATTAACGTAGATGCCATTCTTCGTATGTTGTAACGAGTACATCAGGTGTTATAGGAAGTGTTCCCGGGACTATAGGAATAAACTCGCTATTGCAGGGGTGTCAAACTCAGTTCCTGTAGGGCCACAGCTCTGCAGAGTTTTGCTTCAACCCTAATTAAACACACCTGATCCGACTAATACATAAAGTCTTTCAGGCTTATTTGAAAACTACAGTTGTGTGTGTGTGTTGGAGCTGGTTTGGAACTAAACTCTGTAGGGCTGTGGACCCCCAGGAACTGAGTTTGACACATGTTCTCTATTGATTGCATTCGCTTCTTATTTCACTGACAACATCGTACAAATCATACGAAATCACCACCTCTAAACACAAGGATTCGCAACGGGTAGTTCTAGGAACTAGCCAGCAGGGTGGTTTCCCGAGATATAATTGTTCCCTTAGGAAAATTTCCCTGGTTGCATTCGCAGCGCCAGTAGGAACTCTGAAGTGACGTAAGCCGCTCTAGTTGTTGTGACTTTTCTTTTGACGGCGCTGAGAATGCCAGAGCCTGAGCTCACAGCGTTCGCATTCTCCGTGCTCATTAGCTTACAATCTGTCTAACAGTCCTGTCTAATACGTTATTAGATAGAACTGTTAAATATAGAAAGTAGACAGTAATGAAAAGGTATTAGCGTATGCCGTGCAGTTGATGTCCAGTGTCACCTGCAATGTTTCTCTTGGTCCCCTCAGTTGCATTGGATTTTCTCCTCAGCGAAAAGATTAAGAGCTTCATCTATCACTGTTTTACATGTTCATAGAGTAAGTTTGTGGAGTAAATATATATGCTATAATCTGTGTGTTTACAGTGTTAATAATGGCGGATTCTGGTGTTTCGTGTACGTTCTGCCAATCGGCAAACACTAACGTCACGGATAGATCCTATAGTGCTGGTTTAAACCCTACTCTGAAGTAGGAGTAAATTAGTTCCTCCAAAAGGAGTTCCCAGAAAATTGTTCCTAGTTCCTGCGGTGCCAACTCCGGGATCGTTCAAGGAACTATAAAAAGGATCCTCCGGTCCTTATTCACTTCAGGGATGCATTATGTTAAGTTTTCCCATTAAATCAGGATGGCTTCCCTTTCTTTTCTGCCACTAATATATTAATATTGTTTTTTAATGCATTATTGTAGCTACGTAGAAATCATATATAGCATTTTGGAATTTACACAAAATTGTAACGCACATCTTTTTCAATAAGATTCTCCATGCCACTTGCCACATGCCATTTCACTAAATTACGTTTAGTAATTTCACTTCAAATGATCTGACAGTCCCACTCTGTGTCAAGAGTAAAAATGAGTCCAGGCAGCTGATATGAAACAGACATCTTTTGTAATGTACATCGCATGTAACAACTCAAGATGTACTGATTCATCTTTCTCACTTCATTTGCGATGTATGTGCAACGTGCAGAAATTTTAATTCAACTATTACTGCAAGGCAAGTTTAACTGCAATATGGAGCTGTCATTTTGAATTTTAATAAGCAAAGATTTTTCTACATAAATTTCAACCGACTGACCTCACAACACACAATTAACAAATTAGACTGTGACACTGATGTGACCGTAATAATAGTAAAAATGACTGAAATGCATGATTCTTTACTCAAACTAAGCCAGTTTTAATGATGCAGTGTGGCTCAAATGGCTCTATTTTTATTTGGCAGAGATTGTGTTTCCGGTTCTTGAGATGTTAGTTGACCTTATGCGTGATAAACAGGGCTAATTATGTTTGGAGCGGTCTTTACCGTTCGTGGCCATGCAGCATTATAATAATGAGACGGCAGCGTGACTCAAATCCCCTTTAGGGAATCAGACTCTACAGCACGCTTGATGCTCGGGGCCAAACATGCATGACTGTTTCTTTGTCCGCTGAAGGGAGTACGTGAGCATTTGCACTGCAAGAATGATGGCTTGCTGTATTTTATGTTGTGTTTTGGTTTGTGGAAAGCACATGTGGGGAGATTTGACTGTCTGTGTGGTCAAGATCGTGAGACGTGAGATCATTAGTTTTAGTGTAGAGAAACGACACTGTTCCTCTTCCATTCATGCCTGTCTGGTTGACTCTGTCTCCACTCAGAGATTTTCTGAGAAATCTAAAATTATCAACAGCATCCCGAATCTCCTCCGCTGGCCTGTCACAATAGATATGAGTGATCACTAAAACATACACGTTTGTACTGATGACACTTGTACTGAACATACATGTTGGGTTTTCATGTCTTATGGACAATTTCCATTCACGTAATTTTTTTTATACTGTACAAACTGTATATTCTCTCCACTTACTCCGAACCCCTAAACCTACCCAACACACACACACACACACACACACACACACACACACACACACACACACACACACACACAGACACACAGACACACACACACACACACACACACACACACACACACACACACACACACACACACACACACACACACACACACACACACACACACACACATGTCTTGTATGTATCAACCATACTCAAGACAAAATATGTCTGGAAATGTCTGGGTCAAATTTCACTCCAAAAACAAAGAACAATTTTTTAATAGAAACTTTAAAGCACATTTTAGAAAATACAGATTTTTGCATTTGGGCTTTTTCATGACAATTAAATAATATCTCCAAATTCTTGTGGCTAAAAAAAACTGCTTAATTTAAAGATAGAACAAACAATACTTCCATTATGTGCAAATAATTTACAATGCAATATTATTATTATTATTATATTACAGTGATGACAATGATATATTCAAGTCAAGTCAAGCCATCTTTATTTATATAGCGCTTTTTTAAGATACAGATTGTTTCAAAGCAGCTTTACGGAGATAACAGGAAAATAATGTTGTAATAATATTGTTAAATATAAAAATGTCCCCAACTAAGCAAGCCAAAAGCCAACGGCGATGAAACGAAGAAATGCTACAACGGCGAGTATTAGCCTATTCTGTATTTGGTTGTGAACTTTTGCAGCATGTTTCTGTACTTTGTACAACATACTTTGTATGTTGTGACGGAGCACCCGTGTGTTGTGAAACTGATGAAGATGTTTTTTAATATGCAGGTGTTTTTTTCTATTTGCATGTGTTTTCTTCAGTTGCAGCGCGTTGAGCTCTCTCGGCCACCGTACCGATGTTTGTGAACCGTGGAGATTTACAAATCTACAAACATGTACGCTGTCTGAAACACACACACAACCCTCGCGCTCACAACACGCGCCACATCACAACATCATAATTTCTCAATTCTCACAGTCAAACACACGTGTTCAAACACAAACACTCAGACAGTGTGATCTGCAATAGCACGCAGTGTCCATCACGTGGCAGTGTTCCGCCGTGCGCCTCAAACACTAAACACACACATGCATGCGCTTTATCGCACTCGGCACCTTGGAGGGGGAGGGGGGAGAGAGAGCGCGTTCCCGCTGAAAGAATGGACTAAATCCCTCCTTTGATTTCGCTTTTTTTTAAACCCTGCAACCAGACAAGAAAGGACAAGTAGGAAAGTAATAGATCCTGAAAACCTTGTGAGCAGAAATGAGGTTGATTTAAAAAAAAAAAAGATTTTGCAAAAACGTCATATTTAATTGCATTCGATTACAAACAAACCAAGGGAACATTCAGCCAAAAATCGGCAGTTCGGCACTTTCTTTTTCTTACAATCTTTTTTTGTCAATGTCATCTTTACAAGTGGCTGGAAACCCTGCTACCAAAAACCAGCGTAAACCAAAATGGTTTGCTGATCTTGGCTGGTTTAAACTGGTCTGGTCCGGTCTCGATGGTGTTTAACTGGTTTAGCATGTGAGATCAGATGGACTAGCAAAAAATACCTTTTAAAACCAGGCCAGCCTTGGAGAAAAGCAAACTAGCTTATGCAGATTTGAGATGTTTTTCATTTGTTTCTTTTAGCAGGAAAATCACCATAAAAGCAATGCATTCATCTTGCTTTTCTACATTCCAAGACTTCGAACAGACTCAAACTCATTTTGTAACCCTTTAAAATAAGGTCCCATTAGTTGTCAATGTCAGTTCTATTTATTATTTATACAGCTCTATTAAAACAACATGTTGACCAATGTGCTTTACATCATCTCAGTAAAAAGACAGAATAATACGATAGTAATACAATAATAATAATTAGTTAGTTAATGCATTAACTTACATGTAAGTAAACAGTATGTATTAATAAAAATGAAACTGCTAACTGTTAGTTCAGTAAGAACCAATAACATTTGGCGGCTGTGATGACAGATCTGGTGAATTTAAATATGACATTTAAACTATCAATCTTTTCCTAACACAAATCATCTTTAGACTTCAAAAGACACACAGTCTGTTTTGTATTTAAAAGAGCAAAATTTTTCCTGATGTGCCATACGTGTGCTCACTCATTTCTGCATGAGTTATTTTAAATGATTCCTGCCATGAACTTTCAAAGGCAATAATTACAAGGCACTTGACAAATTGCTTTAGATCCATTTTAATATGTCACACGTGACATCACGCATATGTCTCAATCTTCCAGGAGTTAAACGTATCCTAATGAGTCCATTTCACAGTCGAGCCGTGAGTAAATTTTTTCCCATCAGTTTGATGCCAATGGCCCCTGTTTGGCCCAGTTCTCCATGATTTATGTTGACAAGTCAGATGTAAGGGTTGAAAAGACATCCATCTTCCCTGGAGAGTCCAGGAACAGCAGCACAAAGAGAGAGGTATGGCTCCACAGCCGAAGAAAACGCACTCTCATTTCCATCCCAGCCTCAAAGAGTCAAAGATCTCATTCACTGCGACAAGATTCATCTTTGTTCCAGAGATTAAACTCTATTTGATGGATGCACTTTCTTTACCCATGTGAACGTGGAAGGAGTCTCAAAACAAGGCCAGCCCTGGCAGATTAGATCATGGATTCTAGTCTGGCACTAAATTTAACATGTGTAACACTTTATTTTAATGTGCTTTAATAACTAACTCTAAAACAAACCCTAGTTGTCACAGGGCTGGTTGTATAAACACACAAAGAAGAATATGATGAATGCAATAAGGTAATATTTAATAAATCCAACAGGTAAATCGAACATGAACAGAGTGAAATACAACACTTCCACAATCGACGACACTGAACTGGAACAGAACTGAAAATCTATATATATATATATACACACACACAGGTGATGATGATGGTGATTGATGAGTCCACAGCTGAACATAATTAGTGTCCATGACAACAGATGAGAGTGACGAAGGCAGGCGATGATGACATACATAACGAGTCCAAACTTACATGATTGTGACACTAATCCAATCCACATTATTTTTAACGTCAGAACAGCGCGGCCATTTATAAATTGAATGCGTCTGCTTCCAGCCGATCTCATGAAATGCAAGTGCAATTTATAGGCTACTCAAAAATTTAAAAAAATGCAAAAGATAATTGCGACTTTTTATCTCGCAATTGCATGACATAAGTCACAATTACGTGTTATAAAGTCAGAATTACAAGATATAAACTCACAATTGCCAGTTCATCTCACAACTCTGACTTTATAACACGAAATTGCGACGTTATATCACGCAATTCTGAGATAAAGTCAGAATTACGAGATGTCGCAATTGTGAGAAAAACAGACAGAACTGTGAGATAAAACGTCACAATTACGTTTTTTATTTTTTATTCCGTGGTGGAAACAAGCTTGGGTAGGATTAGTGTGGGGTACATGCATGTTGAAGTGCGTAGGCTATCATATGCACGGGAAAACTGCGCATGGGCAAGTAAAAACATCCACGCCAGTTATTTTTACCTGTACAAAAACAGCCCGTTATGCTGCTTTTATATTGTTTATTCAATACATTCAAACATTAAAACAGTTTAATGCACATGTAGTCCCAGTCAGTTTAATCATGGTTCTAGAGCCTACACTTGATCATTGAAGCGCGCACACACACACACACACACACACACACACACACACACACACACACACACACACACACACACACACACACACACACACACACCGAGATCAGAGATTGAGTTGCAAACACACACACACACACACACCGAGATCAGAGATTGAGTTGCAAACACACACACACACACACACACACACACCGAGATAAGAGATTCTGTTGCACACACACACACGTCACTTGCACACCGAGATCAGAGATTGCGTTGCGCACACACACACACACACACACACACACACACACACAATCACGTCACTCGCTCACATAGATTGCGTTGCACACACACACACACACGCACACACACACACAAACGCACACACACGTCACTCGCACACCGAGATAAGAGATTGCGTTGCACACACACACACACACACACACACACACACACACACACACACACACACACACACACACACACACACACACACACACACACACACACACACACACACACACACACACGTCACTCGCACAACGAGATCAGATTGCGCTGCACACACACAGACATTGAGGAGTACACAAACTTATCAACACTGCCCCACGAATTTTAATAATGAAATGGCTTCACTACTGAATCGCTACATTCAAGTTCACGTCATGCATTAAAAACGATAAATGCACAGCATTAGCCCTTATATCATAATCAATCATATAATACAAATAGTTTACCAATTACTGCACTTCTTTCAGTTTTTTCACTATAGTGGCTATAGAAAAGCAGAATTCTCCCACATTCCCAGAAAATAGCTTCTGTGTTGCGAAATAATTGTTGTTAATTAATACTTTGTGTAATTACACTGTAACAAGGACTAAAGTGTAACCAAACAATTATACATCTTTTAGGCAGTTCACAATAATATAATTGCAAAAATAATATAAAATATATTAAATAAAAATATATAATATTCTCAAATATACAGTACAATATTTGATTTATATGGCAGCATCAACACTTTCTACTACAAATACCTACATTATATTATACATTCTTTATAAATCTTATTTTGAATGCAAATCATTTTTATTTATATTACTTGCATAACTTAATTAAGTGTAAATAACTTTAATAATTTTTTTTGTTTTAGTTATGTTATGCATATTAAATAATATATATTTTTTCCGACAAATTTCTTTTTAGTGTCTCAGGCCTCAGATATTTCTGTACTCATGTTTTTTCATAAGGTTTTTATGAAGCTGATCTGCGAGCTCATATCCCATCAGTCATCAGTCTCAGAATCGCTCTAACACACGTCTTTAATCCAACACTTGATGCACTGGACAGCAGCTCTGTGAGGAACGTGTGGAAATCCTGCTCACGTCATGATATCATCTTTCTGTCATGTCACGCAAGAGGATTCTGTCTTACAAATGCATTTCCTAAAAGGCTGAGGGGAGAGAGATAACGCTTTAAGGTTGACTAATCACAGCCATATTTTCATGTGATAAATCTTTCTCAAAAATCTCTATATCAGAGGTGCTCCTGGAGACCCACTGCCCTGCAAAGTTTATATCCAACTTGCTTCAGCCTGTAATGTTCAAGTGATCCTGAAGAGCTTGATTAGCTGGTTCAGGTGTACTGAAGCAGGGCTGAAGACCTTAAAAGATCTGCAAGTTTCAAAGATCAAAATGCAGATAAATGGAGTTTTTGCTTCTCAAAATAAAGATGATTCTGAACCGAAACGAGTCGTCAGTAATTCCAGTCTCACTTACTGCTGAATCTGCATAGGTTTGTAACTCATTTGCATAATGCCAGCATCTGGTGTTGATTGGCAGAACGTCTCTTAGCTCCACCCTCAAACACTAGTGTATCTGAGACTGGAAGAGTTTGGTTCGTGTTGTTCGTGTCGAGAAGACGCTGTTTTCTGCTGACAAAGCAAATCCACTTTGATGCGATTGATACGATAAAACCCACATCATCGTTACTGTTCGTATCACTGTGTGTGAAGAGCTGTGATTCAGATATGATAATGAGTGGTTGCTTTCTGACCAATCAGAGCAGAGCAGCTCTCAGAGAGGCGGGGCTTAGAGAGACTGAATCTTTGATGGAAGCGTTTCAGACACTGTGAGAAAAGAGCTGATGCTTCAGTGGAGATTATGAGGAAATGAATGTGTTTTTTGACCTTGGATCAATGTGAACCTGTTGAGATTTCAAAACAAAATTAGAAAACTTAAAGATAGCATAATGGGCACTTTTAAGGAGCCAAGTTTCACCTAAAATCTTTCAAATATGTAGATAATTCGCAAAATTTAAGGGATACTTCACACACACACACACACACACACACACACACACACACACACACACACACACACACACACACACACACGCACGCACGCACGCACGCACGAACGCACACGCACGCACACACACACACACACACAAAAAAATTATTAGCTGAAAAATATTATAGCTCTCAGATCTCATTTGCATTCATGCATATACATATGGCATATCAAGGAAAATATTATAGATCTCAAATCTCATTTGCATTCATGCATATACATATGGCATATCAAGGAATCACATATTTGGTTAAATTTGATTGCTCTATAGAGGAAGCTTTCCAGTAAATTAAGTTGAATATAGCACACATTAACCAATTTTATTATTTCATTGTGCTCTGTCATTTTGGAGCCCAGCAGCATCGGTCCCCAACTTTCTTAGTATGGAAAAGAACAACAATGTTATTCTGCACAAGTGTCCTAAAGAAGAAAATCATGTTGATTTGAAAAACTAAATTAAAAGATGACAGAATTCAGTGATTATCTTAGGTCATATGGTTGCAGTGAATCTGTGTTGCATTGTAGACTTTACTAATGTTTTTAGCTTTTATATCCATGATGTGTCACATCAGAAAGAGACACTGCAGAAAACAAGATCTTCCCTGAAGACGCCCCATATGATTTTTAAAATCCTAAAAAACCCTGACTCCCTCAATTTGACATTTATGTCTCTATGGCCCTATAGAAATGAAAGAGCTTCATTGTAAAGTAAATGTGCAGTAATGTGTTCTATCCATCTTGCTGACAGCTGGAGCCCACATAGATTTCCTTCTGTGTAATGAGAATGTACTGTATCCTTCTCACCCAGACACAAGACTTCAGTGGTAAAATCAAATCCATGCAGTTATTTTCAACAAAGCCTTCATCCTTTCATACATTTGTTTTTTAATACAACATTTTTAGACTAGCTGGAAAAACGGCTCCTAATTCATTCTGTTTCCTGCAATCTTCCCTAACATAGATGTCAATAAGAGATAACAAATGAGCACTGAAACCTGGTTTGGGAAAACGACATCCATTGAAATAGAAAATGTGCAGATAAATAACTAACTTTTGAAGGTGATTGAGAAGCCCACAGCTAAAACGTCGGCATGAGACGGAGGTCAGTAATCCTTTCTTTCCTATTTTGTCGCAACGTTTCAGGAATAAGAACAAATGTGGGCGGGGTTTGATTTTGTCTGTGAGGAATTGATTGGATGATTGGATGGTTGTGGTTTGCTATTGGCTGATCTCATGTGAGTTCAGAGAAGAGAAGAGATGCTGCAAGAGGAAGTTATTCTGATTCAAGATTACCAGGAACATGAATTTAACACGATAATGATCATTTATAATAAACTGCAATATTCCATTAAAAACGTCTCAGGTTACGCCTGTAACCTATGTTCCCTGAGAACAGGGAACGAGACAATACGTCAACGACGTTATGGGGAACGCCTCAGGCGTGACAGGTGTCTGAAATCACTATCAAATCACGTCAATCATATTGACCGGCGACAGCCCGTGAATCATTAGCGTGAATGATTAACGTGCGACCTGGAAGTATATAAGGGCGCCTTGCAAACATCACAAATCACCTTATCGTCTGAAGGGACTGTACGGTAGGCAAGCCCCGAGGCATGGCAGGGAGACGTATTGTCTCGTTCCCTGTTCTCAGGGAACATAGGTTACAGTCGTAACCTGAGACATTCCCATTTCGAAGCGAAATCAACAATACGTCAACGACGTTATGGGGAACGATATACCAACGCCGCCATGCTAAGGGGAGTGCATGCCAAGTGGCAGTGACAACGGTCAGAACCAGCAACTTCAAATGAAACGCTAGAACCACTCACCCTCAGGTCACACTTGGCTGTCAGTGACAGCATTCCCTACGGTCATAGCACAAGCTACAGCCTCACAGAAAAAACCTTCATAAACATGGTTAAATGAAAGGCCTACCTGGGCCGGCTCCGGGCCTGGAACCACAGCTTCCAATTAGAAGGGGTCCCTTCTAGGGAATGTGGCTAGGGAACCCGAAGGAACCCCAGCCAGTCACTATTCAGGGGAACGTACTCACCCCGAAATGGCACCAGGACGGCCTGACCTGGCGTCAGTACATAGACACTCAGTCTGGCCACATCCTGTTTGTCCGAAGACAGAGCCTCTGGACAATTGCCTTAAGTAAGGCATCCAACCCGAGGGACTGCGAAGCTGGCAGTGAACCACTCGGCCCGGATCTCAGAGACGGGATATCCTGGAGAGTATGACTCAGCATATTGCTTTCCAACCCTTGCTAGCGAGGGGAGCTTCTCTACTTGATCCACGGATCTACCCAGTGTCTGTGTTTCGAAACACTGAGGAGGCCTGTGAAGGCCTAAGGGCTGATCTAACTGGGAGGCCTCACGAGAGGCCTACGACCGTCTGACCAGACTCAGGAGGCCGCATGCTCATAGTGACCCCGGTGAGGGGAGCACAAGG
Source organism: Siphateles boraxobius (assembly GCF_051911475.1). NCBI lineage: Eukaryota > Metazoa > Chordata > Actinopteri > Cypriniformes > Leuciscidae > Siphateles > Siphateles boraxobius. The sequence continues at coordinate 5,492,355 of NW_027509141.1, read as the reverse complement.
TCCGCCTGGTAGGCAAACCAGACTGTAGGCAGGAAAAAGTTCCGGGAGGGAACCAGTAGCAGAGAATAAACACTTTAGCGAGCCAGGGCGCAAGCTCGCCTTCAGCAGCTGCCTCCTAAGGCCAGCTGAGACTGATATTAAGAGGCCACTAGCTTCATAAACCCAGCACCACGGGGAACATTGACAGGGAGGCCTGGAGAGGCCTACTACCTGATAACCACAGTATGTGGGGAGCTCAACTTCAGGGAGGCCCGGTGAGGCCTACTACCTGATAACCACAGTATGTGGGGAGCTCACCTTCAGGGAGGCCTGGTGAGGCCTACTACCTGGTAACCACAATCTATGGGAACTCACCTTCAGGGAGGCCTGGTGAGGCCTACTACCTGACAGCCAATTATTTGGGAGCTCACATCCAGGGAGGCCCAGAGAGGCCTACTACCTGATAGCCAACGTAAGTGGGAATTCGCCTTCAGGGAGGCCTGAGTGGCCTACTACCTGATAACCACTGGTAGCTTTGAGCCCTGAGTCCGGGTGATAGTATAAAGTGGCCTGCTAAGGCCAGCCAGCTGGGGACTCGCCTATCAGGGAGGCATGCTCGGGCCTACTAGCTAATAGCAAGTCATATTCTGCCATAAAGTACACTGTTGGGAACCATACTACACAAGCATAATTTACTAATGGGCTTCCAGTAGCGCTATAAGGTATGTCCCACAATGTTGGGACTCACCTCCGAGGAGGCCTGTTTAAGGCCTACTACCCATCAGTGAGTCAACTGCCCGAACCACCAAGGCCAACCACGTAAAGTGAGCTGGCCTACAGTGCCCTCTAGTAGGGGGCTGTCCAATCAAGGAGGCCTGCTGAGGCCTACTACCTAATGGCGCAGCCTTCGTTGGCAGAAAAGCTGTTTAGACAGCGCCTACAGCATCCTGGTGCCTAATCACATTGCCCATGGCAGTGTACTCTGCAAGAAAGCTAGCACCCTTAAAACAAGGGGAGTACAACATACGCCACTCTGCCTCAACGGAGGCCCCAGTTAGTCAGGGGCCTACCATCTAAGCATGGGCGTCAGCTCAGGGCAATGCTCTGTCTTCAGGGGAGCGTACTTCGACCAAAGAAGAAGTGAAGCTTACTTCATACTCTACCCGAGCCATAGTGGTGCGAGGTAGGATAAAACAGAACTGGGAGTGAAGTGCTCAGACCTACCCTGTATCACAGGGGAATACTCACACCTCACCCTGAAGTTACCAGGGTGCGGGCCTGCCAGCGGCTCTAGGGGTGACAGAAATGTATCTGTGCCCAACCTAGGGGAGTGGGGCTTGAATGAAAGCCAAACCACCTGGAACCCAGCGCTCGGGCAGTAGCTCAGCGAGGTGAGTGAAGCCTAAACTGGCGGCCTAAATCCGTAGGCCAGTTCTGCACGGCAGGGTCGGGCAGGAAACCCAGTCTTCTTCGTGAAGCGAAAGACGGCCTAACCCTGCTCAGTAAAGACATATATACCACGGAGGCCTATTTGAGGCCTACCATGTCCTTATAAACAATCCTCTGCACCACGCTGCATTACTTTAGTCACCCCAGAATGCAGAGAAGGGGGCGGGCCTTGGCCAAACGACTCCCATGGGAGGAGGCTGTTTATACAGGGATGCTAGAAACCTAAATTCACAAAGTGAAGGGTCAGAGGAAGAAATGCTAAATTTTTAGCAGAGCGCCTCTATTATCCCTGACACAGCCTAGGCCAGCTACAGAGGCGGCCCTGGTGAGGGCCAGCCTGCAAGCATAGATCTATCTGAGGGCTCAGAGGAGCCACAGCCTTACTAAAGAATATAGTCTGTATTATTCCATACAAAGGGCTGCAGAATCGCTCAGCCTAATGAAAACCCAAACAGAGCTCAAGGGGCGACAAACTCAGGAAGAAGTCAAACGGACCCGTGGGCCGGACATAAGATCTATCTGAAGTTCTAGCGTCAGTCAACACTCTAAGTAAAACAATTTTAAGAGAGAGACCAACCACTCTACCCTGAGGTGGCTAGCAGCCCGAAGGCTAACACAGTTACCGTTCTGGCCACCTAAAGGGGAACTTCAGAGCCCTGATAATAAGAACAATAATAATAAGAACAATAAAGTTCTCTTATTACCTTGACATGACCCCATGACTCTATATAGGGAACGAGGTCTGTAAAGAGAAATATGTTATTTTTTAATCACAAAAAATACTCTTTGAAAAGACCAGCAGCTCACCTGCGGCGTGCAAAATGAAGACTCGCCAGATAGTTCTTAACAAACCTGGGATCCGCCACTTTACATGCCTGAAAGGCCTCCTCTGCGACCTGCTCCTCAAGGGAGGGGGCGCACGAGAGGCGACACTGGCTTGCTGGCCCTGCCTACGGTCCTCAGACCATGAGGGGCCAGGCTCTCCCGCCTGCCCGGGTGTGGACGCGGATCTCAGCGGTATACAGGACTTAAATGCTGCTGAGCGTGCCTTCGCCTCCTTAAACTTCCCCACCACCGCCTCTACAGAGGTGCCAAAGAGTTTGGAAGGCGAAACTTGCGAATCGAGGAGAAAGGCTTTTTCTTTCTCCCCGATGCCAGCTAGATTTAGCCACAGATGCCTCTCCGTGGCCACCATCGCCGCCATCAAACGACCGATCGCGGCAGCGGTTTGCTTGGTAGCCCGGAGAGCCAAATCTGTGGTACGGCGCAGCTCAGCCACCGCCTCAGGGGACATCCCTGCCCCCTGGTCGAGATCCCCCAGCAGGTCGGCCTGGTATGCCTGCAACACTGCCATGGTGTGCAGTGCAGCACCGGCCTGACCTGCTGCCGTGTATGCTCTACCATTCAAACGAGCCGTTGTTTTCAGCGGTTTGGATGGCAGGGTTGGAGCTTTCAGTGTCGCTGCCCGCCCAGACACGAGATAGTTCGCGAACGTCTCGTCAATGGGCGGCATCGACACGTACCCATGCTCTCCGATCCCCTCAACATCAGCGAAACTGGCCCGCTGATGTTGGTGAATACGGTCAGAGTATGGGTTCTTCCATGCCTTCTCGATCTCCATGTGAAGATCAGGAAGGAATGGAAGGCTCACCTGAGCTGGTGGTGTATGGCCGGGGAGAAACCGATCATCGAGCCTACCGCGAGCGGCCTAACCTCTAGCGCGCTGCCAAGGCAACTGCAGCCTACCAACAGCGCGCTCCATAACATCCACCAGCTCTGCATACACGGGGCAGGATGGCTGAGGGGGTTCAGGATCTTCATGATCACAAACCTCCTCAACCATGTCCTGCGCGTCCTGAAGAGCAGAAACTGCAGGAACAGTCGGTGAGTAATCTTCCCCATCGACCTGCAGTTCGCCCTCGTCAGCCGTCGAATACAACTGCAAACATTAAAATGTCCAATAAAAAAAGTTCAGTAGTGATCTGTGGAGAAAACTCTGGAAATTAAGAAATTAGAGAGCTTGCAAAAGAGAAAAAAGTGTAAAAGATGTAAAAAAACAAACAAAAAAACAAGCTACAATGATGTAAGCAGTCCAGAAACATACATGGATCATCACAGTATTTGTATGTACATTTATGCATTTGGCAGACACTTTTATCCCAAACCCATGATCTAGCAACTCCAAGATCATGGGTTTGATTCTCAGGGAAAGTGTGAACTCATAAAATGTGTACCTTTTACCTTTGGGATAAAAGTGTCTGCCAAATGCATAAATGTACATACAAATACTGTGATGATCCATGTATGTTTCTGGACTGCTTACATCATCATCATGTAAACAACCACAATAATCCTGGTTGTCAAATGCAGTGGAAACGCAGCGGTTCACGACACAGCACCACTTCAGAGGAACACGGTGAGTTAAGCATCTCCAGCTCTTCTCCTGACAAACACATTCAAGGAGAAGCCTGGAAAGGTCATGGCCAATAACAGACGCTCTCATAGTTAATTGCTCTCAGATTTGCACAACAGGCATGCTGATAAGACCAACTAAACGCCTGATTAAACAGACAATTTTGAGGCTGAAATCACTAAATATCTGCAGAAGTGAAACTTCATAATTAAGGCACTGAGCACGTTTAGTTGATAGGTGTTGTCTGATGAGATTTAAGAAATAAAACTTGTGATCTGTAGAAGAAAGTGCGAAATTTACTTTTCCTAAACTCAACAAATAGAAGACACAGAAAGGCTTAATCAAAATTGGCAACAATTCTTTGAAACTTGAAACGATGCACTCAGTGCAGTTTGTTTTGAATGGTGTAAAAGGGTTGACATTTAATAAACTAATCCAAGATGTCCTCTCACTGCCCTTGAGGGGGTCTACAATAACTGGATATTCGTTAGCTTTCCTTTTCATTATAATGTCAGTTGTTCGGCTGACGCTGGAAATATCCATCCATACGGATCACTGATCATCATCAGACTATTCCAGTTAATTGTATCAATATTTAGATTTAGTTTACATGCAACCAGTTTAAATGTGCATCCTGGTATTATACATTGCCTACTATAATATATTTTTTGGAATAGATTTTCTACTATAAAGGTAAGATTAAAACGGTCTCTTCTTCACTCTAATTGACATGTTTTCCATCACCATTTGACATTTCTCCCCATCAAACACTGAAACGTTTGTTTGTAGCCTATAACACGCAGCAATGTTTCTGTGACTTTCCAAAGTACACAGCACACGTTCGGCACCGCAATGCAGGTTAACAGCGCAAAAGCTGTACTAAACCTGCACCGGGAGCATAACTCCACTTATAAATTACAAGTGTGAAATGTTCCTTTTCCCGGGTTAAAAGTGGATTTTAGAACAACATTAGTCTTGTGAAGCCAGACCTTCAGACTCCGTACTCCATAGCAGCTTTCATTGGTCAAGTACCGATGTCTGACTGACATGCAAAGTAACCAATCACAGTCGTTTTGTTCAGCATCATGTTTATGGGGGTGAAAATGTAAAGTGGATGTTCCTACGATAACAGACCAGTGTGTAAAACTCTTGGATGTATTTGAAAGGATAACTATGCGGTTTTTTTTTAGCTTAACTGAACAGCTTCGGAGTTATTGGAATGGTTATATGACTTTTTTCGGGCTGAATGGTGGCTGTCTCGCCCCCCTGGTGCTTGTGAGTGGAAAAACTACCCTTGCAACTTTGGCACGGCGGGCCGCCGGCCTCAGCGTCAGGAAATATTGTGTGATATCAGCTCTCGCGATGTAACAAATTTCTTTACGCCACTGCATGCATACCAATAAGCAAATACATATGAAGCGCCCTCTATGGAAAACACTACATGATGGCAGTGATGGCAGACTCGACGAAGGAAAAAACGGAGAAAAAGTGCGGTCGGAAGAGTCTGGGAAAAGAAAAAGAGAATCTTACAGCGCGAGGAACCGGACAAGAGTCCCACTCGCTCAGGTATTCACTGTTAAAGGACAAGTTCAGTATTTTACACTTAAAGCCCTGTTTTAAGATCGTTTCTGATGAAATAGAATGGTTAAGATTGAAATTTAGACAAATGCTGCTGTCCCGAGAATCTTCGTTTTCTGTATAGCACCCCTATACCCTATAAATATTTTTTTACTATTATTAAACATAAAGTATGCTCAAATACCTAAAACATTGGGGCTTATACATTGCCTTTTGAAATGCATTATAAATTAATCTGATCAAGGCTTATTCAATGCTTTTTAGCATATAATGGTTTGTAAAAAAGGTTCAAAAATGTTTTTTATTTTATCTATTTTTTTATTTTTTGCAATTTAGAATTTTATTGCAACACTTGATCACTTGAGCAATCATGGTATAATATACATCCAACCACTGGTCTGTAACGCACTAATATATTTGACTATGAAGAAGAAAAACAGGAAGTGATGCTGTTATTTAGCAATGTTTTTCCAATTAAAAATAGAACAAAGGAGATGTAATACGCTTATTTCACGCAGCCGTTATTTTGAAATGGAAATCGAGGCTCCGGTGGGAAGAAAACCGGAAGTGTCGCCTTTAATCACAGGAGATCGCGAATGCGATGGTGTATTGTTGTGTTTAATGTAGAAATTAGATATTCTAAAACATACATGTCTTTCATACTTTAGACTATATACAATGAAACTAATTCATAAATAAAATGTTTTTTTAAATATATAATTCAGAAAGTAAAAAAAGAAGCAGGAACGAACTATATACACATCCTATATTGGATATTAACATCCAATAGTGTAAATCGCGTCAGCAACCTCAGGTTGGTAGTCCAAGGCATTGTTGTTTATCTTTACTTCCGGGGTTTTTCCCACCGGAGCCTCGCTTTCGATTTCAAAATAACGGCTGCGTGAAATCAGCGTATAGAGTACTGCTGGGAGGATGCCCATTTGTAGGACAAAACTCGGAAATATGGTCTGTGGTGAACTCAAGCTGAACATATTATCATGTTTTATTATATTACACAACTCCATTATGATTTTCTACAGTCCCCCTGTAGTCAATAATTTTATCCCTTAAAACTCATCTTTGATCACCAAAATTACATATTTGAAAGTTTTTTCCTTGAAAAAAAGTCGTCTTGTCTTAAAATATCTTGAATGTAACTAGACACCCTTGACTCATTTAATATGCGCAGTTCTATGAATATGCAAATGAGCCCAGCCTCCACTCACTCACTCAGCTCAGAGATCCACTCGTTGACGATCAAACGTTGATCTGATTGGTTACAAGGTAGTCTGTGACGTCAGAAACACCGGCGATTTCAAAGCGTGTTTTTGAGACTGTCTTTGGTTCACTGCAGTTTTAAGGAGAAAATACTCAGCAATGCTGTCGACTTATGAATTTACACATGCTTTGTCTTAAAGCATATTAAAAACACCACATAGACATATAAACAACATTAAAAACTGGATTTTCACCACAGGGGGACTTTAAAAGGTTTAACTTCTCTTGAAAAAGTCGGTTTCTGTCTAGTGGCTAAATGGGACTAAACATCATAAAACATCATCAGACAGAACAAGTAAACTCATCTACTCACAAGTCGCTTTTTCAGCCTCATGGTTATAATCAAACTTTTCTAACTCAAACATTCAGGGAAAATGTTTGATATAAAGACCGTAAGAGTTGTAAGAAGCTTAATGGTGGCAATGTTGTTTGAAGTCATGTGACTGTGACGTAGTTCGTTTATAGCCTATTTAGTTTTTGACTTCTGCTGATTGTATGTAGGCTCCAAAATTCATCAAAGTTGTGTTCATTTCTGAATATTACAATGATGAACAAGAGGTGTAATCACATCTTATCATTAATTATCAATCATAAACATTTGCTTGCCTTTGTCGAGGGAACCAAAGTGATGCAAATTTACGGGTCGCCCTACAAAAAGATGTTGTCACTGCATCTTACTTCGCCACCTTGCCCTTAAAATACCTCTTCAGTTTAGTGATAGCACCGCCTGGTCAATAATCTGTTTTAGGCTCATTCATTTGTAATCACTAGGCCAAAAACATACATATAGCTACGCAACATCAAAGACAATAATGTAAACCACATGGAAAGAAGATTATAAATGATTGAAGGCACCCCAAATATAGAAGCACTTTTGGTAACACTTTACAATAAGGTTCATTAGTTAATGTATAAACTAACAGGAACTAACAATGAGCAATACATTTGTTACAGTATTTATTAATCTTTGTTCATTTTAGTTAACTTTAGTTTGTTCATGTTAGTTCACAGTGCATTAACTAATGTTAACAAATTCAACTCTTGATTTAAATAACATTAGTAAATTTTGAAATTAATATTAACTAAGATTAATAAGTTTAATAAGCTCAAACAGTAGAGCGTTGGCGCTTGCAACACCAAGGTCATGGTTTCGATTCCCAGGAAAAGCAAGAACTGATAAGAATGTAAATGTGTACCTTCAAATGCAATGTAAGTTGCTTTGGATAAAAGCTTCTGCCAAATGCATAAATCGTCTCAGGTTACTATTGTAACCATAGTTCCCTGAGAACAGGGAACGAGACGATGCGTCCATCGACGCCATGGGAACGCCCCCAGCGTGACTGCGTCTGAAGCATCTATGTCAACTAGTCCAATGGAAAGAATGAGCGTCACGGGCGGGTGACGTCATGACCAGGATATGATAAAAGCACATCCGGTGCAAACCGGCATTAGCTTCGAAAATTGCCGAAGCAAGCCGATCACAGGGATGCAGGAAGTATGGCAGGGTGACGCATCGTCTCGTTCCCTGTTCTCAGGGAACTATGGTTACAATAGTAACCTGAGACGTTCCCTTACGAAGGGAACTCAACGATGCGTCCATCGACGCCATGGGAACGAGAATACCCAAAGCGCCAGAATTCCAAGTACCTGAGTGTCAGTCTGTTGTAACTAAGCACTAAGCACCTGAGAACCTGGGGCAGCATCCAGGTCCAAGCTGTAAAACCTCATGAATGTGAGCGGTGAGGACCAGCCCGCCGCATCACAAACGTCTTGGAGAGAACTCCAGATAATACGCTTAGAAGCCATACTCCTAGTGGAATGAGCCCTGACCACCAAATGGTTGGCCAGAAGACTCACAAGCAAGAAGAATAGTCTCGACTATCTATATGCTCAATAGGTTGGATTTTCTCGACAGAGAAGTCCGATGAACATAAGTGTCCAGTGCTCGCACTGGCACAAGAGGTTCAGCTTTTCCTGGTCCGAAAAATGGGGGAGGACAGAAACCTGCAGCACAATAGGCCTCGGAATAATGGTAGGCACCTTTGGAACATATCCATGTTTCGGGTAAGATTGCCTTGGCCATCCCGGTGCACTCAAGGCAGGTGGGGACCGAAAGGGCCTGAAGGTCTGACTCTTATAGGGACGAAATAGCTAGCAGAAAATAGTCTTAAAAGAAAGGAACTTCTCTGAGACCAAATCTAAGGGCTCGAAGGGAGCCCCAGATAGGCCTTCTAGAACTATTGCAAGGTCCCAAGCCAGCACCTTAGTGCAAGTTGCATGCCTCAGCCTCAAAGTGCCACGAAGGAAACGAGTGATCAGGGGGTCTCGACCCAAAAATGTACTACCCACCAGGGCGTGGAAAGCCGCAATGGCCGCCACACATATTATACCTTATGCGTGGAAGGACATAGACCTGATACAAAGCGTTCTTGCAGAAACTCGAATACTGTGTTTACTGAACAGTTAACCGGATCCCACTGACGCTGGTAACACCAAGAAGTGAAAAACTCTCGAAATAGTAAATATAGCTTAGAATGGTCTAAACAACCTCGGTTGAGAGACCACTCTCTATGAGTTGGGCCCCTCAGAGGCCAAACCCACATTTCCCAAATCCCCTGCCGGGGGTGCAATATTGCATCCCCTGCCTGAGACAGAAGGTCTCTCCTGATCGGGACCTCCAAGGGAGGTCCGTCGAGGAGAAAAATTAGGTCCGCAAACCAAATTCAGCTCGGCCAGGGTGGTGCTACTAAATAGGCTTATTCCATCCTGGCGGATTCACTCCAGAACTCCTGGGAGCAGAGCAACGGAGGGAAAGGCGTACAGACGTAGCCTCGGCCACGTCTGCACCATAGCATCCAGCCCCGAGGGGACTGGTTGAGTGAGGGATAACCAGAGTGGACAGTGCGTCGTATGCTGAGACGAGAACAAATCCACTTCTGCCTGGCCGTAAAACTCCCATATTTGCTCCACCGCCTCGGGGTGGAGTCCCCTGGCCTCAGCCCCTGCCTCGACAGGGTGTCTGCTCCAATATTCTGGCCCCCCCTGGAATATACACTGCCCTCAGACAGCGTAATTTCTTGAGGGACCAAAATAAGAGGCCACCAACGTGTTGTCTGTGGGTCAAGAACCAGAGTTTCCTCCATATAACCAAGGCGCGGGGATACTGCCGCGTGATCTTGATCGTAAGGAGTGGGTTTCCCCTCAGGGAGAACCCTCTGGTCCTGAGCCACCTCTGTAAAGGTCTCACGTACAGCAGGTCAAAGGGTATCACATTGGACGCTGCTGCCCTGAGGCCTAACAGTCACTGTTCCAGAACAACACATGATGGCCCCTCAGGTCTGGGAGGAGATGTCTCAACGCATTGAAGACGACCATCATCTCTAGGCAATTCATGTGCCAAGAGAGATGATGACTCCTCCACAAGCCCTGAGCTGAGCGGCCTTCCAATACCGCTCCCCAGCCGGTGAGGGAAGCATCTGTCGAGATCACAACTCGATGGCAAAGAGCTCCCAACACCGGACCCTGGGTTAAGAACCAGTGTTTCCTCCATATAACCAAGGTGCGGAGACACCGCCGCGTGATCTTGATCATACGAAGTGGGTTTCCCCTCGGGGAGAACCCTCTGGTCCTGAGCCACCACTGTAAAGGTCTCATGTACAGCAGGCCAAAAGTTATCCCGTTGGACGCTGCTGTCACAAGACCCAACAGTCTCTCTAACTGTTTTACAGTGCGTGACTGGCCTAGCCTCAGCTCTTTTGCGGCTGTTAGGATAGCAGCTACACGAACGGGCGACAGAGTGGCCCGCATCGTCACTGAATCCCATACCACACCAAGGAAAGTGGTTCTCTGTACTGGAGAAAGCACACTCTTCTTGGCATTGAGCCTCAACCCCAACATCTGCATAGGAGCGAGAACGACACCTCGGTGCCGAACCGCTAACTGTTCTGATTCCGCTAGAATCAGCCAGTCATCTATGCAATTCAGAATGCATATACACTGCAGCCTGGCGGGGCCAGAGCTGCGTCTACACGCTTCGTGAATGTGCGGGGTGATAGAGCTAGACCGAAAGGAAGTGCCTGATACTGGTGTTCTTTGCCCCAAAGAAAACCTCAGGAACCTCCTGTGCTGAGGGAGGATGGAGATATGGAAGTATGCGTCTTTTAGATCTATCGTGACAAACCAGTCCTCGGATCTGATTTGAGTCACGATCTGTTTGAGTGTCAGCATTTTGGAATTGAGTTCCAGCACCAAACACTCCAACAGACGAAGATCTAGTATGTGACGCAGCTCTCCATCCTTTTTTGGAACAATGAGATAACGACTGTAAAGACCCGACGCAATGTCGGGCGAGTACACCTGCTCTATAGCTTCCTTTGCTAACAGGGCCTTTACCTCTTGCTCCATTACCAGAGCCTGCTCGGGATGCACCACTGTGGGCAGCACCCCGTTGTAACGAGGAGGACGAGAACCAAACTGGATTCTGTATCCTTTCTCTACAATCTGCAGGACCCAATGAGAAATATTCGGCAGAAGCTTCCACGCTGCCAGAAAATTTACTAAGGGAACCAGCCTCTCGAGGCTGGTCTCTGGTGTTATCGAGACAGCCAATTCCGGAGCCTGAAACATAATGGCAGGAACTACCTGAACTGGCCGCTCTAAGGCCCCCCTCAGAGGGCGCGAAACCGATGCTGTGCCGCAGCATAGCATCAGCGACTCGCTGGAGACCGCTGCGCCCTGAAGCACCGAGGGTGGCAGGGTTGGCAGAACGGTCTCGTGAGGACCCCGAAATGGAACGGGCACCGTAAAATGAGGTGTACACCGCTCCACTTCGGTCGGGGCTGTCCTCACAGGCCTGATGCGTGAACATCAGGACCTTTTTTTCTTTTGAGCCGCAGCCTTCTCAGCGTGAAGAACGGTCCTCGGATCCGGCTTCTGCTTTGAAGGCTTTGGCTGCTGTGTTGTGTATGAGAAACTAGACGGCTGGAGCTGCTCACGCCCAGCAGCCCCAGGGGGTTGGACATAGCGAGGGAGAGATTATCTTGTATCTTTCTCTATGATTCCCATCAAATTGAGCCAGAGGTGTCTCTCAGTGACCACAAGGGCTGCCATCCCTGAGAGATAAATCTGTGGCCCGACGGAGTTCTCAAACCCCATCGGGCCAAACTCCCTCACTTCTGTCCAAATACCGCAGCAGGTCAGCCTGATATGCTTGTAGCACTGCTATGGTGTGCAAGCAGGCCCATGCTAGACCCACTGCCATATATGCTTTTCCCACTAGATTAAAAAATAGTTTTCTTTAATGGTTTAGTGAGAGAAGCCGACGCCTTCAGGTACGATACTGAACCGGGAGACAGATAGCTCGCAAGCGTCTGTTCTACCCGGGGTATAGCCATACCCTCTTAACCCCCAAATATCTGAATATACATGAATGTGGGGGCTAAAAGACAAGAGGAGTAAGGCTTTTTCCATGATCTAGACAGCTCGCTGTGCAGATCGGGAAAAATGGAAGGCCCCGTGATGGAGGTGGAAAAATAGAGGGAAGGAAACTCGTTTAATTTATTTTATTTTTAGGACGAGTGCCCCCTTATTTCTGCTGGCCATAAATATTTAATTTATCTACAGCCTTAGTAAACACTTCCACCAGCTTATTATTTTTTATATATATTTTTTATATATATTCACTTTATTTTATATATAATATATAAACTATCATATATATATATATAGGCTATATTTCTCATACGCTGGGGAAAGAGATGGCAAATTCACTTCCCCCATGATTGTGTCACTTTCAATGCCCAGCACATCTACCTCCTCGGAGGTAGAGCACTGAAGCATTGATTTCTCTCTCTCCCCGGGCGGAAGAGACCGCAGCGCGGGCTTCTGAGACCGGCGAGAGAGCACTGGATCCCTCGTGGAAAGGGAGGAGATAAGATCCGCGGACCCGTCTCCAACCCCGTAAAGAGATCCTATTCGCGATCCACAGGAATGCATTCTCCGCGCTGCCTCGGCAGACGCGGGACCTGTCACCCTGAGAATTGCGAGCCCGGCCACTTTCCTCGAAAAGTGACAGGCGGGAGCGGAGCATGCGAAGCGAAAGCTTCTCACAATGTTGGCAATCAGCCCCCTCGGAGGCTGATACCGCATGCTCTACTCCCAAACACATCACACAAAGCTCGTGTGTGTCCCTACTCGTTAAATAGCGCGAGCAGGGAGAACACAGAGTTGTGCAATTGTTTAGTTTCCATAAATATATATATATCAGACAGACAACAGTAAATATAACAGACAGTTTGACACAGATCGCTTGCTGAGGCAACAGAAGCTAATGCCGGTTTGCACCGGATGTGCTTTTATCATATCCTGGTCATGACGTCACCCGCCCGTGACGCTCATTCTTTCCATTGGACTAGTTGACATAGATGCTTCAGACGCAGTCACGCTGGGGGCGTTCCCATGGCGTCGATGGACGCATCGTTGAGTTCCCTTCGTAAGGGAACAGGGGTAGGCAAGTTCGGTCCTAGAGAGCTGCTGTCCTGCAGAGTTTGGCTCCAACACTGAGAAAAACCTCACCTGCCTATAGTCTTAGTAATCCTGAAGATATTGATTAGCTTGTTCAGGTGTGTTTGATTAGGGTTGGACCAAAATTCTGCAGGACAGCGGCTCTCTAGGACCGAACTTGCCTACCCCTGACATTAATTGTAAATGTTATTCATTCAATGTAATGTTAACTAATGAACCTTATTGTAAAGTGTTAATGTAATTTTATAATAAAACTTTTTTTTTATTCTGCTTATATTGCATACCGTCTAGCAATCATAAGACTATAGAGACAGTATGGACTCCAGCAGGGATTGCACAGGCCTCTCGGAGACTCAAACACATCTCATGTGTTGTGAGAAACAGCACAACAGTGCCAGCTCGGCTGAATGAGAGCAACAGGCTAGTTCCTCTAGCGGCCGGGGAGAAGTGAGACAGAAGCTTGGCTTGTGACCTTGTCCCGGCGTGATGTGGTGCTGTCAGATTTCCAGAGCTGTCGGGCTGAGGTGTGTGATCCTCAGCTGTAACCGGGTTTGGGTTTCATTAACACTTCAGGGCTTCAGGGCTGGAGCTGTCATGATAAAGGGACTCAGTCTTTGATTTGATGGTAGACTTTGCCTGAAAGGATATTAGAGAATAATTCTGTCAGTCATCATGACAATGCACATTTTATCAGAACAGAATTTTTTCTTTTTTTAATGTTGTCATTGGTTATTTAGGTAACACTTTACAATAATGTATCATGTGTACATTAGTAAATGCATATGAAATAAGACTGCTCTGCCTTAGTGCGCTTTATCTTTTCTAACTGATTGGAGATAAGATTTTCCTTTAAATTGTTTTTCAATCCAAGCCATGGCTCAGGCCAGTGGTTGTTTCACGATTCAGGCACAGTCTGGGTCCACTTCTGTCCCACAGGCCCCTCCACCACCCTCCTGGACCTTTATATCTACAGTTTACACTCATTCACTTCATACACACATTCATTATTGCGATTATTATATAGCGAAAATATTGTGCTACAGAATCTAATTGCAACATGAGAAGTGCCTGCCGAATTCATTATTCGTTTTGATGCAATTTGTGCCTCTCCAAAAGAGGTATTTGGCTTCAAGCACATCCCTAGTGAAAAGGGTCTATTATTTCATCATGTTGCACCTTATAATTTGGCATGTCATATTGCAGACAGTGGTTCTCAATCCTGGTCTTGCACATGTTAGATTTATCTCTTATTTCAGTGTTATGAAATGGCTGCCGATATTCAGCTATTTCCAGACAAGCAAGTACAGCTCGCAGTATTAGAAAGAAGATTGACTAAAATCAGTGTAACGGTTTGGGATTTGACCATGGAGCTTTGACCGGTATTGCTTCGGTCCATCTGGAATACAGTTGTGTTTACAAGACAATGTAAAAAAAAAAAAAAAAAAAAAAAGGATAAAAGTTTGACAGGATAATCATATCAAATCTTGGATAGACGCAACCTTGGACAGTTTTGTTTCAGACACAAGCAGAACTATAAAATGACTTCTTGTTATGACTTATATCTGTAAAATAATCAATACCCATTACATTTAGATGGGCAGAAAATCTGATCAAAATATATTTTTTATATCTTACTTGAAAGAGATATGAACAACAGTTAAATATCAATAAAATGTTTTTTTTTTCCATGCATACAAAAGAAAACAAAGACATTTGGAACAGAGTTTATCAAGTAAAAGTTATATAGCCTTAACAAAACAGTGGTCTAGTGAAGTCCTCTTGAGGCTGTGTGCCAGAAATACCATAGCACTTCATTTATTACTGTCTTAATACTTCATCCATAATTAACACTTTCTGTGAAATCAAACTTAACTTAAGTTTAAGCTTAAGTTTAAGCTGAACTTAAGCTTTACAGTGTGTGTTTACTCCACTGTAGTCAATTAATTACCCTGCTATGACAAATAAAAATAATTAAACACACTGAAGACTAACCTAGCTGGACTGTTCATGCATAAATGGAAAAAAAGGACATTAGATTACAAACAAATTTGAATGAAAAAAAATAATTTCACAGAAGTGTAATCGGTGACCGGTTGCACAAAAACACCAAATAAACTAGTCCAAAATATGTAAAGACAGTCCAAAACAGTGTAATAAAAAGAAAAGGACTGATTATTATACAGATATTATACAGAAGTGAGAAAACATTATGCAATATAAAAAGAAAAGCAGGCAAGTGCTGAAATGACAGAAGTACCATAAATGTGTTTTATATGACTCTAAAAAAACCTATTTTGATCTGATTGGTCAGCCGATCAGTCTGTTGTTGATTGGTCAACTGTTTAAAGCGTGTGTCAGAAATGTTGTGCCAGCAGACAGTAGATGGACATTATGCAGATGTGTAGACATGATGTAATGTATATTTCTGTCTGTTTGGTGTAATTAGACTGACGTGGAAGCAGACAAAGACGATGGTGAAGAGAACCCAAATTCAGTTTATTTACAGCTTCCAAAGATCCAAAAACATGAAACAAAGTATAAAAAAAATCCCAAACATAAAACAAACCATGAACAAAAACTTGATTATGAACAGACCTGGTGCATGGAAACATGGAACGGCCTACGTACTTCAATACACGACAACTAGACGAGGCAAACATGAGGGCTTAAATACATGATACAGGGAAGCACGTAACTATCACAACAAACAAAACCAATGAAACGAGAACCAATCAGAACACGGCACATGAAACAAGGGAATCAGATCATGCAGCAGACAAGAGAAGCACATCACTAGAGTACATGAGGGAAACACACGACAAAAAGAGGAACACTGAGTAAAACAACAAAATAAAAGACAAGAAAACATAAACTTGAAACAAAAACAGTAAAACAGATGTGACACGTGGTGTTTGGTTCTGTTTTCCCTATTCTGGTTTGCCTGTGATCCTAAAGCCCGCCACACATATTCAGGGGGATTTTGGACTGTTTTTTCACCTTTTGACAATTCTAAGTAAAATATTTATGGTTCTTCAAATTATCTTATCAGATTTTCCTGTGGATCAGACCTCTCGTCTGTTAGGAGTGACTGAATCTGCTCGAAGAGTGTCGGAGCCACCCGATCTCAATATTCAATAACATGTTGCATATTTATGATCAGAAATCCTGTTGTTTACGCACCGGTTTCTGTTTAGTTTAGTTGATTACTCTTCTTGTATTTAAGCCCCTTTATTGTCAGGTTGTTAAAGGGATAGTTCACCCAAAAATGTAAATTCTGTCAGTAATTACTCTCCCTCATGTTGTTCAACCCCGTAAGACCTTCGTTCATCTTCGCAACACAAATTAAGATATTTTTGATGAAATCTGAGAGCTGGATCACTTCCCCATAGGCTTCTAAGGGATTGAAACTTGCCGGCCTCGAACAGTTATTAAAGACATCGTTAAAATAGTCCAAGTGACTACAGTGGATCAATCTTAAGTTTATCAAGCGACGAGAATACTTTTTGTGCGCAAAAACAAACAAAAGTAACGACTTTATTTCAACTATTCATTTCCTTCTCTGTGAGCCTATGGAGGATGTTGGAACAACATGAGGGAGAGTAATTACTGACCGAATTTACATTTTTGGGTAAACTATCCCTTTAATGTTAAGTGTGGTTAATTCCTAAGCTTGTTCCCTGTGATTCTCCTACATGTTCCTAGTGGAATATACTATTAAAGTTATCCTTTGTGATCGTGTGCTTACAATACAAATGAAGCATAACTTACCGTAACTTTGCAGACTGTTTACATAAACAGCTATATCACACACTAAAGGAAAGGTAAAATAATAATAAAAAAGTAGGGATGCACCGATATGACATTTTTGGCCAATACCGATAATCGGTAATTCTTAATATTTGATTGCTGATAACCGATATATGGGCCGATAAATCTAAATCCGAGTACTTATATAATTTTTAAGAGCCTGATTACAAAAACAAAAGTCTCACCATTAAAATCCATGTCTCAATCACACAATTATAATGATGTTCTCATTATTATTTTATGTACCCGATATGACAGACTTGTGTTGCACTTTACTGTATTTTCCTTTTTTGAAGTGATTCCAATCATATTTCAAGCAGTTCAAAACCATCATGTTGAACAGTCACATCTGAAAAGTCTCAGCTGAAGGAAATAATGCATTATTTATCAGCTTTAATATATCTGCCAGATTTTTTTATTGGGCTGATAACGATAACATAAACATATATCGGCCGATACCAATATGATGGCAGATATATCGTCCATCCCTACAAAAAAGGCATAATATGGGCAAATTAACAGATTTTGTAGTAAAAAATTTTTTTTGTAGTTTTTAGAAGTTTCTTAAAATTGCCAATTTTTTGACAAATGACTATCTACAATCTGTGCTATTCCTTTACTAAGCTATTAGTTGATTAAGGTGGACTATAAAACATACTCCCATCGATTTATATAAATATATCTAGACAAACAGAAGATGACAGAGACGTAATGGACTCTCTTCGTGAAGGCCTTAGCACACAAAACTTTTTTTATTGATAAAACTATTTATTTTATACTACATTAATGCCTACTCCGTGATTTGGTGTAGTTCTCTGACCGCCACAGATGGAGATAATCTCACGACTAGTGGTTTGAATTACGCCGCTGTTTCCCTCTTCTCCCAAACCCTTCCTGTCACCCCTCATCTTAGTGTGCCCTCTTTCGGGACTACTTAGCATCAGTGTGTGTCTGGCTAATTATGCTCAAGCCGGGACAAAAAGCGCATGGCACTACACATTAGCATAATGATTTACGAGGGAGGTCACGCAAGGCAAAGATGAGCGGAAATTAGCTGCTTCAGGCAACTGGCAGCAACATCATTATGTTATGCAAAAGACACTTGACGCTAATGCCTAAATAAATATGCTGCGTTTAGACTTCCACACGCAGTATTTTCACCGGGATAAATGCAAATATAAAAATGATTTAAAAAGTCCTTCTTCAGAATGGACTTTGCATGCACTGCGTAGGATAGCATTTCTAAAGAGCGGGAAACCTTTTTCCCGCCATTGATAAGCTGAGAAATTGAGCCAACGGCTGTTCTTTTATCGGTTTCTGCAATCTCTTTATCTAAGATGCTGCTGTCTGGTTGCAGATAGATCATTCTGAACCGAGAACTGATTTATACTTGAAACAACAGAATATTTTGCAGTTTTAGCAGCGGACGCTGCACACAAAATCCAAAAAAAAATCTAAATATTGGAAAGTATGTAGCATAATGGAAGTAATGCAACTTCATAAATAACATAATCTAAGCTGACATTTAAATTTAATATGAAGTACAAATAACATTGAGTCCTTGTAAAAGGCTCAGCTTGTCGGAGCTATTTCCGTCCTCCTCATTCAAAATAGCCATGTGATACTCTCGCTGATTGCATTACTATGTAGATTGATGCAATTGGCAACTTTGCCAATTGCTGGTTTATTCCCGAGTGTGTTTGCTTCATTTGCTGTGAAATACTTGGCTTATTGAGATGGCCTGTGTTATGTCATTTCTTTCGGTTTCTTCATATTCTAAAGATATTTATAATGATAAAGCAGTGATCATGTTCCAGACTGCTTTGCTGTGATGTCACTCATGCACATTGTCTCGTTTCTTGTGTTGTCAGTACATGACGTTTCAGTGTTTATGTTATCTAGTCATGTCCCCAAAATATTTAATTTTTCTCTCGGTTCAGTTTGTATCATGTTCCCGCTAATCTATAGCTTGTTTTCACATGACGTCACGTCACTGCGTTGCCATGGCGATACATACAGATGGAGGGCAGGAAGTGATTTTCTATATTTAGGAATCACTATAACAAACTCAAAATGCCTATGTTTTGCGTCGTTTATGGTTGCTCAAATCGATCAAACCACGAGGAGTTTTTATCGTGTGCCAAAATTTGTTGTTCATAAGGGGGGAAAATACAAGAAATTGACAGAAAAACATCGGAAAAATTGCCTTGCAAACCTACGTCTGCGGTTGGGAGGAGCCGAATGGGAAAATGCCCGTGTGTGTCTGTGATCACTTCGTCAAAGCTGAGTTAATACAGCTTATGTGTCTGTTTGTGCAACGTACCAGTTTTTGAACTTTGTAAAGTCAAAGTATGTCTGTGAGACGAGGTAGTTGCTGATATCTACCGCCAGTGGTGGAAAGAGTACTGAAAAAACATCCTCAAGTAAAAGTACCATTACATTCCAAAAAATGTAGTGTGAGTAGAGTAAAAAGTACTTGTCCAAAAAACTACTTGAGTAAGAGTAAAAAAGTAGCTTATTTAAAAGTACTCATGAGTAGTGAGTAGTGAGTACTGAGCTGCGGATTCTACCCCTTATAATAAACACTGTGCACTACAATTTATAAATTAAAAAAAATTGCACATACTGTAATTCACATTATATTTTGTTCTTTGTCAGAAGGATTGAAGAATATATATCATCCATCTTTTTAAAATGCATCAAATCAGTACACTCATCACCATTTAAATCATATTATTTGGGGGGAAAAAGCATTTCAAATTAGGCGAAAAGGAAATGGGCCTGAGCATGCTATTGTTGCACATAAAATATCAATATTCATAACTGTGCAAAGAATTCAAAAACCTTTAGAAACTCATATGATAGTTCAGCATCACACACCATGAGATGGGTTAAATAGAGAGATTAAAAAATACCCAATTTCTCTCCAAAACGGTACCAATGTTAGTGTTTTGATAAATGAGAATCACTAATATTATCAGATTACCTCACCTAATGCAGTGAAAAAGGCTAAGATAGTGAGCTAACACTAATTACACACTTTAATTCCATGCTATTAAATATGTTAGAATTTAACCGTAAATGCACATTGTTCTAGAAGGGTGGCATTATCCCTTACATTTTACATGGCTACATTTACTCACATTGTAATGCTGCTGATAATATAATTTGTAAGGAAAATTGTGCATTAAATTGGGAAGTTATTTCCAGGAAACTTATACAAAAGAAACAAACAAACACACACACACACACACACACACACACGCATGTCTCTTTGTAGTCTCGGCGAAGCTGTTTTATCAGCAGCCAGCATCCACACACAAAAAAACAAAAGTTCAACATGAAAAATGTTTTTGCGCAAGTGCACTTGCCAAATGAAGACGGATTGTATAATGGATCAATCAAAAAACGTTGTTTATTAACGAGTTGTAACGTTAGTCACAGACTGACAGAATAAATGCAGTTCAAGTTAACGCCATGGTTCATAGAGTGCACTGATTCTGAATCTGGCGGCATGGCGAGCGCGAGACGCGGCAGTGCACAGATCGTGACGCGCGTCTCTCTATAATGTGATTGTGAAGTAAATGGGAGCGGGAATTCACCACATTATTAACTCGTCACGCAATACCCCCAACCTCAGACCACATGTTAGGCCATGTAGACAGGCCAGCCTATATAAATATCATATTAAGCAGAAATGTGAAATGTACCTTAGCATATTAGAGGAAGACGCTGATATCTGGATTGATGCGTGAAGAATGCACCACAGCAGTCACGAGTAACAGCAGGAATAGGCGGTTAAAGTTCCCTTTCGAGAGGTCTCTCCTATTGCGTAATGCTTACGCTATGGGAAAACTCCTTTTCTCGAGAAATATTGATGTCTTTATGTAAAACGCATTGCAGCTGCACAGCATACAGTAATGAGCGAGGCAGCTCGGTCATTGGCTGTGCTGCGGCAACTTGCACGAACCAATGACGGGGCGACTCTGAACCCGCTTCCAATGAGCGTGCTTCGCGTCCACGCGCGTCAGAGCCCGCCAGGATGGGCGTGGCCAAAGGCTATATATTGGGCGCCCCGTCGTCTGAGTTCTTTAGATTTAATCTCCTTCAGCAAAGAACCTTCTCTTCGCTGATCCTCCGGATTGTTGGAGTCTTTCGCCGCCGCCGCCGTCGGCAGGACTGCTTCGAGGACGCCGGCGCCTTCAGCCGCCTTCGATCACCCTTCTGCTAAGCCATCCGGCGCGCATCGCTATATCCTTTTTGCAAAGCTAATCAGTGTTCGCCCCTGCGACACTTTTATTCTAAAAGAGCAATTTTCAAGGCGTCAAATGCCTTCCTGCGCTTCGTGTCGAGGCCCTCTCCAAGACGGGGATCGCCACATCATCTGCGCCCGCTGCCTGGGACCGGACCACGCAGAGGCTGCCCTTACTCGAGGCGGATGCCCCGAGTGTGACGCCCTGGGCCTCACCGAGCTGCGCGCTCGCTTCGCCGTCTTCACCGCGAAAGAGCCCACCTCTTCCGTGCTGCCATCTCCTCTGGTCGAGCCGCGAAAGAAAAAACGCCGCTCACAGAGGCTGCCTGAGCACGTGGTTTGCAGTGATGTCACGCCGGGTCAATCCCCGCGTGCTTCACCGCCACCCGAAGATTCCCCGCCGCCAGTCCAGTTCACACAGGCGGACCAACACCCCTCCAGCGGAGCGATGGGGCTCGTCTCGTTTGGCGCGTCAGGGGATGACGATGACAAGGATGACAGCTTTTCCTGCGATGCTGCATCCGATGACTGGCCGGGCTCGTCTTTCGACCCCGCGCCGTCGACACTAGCGGGCACGAGCGTGGGCTCCAGCATGGACTCAGAGATCGTCCGCGTTCTCTCCAAGGCCGTGGAAGACCTCGGGCTCGATTGGTCTTCCCCGGAATAACCCGCCCGCAGCCGACTGGACGAGTGGTTCCTGCAGGGGCGCCGACAGGCCCCTCGACAAAGACCCTCCCCCTTCTTCCCGGAAGTTCACGACGAACTCACGAAGTCGTGGAAAGCCCCGCACTCCGCTCGCCCGAAGCCCTCTTTTTCTTTGTCGCTCTCCTCCGTGGACGGCGCAAAAGAAAGAGGCTATGAGGGGACTCCACCCCTCGAGGAGGCCGTGGCCAACCACCTGTGTCCACCCTCCAACGCTGGATGGAAAGCTAAGGCTTCTCATCCCTCGAAGCCTTGCCGGTCCACGTCAGCTCTCGCCGGTCGCGCATACGCCGCCGCCGGCCAAGCTGCATCAGCGCTTCACTCTATGGCTGTCCTACAGGTGTTTCAAGCCAAACTTCTCCGCAGTATGGACGAGTCTGGACCCGAGCCTGAGGCATTTAAGGACCTGCGCAGCGCCACTGACATAGCGCTGCGAGCCACAAAAGCCACCGCCCAATCCATCGGCCGTGCTATGGCTAACCTGACTGTCCTTGAGCGCCATCTGTGGCTGACGCTAACTGATATGAAGGATGCAGATAAGGCGTCTTTCCTCGATGCGCCGATCTCCCAAGACGGCCTGTTTGGACCAGCGGTGAAGGAGTTCGCCGAGCGCTTCACCGAAGCCCGTAAGGACTCACAGGCTATGCGTCACTTCCTGCCTAAGCGATCTAGCTCATCGCAGAGCCGCCAACGGCCGCCTCAACAGCAGCGAGCTAAGACGGCGCCCCCCGTTTCTCAGCCCAAACCTGAAACGGATTTTCGACGCCGCTCAAGCTCGGCCAACAGGAAGCAACCGCCCGAGCGACGGGGACCTCGGCACAGGATTGTGCTGAACCCAGAGCCTCGTAAGTCCTCCTAGCCACAGGGAGGAAAAGGGAGAGCGCGTGTCTCGCAAAAGCCGGACCGTTCTCTCCAAAACGCCTAAAGCATTACCCAGTTCCCTTACAGTCGGCTGGAAATGTCTATACAGCAGTCAATGTGCCAGCCACACAGCTCGCCCACCTGCAAACAAACGCCGTTTTTACGGCGACACACAGAAATCACATAAAGAGCTATTTTCTGCCTGTGTCATTAAAGGGTCACGTGTCCACACCAAAGTGCGCATTCCCACTTTTCAAAACTGTCAACGCAGTGCCAAATGTTGTCCCAGCTCAGGCTGGACGCCCCATAAATGTAGATTGTGTGCCAACTGTTACGTATGCACCACTACACACAAGCACTGTTCCCACAGTTATAAACACTTCCCCAGTAAAAGCGGGAAGTTGTATAAGAGTAGCGCGTGTGCCCGCTGTTATGCACGCACCCCAACTCACAAACACTGTTTATGTGGCCAAAAACCCCCCGCCACGAGCGGGAAGTTTTATGAAAGTGGCGCGCGTGCCTACCACAGTATATGCACCCCCACCCATAAGCACTATGCACACAGTGTCAAACATTGCCCCATCTCACTCTGTGAGCATTACAGCGAGCGTGCCTGTAATCTCACACGCACCCCTGCACTCGGCATTCAGCAGAGCTGCTCAGCGCGCGTCCGCACCGCTGAGAGCTGTAAGCTCGGTGTTAACACAGAACGATTCGCTGATGGGAGCCATACGTCACTACGACACGTGCCAGCAGTCAGCCCATATCTGTGCGAGCGAAAGCTTGGGAAAATATCCCCGACATGCCGAAGTGGGTTTTGAACATAATAAAACACGGTTACTCGCTTCAATTCGCTCGCAGACCGCCCCGCTTCACAGCGGTGGTAGAGACGAAAGTGAGAAAAGATGTTTCACATGTTCTACGCACCGAGATGCTCAAACTGATAGAGAAAGGCGCTATAGAAACAGTCCCCCCCTCTATGAGCGAGGCAGGTTTTTACAGCCGCTATTTTCTCGTCCCGAAAAAGGATGGCGGTCTCCGCCCCATTCTAGATCTCAGACATCTGAACAAAGCTTTAATGATTCGTTCGTTCAGAATGATAACTACCAAGCATATCCTTGCGCAAGTTCGCCCGAGGGATTGGTTTCTGTCAGTGGATCTGAAAGACGCTTACTTTCACATTCCAATAGCGCCTCATCACAGGCCGTTTCTGAGATTCGCTTTCGAGGGACAGTCATACCAGTACACAGTACTACCATTCGGCCTGTCACTGGCCCCCCGTACATTTACGAAATGTATGGATGCAGCACTTTCCCCCTTGAGACAGCGGGGAGTGCGAATACTGAATTATCTCGACGATTGGCTAATACTAGCACAATCAGAGAGCCAGTTAGTGACACACAGGTCTTGGATTATCAGTCATCTAGAGTGCCTAGGTCTAAAAATCAATTTTGCAAACAGCATGCTATCCCCCAGCCAGAATATTTCTTTTCTGGGAATAGTGCTAGACTCAGTGCAGATGACGCCGCGCCTCTCATCAGAGCGCGCGCTCACTATCCGGCGCCTTGCAACATCGTTCAGAGCGGGCGCGCGCGCCCCCGTCAAGCGGTTTCAGAGGATGCTCGGTCTCATGGCCTCAGCATCAGCTGTACTCCAACTAGGATTGTTGCACATGCGTCCTCTCCAACGCTGGCTCAAAAGCCGTGTCCCCACTCGTGCGTGGCGCTCGGGCCACTTTTTAATCAGGGCAAATCACGGCTGCATAAAAGCCCTGACGCCCTGGAAAGCTGTCGACTGGTATCAGTCCGGCGTGAGTTTGGGTGTAAACACAAGGAGAAAAATGATCACGACAGATGCCTCCAAAATAGGCTGGGGGGCCGTTTACGAGGGCAGGCCTGTCTCCGGCTTGTGGTCAAACCCGGAGAAGCGCCTACATATCAACTGTCTGGAATTGAAAGCGGTCGCTTTGGCTCTCAGAGCCCTGCTCCCGTACTTGAAGGACGAGCACGTCCTA